>NC_066584.1:410521318-410871318 GCF_024323335.1 Lathyrus oleraceus
TCCCATAACCGGTTCATGGAATCCAAGACGGCCATCTCAGTGTTTGCGCAAGGAATCAATGAATCCTTAAATGAAGCGTGGGAAAGATTCAAATCCATGCTTCGGAAATGTAAAGGGCATAGATTTGATGAGATGACTCAAATCCATATTTTCAAAAATGGACTTCAACCGAATTGTAAGACGTTGTTGGATGCTACCTCGGGTGGCTCTTTATTGTCTAAAAGTGCCGAAGAAGCTACAAATATCATAAATCGAATGGCTCTAAATGATCTTCAGAGTCAAAGTCGAGGCAACTCTTTGAAAAAGCCGGGAGTGCTTGAACTAGGAACGAACGATGCCATCCTTGCCCAAAACAAGCTCATCTCACAACAAGTGGAACTCTTAACGCAACAAATAAAAGAGTTGAGAGAACCTTCTAAAGCTAAACAAATAGCTTGTTGTGAGCTTTGCAAAGGTGAGCATGACACCGGATTCTGTCCACCTCCGGGGTTCGAAGATGTAAACTACATGGCAAACCAAAGGGACTACCAACCGAGACAACAACAACAACAACAACCTTATCAACCAAACCCTCAAAATCAACAACCACATTTCCAAGGGAACCAAGGGTTCCAACCTAGGAGTAACTATTACCATAACCAAGGTTATGGAGGTGGTTCTTCTAGCCGTCAAAACCCTCCCCAAAATCCTTATCAATCTCAACAATCGTCGGTCGTAACTTCTAAGTTGGAAGAGACATTGACGCAATTCATGCAAATGTCAATGGCAAATCAAAAAAGTAACGACGCGGCTATAAAAAATCTCGAGACTCAAGTTGGGCAACTTACTAAGCAACTCGCGGAACAACAAACCGGTCCTTCCTTTTCGACAAACACGCAAACAAATCCTAAGGAGCATTGTAAGGCGATCACAACGAGAAGTGGGAAGGAGTTGATGAGTGAGAATAACAAAAGAGTTGAGAGTGAACAAAGAGAGAAAAAGAAAGAAAAGGAGGAGGAAATAGTGGAGGAAAATATTGATGGTGAAGTGGGGGAGTGGAGTGAGGAGGAAGAAGTTGAAAATAACGAAAAGAATGGTGAAGTTGAAAAAAAAAGTGTGGAGATTGAGAAAAATAAAAGTGATAAGGTAATGGGGGAGGAAGTGAAAAAGCCTAGATGGAGGAGTTCTAGAGTTGCAAAGGGAAAGGAGGTAGTGAGCACTACTCCAATCCAAAACCTTCCTTATCCTCATGCCCCGTCCAAAAGGGAGAATGAACGGCATTACGCCCGGTTCATGGATATTTTTAAACAACTACAAATAAACATTCCGTTTGCCGAAGCCTTGGAGCAAATGCCCAAGTATGCCAAATTCATGAAGGACATACTTACAAAAAAGCGGAGGTATACGGAACCGGAGACCATCGTCCTAGATGCGAGCTGTAGTGCCATTATTCAAAGGACGCTTCCAAAAAAAGAGGTTGATCCGGGAAGAGTTACTTTGCCAGTTAAAATTGGTGATATCTATGTCGGGAAGGGACTAATTGACTTGGGGTCAAGCATTAATCTTATACCTTTGTCTATTATAAAGAGGCTTGGCAACATTGAAATTAAGTCCATCCGAATGACGTTGCAATTGGCGGATAAGTCGACAACCCATCCTCATGGCGTAGCCTAAGATGTTTTGGTTAAAGTCGACAAATTCTTTTTCCTGGTCGATTTTATTGTTATTGATATGGAAGAAGATGATGATGCTCAGCTCATCTTGGGCCGACCGTTCATGAAAACCGCGCGAACGATGATAGACGTTGATGACAGTTTAATGAAGGTGAGAGTCCAAAATGAGGAAGTAACATTCGATCTATTCGAAGCAATGAAGCATTCAAAAGATAGAAATGATAGCTTTCGCATCGATGTGATCGAAGAAGCAGTTTTGGAGGTTTCTAAGCATATTCACGAGATATCTCCTATGGAGTTAGCTCTTGACGACTCAATGGAGGTTTTCACCGTTGAAGAAGAGCAAGCTCTTGAGGAATGCTTAAAGGAACTTGATAGTTTAGACGAACTACAACCGTGGGAAGTTAAGGAAGAAGACTTGAAGAAGGAGGTTATTGACGAAAAAGCGCCTATTGAATTGAAAATACTACCTTCTACTTTGAAGTATGTATTCCTAGATGAGACCGAAGCAAAGCCGGTCATCATAAGCAACCTTTTAACAAATGATGAAGAAGCCCGCTTGATCCATGTGCTAAAAAAAATCAAGAAGCCATGGGTTGGACTCTTTCCGATCTAAAAGGAATTAGCCCTTCCTATTGCATGCACAAGATCTTGATGGAAGAGGATTTTAAGCCGGTAGCTCAACCTCAACGCCGCTTAAATCCTACCATGAAGGAGGTTGTAAGAAAAGAAGTTGTAAAGCTGTTGGATGCGGGAATGATTTACCCGATCTCGGATAGTCCATGGGTTAGTCCCGCGTATGTGGTTCCGAAGAAAGGTGGAATTACCGTGATCTGGAATGACAAGGATGAATTGATCCCTACTAAAGTTGCAACGGGGTGGAGAATGTGTATTGATTATAGGCGGTTGAATACCGCAACTCGAAAGGACCATTTTCCACTCCCGTTCATGGATCAAATGCTCGAAAGACTCTCGGGCCAACAATACTATTGTTTCTTGGATGGCTATTCCGGGTATAACCAAATTGCGGTTGACCCGGCCGATCATGAAAAGACGGCTTTCACTTGTCCGTTTGGAGTGTTCGCATACCGAAAAATGCCCTTTGGGTTGTGCAATACACCGGCGACTTTCCAACGATGTGTGCAAGCCATTTTTGCCGACCTTATTGAGAAAACAATGGAAGTCTTCATGGATGACTTCTCGGTATTTGGTGGATCCTTTAGTCTATGCTTGGCAAACTTGAAAATGGTGCTTGAACGATGTGTGAAGACCAATCTGGTACTTAATTGGGAGAAGTGTCACTTCATGGTGACCGAGGGGATCGTGCTTGGCCATAAAGTCTCTTCAAGGGGGCTTGAAGTGGATCGAGCTAAGGTTGAAGTGATTGAAAAGTTACCTCCTCCGGTGAATGTGAAGGGAATCCGAAGCTTTTTGGGGCACGCCGGGTTCTATTGGCGCTTTATCAAGGACTTCTCAAAGGTGGCTAAGCCTTTGAGCAATTTGCTAGCTAAGGACCAGGTATTTCTCTTAACCGATGAATGTTTGCAAGCTTTTGAAACTTTAAAAGAAAAATTGGTTACCGCTCCGATTATAGTCGCTCCAAATTGGAATTCAAATTTTGAACTAATGTGTGATGCTAGCGACTATGCAATTGGAGCGGTACTTGGCCAAAGAAAAGATAAAAAATTTCATGCGATACATTATGCAAGTAAAGTTCTTAACGAGGCTCAAATAAACGATGCCACCACGGAGAAAGAACTACTTGCAATAGTGTACGCGCTTGAAAAGTTTAGATCTTATCTTATAGGGTCTAAAGTCGTTGTGTATACCGACCATGCGGCGATTAAAATATTTGCTCACCAAACCGGATTCGAAGCAAAGGCTCATCCGTTGGATCCTCTTGTTGCAAGAATTTGATGTTGAAATCAAAGACAAGAAAGGATCGGAAAATTTGGTGGCGGATCATTTATCCCGCTTGGTGAATGTGGAGGTTACCGCGTCGGAGAAGGAAATCCGGGAAGAATTTCCTGATGAAAAACTGTTCAAAGTTCAAGTTAGGCCGTGGTTTGCAGACTTTGCGAACCACAAGGCTAGTGGTTTTGTGCCTTCCGACCTAACTTCGAACCAAAAAAGGAAGTTCCTTTCGGATGCGAAGTATTATGTTTGGGATGACCCATACTTGTTTAAGTTGGGTAGTGATAACCTTTTAAGGAGATGCGTTACTGGCGATGAAGCGCAGAGCATCCTTTGGCATTTTCACAACTCGCCTTACGGCGGACACTATAATGGGGTGAGAACGGCCACTAAAATCCTTCAATCGGGATTTTATTGGCCCACTATTTTCAAAGACGCACATACCCATGCGCAAAGTTGTGATAGTTGCCAAAGAAGTGGTGGGATTGGTAAGAGAGACGAGATGCCTCTCCAAAATATCCAAGAGGTCGAAGTATTTGATTGTTGGGGCATTGATTTTGTAGGACCATTCCCACCCTCTTATAGGAACGAGTATATGCTTGTCGCAGTTGATTATGTTTCTAAGTGGGTTGAGGCGATTGCCTCACCTCGGGCGGATGCGAAAACGGTGATAATTTTTTTGAAGAAAAACATATTTTCCCGTTTCGGAACCCCCCGAGTGTTGATAAGTGACGGAGGGTCACACTTTTGTAATGCACCGTTGGAAAGCATTTTAAAACATTACGGTGTATCACACAGAGTGGCAACTCCGTATCACCCACAGGAAAATGGGCAAGCTGAGGTCTCTAATCGTGAGATTAAGAGAATCCTCGAAAAAACTGTGTCAAATTCGAAAAAAGAGTGGTCCCAAAAATTGGATGAAGCGTTATGGGCATACCGTACCGCCTTCAAAGCTCCAATTGGCCTAACTCCATTTCAATTGGTGTTTGGTAAAACTTGCCATTTGCCGGTTGAATTGGAGCACAAAGCCTCGTGGGCTCTAAAATTCTTAAATTTTGAAAATGATTTGTCCGGTGAGAAAAGGAAGGTGCAACTACTTGAGTTGGAAGAGATGCACAATGCCGCATACCACTCAAGCTGGTTGTACAAAGAGAAGGTAAAGAAATACCATGACAAAAAGCTCCGGAAGAAAGAATTTGTGCCCGGACAATTGGTCCTCTTGTTCAATTCCAGGTTGAAGTTATTCCCCGGAAAGTTGAAATCAAAATGGTCCGGGCCATTTCGGGTCAAAGAAGTTAAGGAGTACGGAGCTATTGTCATAGAGGACCTTGAAAATGAAGGACAGTTGGACCGTTAATGGCCAACGTTTGAAGGTTTATCTTGGCGGTCATGTGGATCGCGAGAGCCGTGCTATTCCGTTGGATGCTCCTCTGTGAGCATCACACCATCGAGCTTAGCCGACGTTAAACAAGCGCTTGTTGGGAGGCACCCCAACATTGTAAGTATTTATTGTTTTCCTGTTCTGTTGTATTGGGTTTCCAATTGTTAAAACCATGCTGAATGTACCTGGAATGCTGCCTTTGAAAAGGCAAATGCTGTCATGCTCGCTTAATGCTCGCTAGGCGAAGCAGTAGCGAGCTGATTCGCTAGCTGCTCGCTAGGCGAGGCAGCAGCGAGCGCTGCGTGACAGCACTTATTTAAAATCTCAGCAGGCCTCTCATTTGGGGCCCAAAAACAATTTTCTGTTTGACAACTCTGCTGAGGCATTTGCACGAACACTCACCTCACTCTCTCATTTTCATCTCTCTCACAAACACTCAAACCCTAAATTGGAGGATTGTGAACCTCACTGCATTTCATATCCATCGCTCTAATTTTCTAAGGTTTGCCCAATACCATTTCTTTATGTTTAAGCTTTGTTTATTTCTGATTTGAATGGCATTTAGGATGAAGTTATTGGTATGGGAAACTTTAGGTTTGCACGTGGGGATTTTAGGTTTTTCAATTGAGAATTTTAGGTTTTGCATGAGAGTTTGTAATTACCAATAGCATAGAACGTTTCTTTTCTTGATATATCATTAGGTTCTGAAATTGAAACCATTAGAATGTGGGTTTTGGGAAAACTTTACTGAAAAACCTGCAGAACCCAAAAACCCGTAAGGTTCACTAGCAGCTCGCTAGGCGAACCAGAGGCGAGCATTCGCTGCCACTTCACTAGGCGAAGCAGCAGCGAGCATGACAGTACTGTGAATTCTGGTTTTGCTGTCTAACCTGTTTGTGTGTGTTGCTTCCTCTTTTATTTTGCAGATGGAATCTAGATCCGGGGCTTCAAAGAAGAGAAAGGGCGGGAGCACTTCCCGTCCCGTGCCAATCCAGTTTGATACCGACAAATTTGTCGGGCCGAAGCAAGCCGCAAGGTACATTGCTTTGGAGAAGCGGAAAATTCTACCGGAGAAGAGATTCGTCATCAACCCTGAAGGCACAAACAGAACATTCGCCGGGTTGATTGACACGAAGAAGTGGGATCGGTTGATTAATCCCCTGGAGCATTATGATATAGCAACGGTGCGTGAGTTCTATGCGAACACACTTCCTGATGATGACGAGCCATTTACTTGGACATCTAGAGTGGTCGGTCGTCCAGTTGCTTTTGATCGGGATGCTATTAACCGCGTCCTTGGTGAACCGCTCCAACTGGGAGCCGAGGAGCGAGACACCTACCACACAGACTTGCGGCTTCACCGGGATATTGATGCGATCTCTGCTGCCCTGCTGTTAAGAGGGAAATCAGTTGAGCTGAACCCATCTGGGGTTCCTATGAGATATCACAGGGAGGACATGACTCCCTTGGCTCAACTGATCCTGCTATTGGTTCTGACAAACATCCAACCCAAGTCCCACACTTCTACAGTGCCGATCCCAGTGTCACACTTGCTACACTCTATCCTCACTAACGTCCAGATCGATGTGGCGAGGATTATTGCTTATGAGCTTAAGTCTGTGATTGAAAGCGGGCTAAAGTCGGGGGCTCGTGTGAATTGTCCCCTGGCTTTCCCCTGCCTAATCATGAGTTTGTGCATACAAGCGAGGGTGCGGCTACCTTCTAGGGATCAAGTAAGGATCCCGCCACCCATCGATGACCGTTATGTGGCCAAGTATTGCAGGGCGAAGAATGTTAGAGGTAGTGCAGCTGCAGAGAGTACCCGGGCTTCTGATGGTCCTGGTACTTCTACTCCCGGACCCGATCCTTACCTGCAGGTTGTCTGCAATTACAATTGGGACTGGATGGCGGCCACTCAGCGTGCTATGCTCGACATGCACGATTCTATGCAGCGGTTACAGCTGCAGGGAAGTGACCCCACCGGTGATCACTCATTGATAACGCGTGAGCAGTTTGTGCTTAACGCTAACTGGCCTGTGGACAGGCCTGTGTTTGGTGAGGGGGCGGGTGCCGGTGCGTCTTCTGGTGGTGCTGCTGATGACGATGATGATGATGAGGCTACCGGTTCTGAAGCCGGTAGTGAGGAGGGTTCTGAGTCCTTAGAGGGCTAAGTTTTTATTTTTTTTCATATTATGTTTTATTTTGATTGTATTTCCAGAATTCTGTATTTTGATTTTTGGCTTTGTACTTTTGGGGTGTTTTGTCCCCCACGAACAAATTTAAATTTTGAAGTTTATATTATTATTTCTGTTTTAAATTTTGTTTGTTTTAGTAAATTTTTGGTTGGTTGAGTGGCAAACCTTCTAGATTGGTTGCTCCTCAAAGAAGTATCCAATGAAGGTGCATCTGAGCTTGGATGACAATGATAAGAATAAACAAGTGAATAAGGCTAAGGTACATGGTTACCTCCGGCTAGAATTTTAGAATGCACTTAGAACTTTACTCTTTTTTGTAATTGAGTATTGTCTTTTTGCAACATAATTGAATGAATGTTTCATCTAGGACTTAAAACCACAAATTGTGAGTAAACCTCCATTGTACACTTAAATGTTGGATTCTAATAAGTTTTGTTGATTCATTTGATTCATGCTTTGTCTTTTATTATTGTGAATATGTGGAAGCAATTAGAAATGATCAAGGCACTTGTTTTCTATCGAGCACAACCAGTTCCAAATATAACTTACCTGTGAGCAGAGAGAGTATTCGTTAACCCCTTTGAGCTTAAACAGTTGAATCTCAGTTTGAAATAAAGTGAGATTTCAAAAATCTTTTTTTACAACCCGGAAAATCTTGATTATTGTTCTTTTGCCGTAAAAAGTTAAGAGCATTCACTTAGGGTGAGTAAGAAATCAGTTGGGGAGAACGAAAATGAGAATTGGTAAGTACCACAACTCTTGAAAAACCGAGCAAGCATAAAAAAAAAATATATATATATATATAGAAAATATATAAAAGAAACATCTGTTTTGTAAATATGATGTGAAAGAAAAGAACAAAAATAGAAAGAATGAAAATTAATGCTTGCTTGGAAGAAAAATAGTGAAAAACAAAAATTGAGTTGTGAAGGTTTCAAATGAGAAATAAATGGAACGAAGTTGAGATGTGTAAATAATGTACAGTGAATGTCTCTTTTGCATCGACAATCTCGTTTTCAATGGCCTTAGAAATGACCCTTGTTTGTTAACCTAACCAAGCTTCAACCGAAAAGCCCTTAGTGATCTTCGTGCTTCCATATTACCATTTATAATTGTTAGACATTGTATGAATCGAATTGATTTCTTCATTATTTGTTAGAGAGTGAGATTATTCCCGCGGTTGCAAACGCGTAAATTCTTCAATCCTTATTCGAAGAGGAGAGATAGGGTGATTCATTCAAAATAATATTGTTGTAGATAGATACATATTTCGCATTACTATTAAGTTTTAGTTTTTGTGTTATATTTTATTCGAACCGTTGGAAATTTGTATCTGCTGATTCGCTTGTGTTTGAGCCGTTTTATCCGACTTCGGAGAAACCTTTTTCTTAAAGCAAATCCTCTTGTCCTTCAAGGGGCATACTTTGCTTGAGGACAAGCAAGAATCTAGTTGGGGAGAGTTGTTAGATACCCAAAAGTGCTTATTTGAGCTATCAAATATGGGTATCTTTCACTCCATTTCCTTGCTAAAATGTCGAAACCACCTTTGTTTCAGATGAAATGCAATACAATGATAATCTATCTTGGTACCTTTGATTTGTGTGTTATTATGCAGGAAGTAGGCATGAAATAATAGAGAATGAAGACACAAGAAATGTGGCAAAGGAATCAAATAAAACAAGCATTCATCAGCTTCCTCGCTAGGCGAGGGCTGTGGCGAAGGACTCGCTAGGCGAGCGTCTAGCGAAAAGCTCCAGTATTTAACAGAGGCAAACATCACCACACTCGCTAGGCGAGCTTCCAGCGAGGAGTGTGGCGAACACGTCCAGACTTGGTGAAAAGCGCAGCCAGCACTCACTCGCTAGGCGAGCCATTAGCGAGCATTCCAGTAGCAAAACCTCTCAACCTCGTTGGAGCGAAGGTTGAAGCGTGTCCTTCACTAGGCGAAGGTTTTGTTCGCTAAGCGAACATGACAGTCTGGGAAAGGTTGTTTCTCTGGGCGCAGGTGCCAGGTGCCTCATTTAGGGGCTCGCTAGGCGAGCCATTCTGCTCGCCTAGCGAGCATGACAGCCCAGTAACAGCTCTATAAGTAGCAAGTTCCACTTTTTGGAGCCATACCTTATTTTTCCATATTTTTGTACTTTTTCTAGATATTTTTACAGCATTGTTCCAAGGATCTTTTGTGACCTAAAAACCATTTCTCTTCATCTCTTAACCATCTTTCACAAAAAGAAGGTGGATTCCCATCCAATCTCGATTATTCGACTCGGATGTTGATCAACCTTCTTCCGAAACTTGTTGACCAAGCTACCATGAAAATGAGTAGCTAAGTCCTTCATTTTGTCAAGGTTAGATGTAGATGATCATTAGCTTTGTGTGTAAATGTAAGGATCTTCATTTGTAAACTCTTTAATGGTGAATATATGGTGAAAACTTTGTTCTTATTGAAAACTCTTTGTGTTGGTTTATGATCGAGAGATGTTTACCAACTCTTAACCTAGGTTTTCATCCAATCTTGTTTGTTAGCTAGAGATAGTAATGAATGATTTTGTTCACCATAAGGTTGAACCAAAAAGTTGTCATTTTGATAGATTGTGTTAGAGATAAATAATGGATCAAAATGGGAAAACTCACAATGTGTGTTAGAGATAAACACATTGGGAGGACTTTGTGAAATAATTTATCATCTAAAGGAGTTTATAAGTTTTGTTGATCTAACATATACATGCAAAGTGATCGTCGAACCCTAACTTTGGCAATATTTCTCAAATATTCAAACCAAAACTTTTACCGCTTTTTATTACATTTTTATGCAAGATACCGTGACAAATACCAAAACCCCATTGTTACCTTAAGCTAAGAATTAATACAACTGTCGAAAGGCGGTGATATCTCACAATCCCTGTGGATACGATAAAAAAAACCCGACACTTAAAATTACAATCAACAGCATCCCCCTTACCCCTCATTCATTGGGTTTGCATTAGGAGAGATCACCAAGCATATTTGATTGTATCATACTTCGTTTTTCTTTGCTTACTAACCAAAATACCAAAAATATGTCATTGTATAGTGTAACTCTCTTTGTAGGTAGTGTTCATGCTCACCTTTCATCTATCAAGCTCATATCTAGGGTTTAAGACCCTCATTGCAAGGAGCTCACTAAAGAAATGGTTTACTATGGCTCTAAGCATCATATATGGATCCCCATGATCTTCACATGTTATTTTGATCAAGAAATCATCAAGAGTTTCGAGTTGGTTTGCCTTGGAAACCCTAATTCATCTGGGTATCTTATGTGACTTCTTCAACAAGTTTCTTCACCAATTGGTCAAATATTTTAAGGGATACTTCACATTTAATTATATTATGCATATATGATCCTCCATGAGTCCCAAAAGTCAAGATAATTTCAAGCTAGCAAGTTGGCTCATGGTGGTTGGCTAGAGGAATTCAACTGGTCAAAACTAGGGTTCCTTAGACCCTATCTCCTACAATGTTTGTCATATGAAAATGATTCCAAGATAAACGTTACTCTAAATGACATTACAAACAACTTTCATGTTTATGTCAAGATCTAGTTTTGCTTGGAAAGTCATTTTTTATGGTGAAAGATTATAGCTCATTTTGTATAAACCCTAATTCGGAGGTCAACTTCCCAAGATCATAACTTGCTCACTTTTTATGAGGTGAAATCCATTTCAGTTGCATGATCAAATTCAATATGCCTACTTCAAATTTGATGTTAGGAGTAAGTGCAAATTCAAATTGCAAATACATGTGATAAAGGGAAACATTATAGGTCATTTTGGGCAAATACCATTGAACAAGTGATTTTCCTCAACTTCTAAAATGCATAACTCCTACATGCTAAATCCAAATGGGGTCAAATTTATGACCAAATTGAACGAATTTGAGAGAGATACAACTTTTATGAAGTAACTTTTTCAATTTGAAGTCCATATAAAAAGTTACCCAAGGTGGAAGAAGTGAACATATGGCTTGATACTTGGAATTTTTTTGATATGTTTGATTTTCCAAACTCCCACCTCAAAATTCATCATGATCCAAGATTCAAATGAAAAGTGTTCAACATGAAAGTTGTGTCTCTTGATATAACCTTTCCAAAAAGTCTAAATTCATCTCATTTGGACAAAGTATGAATGACTTGCACATGGCTTAAAGTTGAAGGATCATTTGGAAAATTTGAAGTTCCACTTTTCATACACGATTGCATGGCCCTTCCACATGATTTCAACATTGCTTACTGTTAGATACCCAAAAGTGCTTATTTGAGCTATCAATTAAGGGTATCTTTCACTCTATTTCCTTGCTAAATTGTCAAAACCACCTTTGTTTTAACATGAAATGCAATACATTGATAAACGATCTTGGTACCTTTGATTTGTGTGTTATTATGCAGGAAGAAGGCATGAAATAATTGAAAATGAAGACACAAGAAAGTTGGCAAAGGAACCAAAGAAATCAAGCATTCATCAGCCTGCTCGCTAGGCGAGGTCTGTGGCGAAGCACTCGCTAGGCGAGCAGCCAGCGAAAAGCTCCAGTAAAATATCAATAAATTCGCTAGGCCATTTTGTTAGTTGTAAATTTACGTGTCGGGTTTTTGTTATCGTATCCACAGAGATTGTAAGATATCACCGCCGTTCGATGGTTGTATTAATCTTAGCTTAAGTAACAATAGGGTTTTGGTTGGTTGTCACGTTATCTTGCATAAAAAGGTAATAAATTGCGGTAAAAGTTTTGGTTTGAATAAATGAGAAATATTGCCAAAGTTAGGGTTCAATGATCACTTTGCATGTATTTGTTCGGTCAACAATCTTATAAACTCCTTTAGATGATAAATCATTTCACAAAGTCCTCCCAATATGTTTCTCTCGAACACACATTGTGAGTTTTCCCATTTTGATCCATTGTTTCTCTCGAACACAATCTATCAAAATGACAACTTTTTGGTTCAACCTTATGGTGAACAAAATCATTCATTACTATCTCTAGCTAACAAACAAGATTGGATGAAAACCTAGGTCAAGAGTTGGTAAACATCTCTCGATCATAAACCAACACAAAGAGTTTTAAATAGAAACAAAGTTTTCATCATATATTCACCATTAAAGAGTTTACACATGAAGATCCTTACATTTACACACAAAGCTAGTAATCACCTACATCTAACCTTGACAAATGGATGACTTAGCTACTCATTTTCATGGTAGCTTGGTCGGCAAGTTTCGGAAGAAGGTTGATAAACATCCAAGTCGGATAATCGAGATTGGATGGGAATCCACCTTCTTTTTGTAGAAGATGGTTACAAGATGAAGAGAAATGAAATCTAGGGCATAAAAGATCCTAAGAACAATGCTGGAAAATATCTCTAAGAAAGTACAAAAGTGGAAAAATTAGGTAAAACTAAGGTATGGCTCTCAAAAGTGGCACTTGCTACTTATAGAGCAGTACTGGGCTGTCATGCTCGCTAGGCGAGCAGAATGGCTCGCCTAGCGAGGGTCTAATTGAGGCACAAGAGGCACCTGCGCCCAGAGACACAGTCTATCTCAGACTGTCATGTTCGCCTAGCGAACAAAACCTTCGCCTAGCGAAGGGCACGCTTCAACCCTCGCCCCAGCGAGGTTGAAAGGTTTGGCTACTGGAATGCTCGCTGGGAACTCGCTAGAGCCTCGCCTAGCGAGTGAGTGCTGGCTGCGCTTTTCATCAAAACTGAACGAACTCGCTACCACCTTCGCTAGCAGCTCGCCTAGCGAATTTATTGATATTTTACTGGAGCTTTTCGCTGGCTGCTCGCCTAGCGAGTGCTTCGCCACAGACCTCGCCTAGCGAGCAGGCTGATGAATGCTTGATTTCTTTGGTTCCTTTGCCAACTTTCTTGTGTCTTCATTTTCAATTATTTCATGCCTTCTTCCTGCACAATAACACACAAATCAAAGGTACCAAGATCGTTTATCAATGTATTGCATTTCATGTTAAAACAAAGGTGGTTTTGACAATTTAGCAAGGAAATAGAGTGAAAGATACCCTTAATTGATAGCTCAAATAAGCACTTTTGGGTATCTAACAACTCTCCCCAACTAGATTCTTGCTTGTCCTCAAGCAAAGTATGCCTCTTGAAGGACAAGAGGATTTGCTTTAAGAAAATGGTTTCTCCGAAGTTGGATAAAACGGCTCAAACACAAGTGAGTCAGCATATACAGGTGTCCAACGGTTCGAATAAAATAATACACAAGAACTAAAACTTAATAGCAATGCGAAATATTTATCTATCTACAACAATATTATTCTGAATGAATCACCCTATCTCTCCTCTTCGAATAAGGAATGAAGAATTTACGCGTTTGCAACCGCGGGAATAATCTCACTCTCTAACAAACAATGAAGAAATCAAATAGTTTCATACAATGTCTAACAATCATAAATGGTAATGTGGAAGCATAAAGATCACTAAGGGCTTTTCGGTTGAAGCTTGGTTAGGTTAACAAACAAGGGTCATTTCTAAGGCCATTGAAACGAAAATGCCGATGCAAAAGAGACATTCACAGTATATTATTCACACATCTCGACTTTGTTTCATCTGTTTCTTATTTGAAACCTTCACAACTCATATTCCATAACTCAATTTTTATTTTTCACTACTATTTTTTTTTTCAAGCAAGCATTCATTTTTATTCTTTCTATTTTTGTTCTTTTCTTTCACATCATATTTACAAAACAGATGTTTCTTTTCTATATTTTTATTTTCAATGCTTGCTCGGTTTTTTTTTTTTCAAGAGTTGTGGTACTTACCGATTCTCCCCAACTTATTTCTTACTCACCCTAAGTGAATGCTCTTAACTTTTTACGGCAAAAGAACAATAATCAAGATTTTCCGGGTTATAAAAAAAAGATTTTTGAAATCTCGCTTTATTTCAAGCTGAGATTCAACTGTTTAAGCTCAAAGGGGTTAACAAATACTCTCTCTGCTCACAGGTAAGTTGTTTTTGGATGTAGTTGTGCTCGATAGAAAACAAGTGCCTTGATCATTTCTAATTACTTCCACATATTCAAAATAATAAAAGACAAAGCATGAATCAAATGAATCAACAAAACTTATTAGAATCCAGCATTTAAGTGTACAATGGAGGTTTCCTCACAATTTGTGGTTTTAAGTTCTAGATGAAACATTCATTCAATTATGTTGCACAAAGACAATATTTAATTTACCAAAAAGAGTAAAGTTCCTAATGCATTCTAACATTCTAGCCGAAGGTAACCATGTACCTTAGCCTCATTCACTTGTTTATTCTTATCATTGCCATCCAAGCTTGGATGCACCTTCATTGGGTACTTCTTTGAGGAGCAACCAATCTAGAAGGTTTTGCCACTTAATCAACCAAAAAATTATTAAACAACAAAATTCAAAACATAAATAATAATAATACTTCAAAATATAAAATTGTTCATGGGGGACAAAACACCCCAACAGTACAAAACCAAAGTCAAAATACAGAATACGCAAATACAATAGAAATAAACATAAAAACTGAAAAATACAAAAACTTAACCCTCTAAGGGCTCAGAATCCTCCTCGCTACCGGCTTCAGAACCGGTAGCCTCATCATCCTCAGCATCATCATCATCATCAGCTGCAGCACCTGAAGACGCACCAGCGCCCACCCCCTCACCATAGACAGGCCTGTCCACAGGCCAGTTGGCGTTAAGCAGAAACTGCTCACACGTCATCAAGGCATGAGCACCACTTCCCTGCAGCTGTAACCGCTGCATAGAGTCGTGCATATCTATCATGGCTCTCTGGGATGCCACCATCCATTCAAAACTATAATCACACACAGCCTGCAGGTAGGGATCAAGTCCAGGAGTAGAAGTACCAGGACCATCAGAAGCCCGGGTACTCTCTGTAGCTGCACTGCCTCTGGCATTCTTCGCTCTACAATATTTGGCCACGTACCGGTCATCGATAGGTGGCGGGATCCTTACCTGACCCCGAGACGGTAGTTTCACCTTTGCCTGCATGCACAAACTCATGATCAAGCACGGGAAAGCTAGGGGACAATTCACACGAGCCCCCGACTTTAGCCCGCTTTCGATCACGGACTTAAGCTCATTAGCGATGATCCTCGCCACATCGATCTGGACGTTGGTGAGGATAGAATGGACCAAATGTGCCACTGGGATCGGCACTGTAGAGGTGTGGGACTTTGGCTGGATGTTCGTCAGCACCAACAGCAGTATCAGTTGAGCCATGGGAGTCATGTCCTCCCTGTGATACCTCATTGGAACCCCAGATGGGTTCAGCTCAACAGATTTCCCCCTTAATAGCAGGGCGGCAGAAATGGCTGGAACATCCCGGTGAAGCCGTAGGTCAGTGTGGTATGCGTCCCTCTCTTCAGCTCCCAGCTGGAGCGGTTCCCCAAGGACTCGGTTGATGGCATCCCGATCAAATGCAACTGGACGCCCGACCACTCTAGATATCCAAGTAAAGGGCTCGTCGTCATCAGGCAGTGCGTTTGCATAAAATTCACGCACCGTTGCTATGTCACAATGCTCCAGGGGATTAATCAACCGATCCCATCTCTTTGTGTCAATCAACCCGGCAAAAGTTCTGTTCGTGCCCTGAGGGTTGATGAGGAATCGCTTCTCCGGAAGAATTTTCCGTTTCTCCAGAGAAATGTACCTGGCGGCCTGCTTCGGGCCGACAAATTTGTCGTTATCAAACTGGATAGGTACAGAACGGGAAGTGTTTCCTCCCTTTCTTTTCTTTGACGCTCCAGACCTTGATTCCATCTGCAAAATGTAAAAGGAACAAGACATACCAAACAGATTAGACAGCAAAACCAAAATGTAAAGAACTGTCATGCTCGCTGCTGCTTCGCCTAGCGAAGTGGCAGCGAACGCTCGCCCCTGGTTCGCCTAGCGAGTGCTAGCGAACCTTACGAGTTTTTGGGGTTTTCAGCATGTTCAAAGAATATTTCCCAAAACCCATACTCTAATGGTTCCAACATCAGAACCTAATGATTTATCAATTAAATAACCGTTCTATGCTATTGGGGATTACATATTTACATTCAAAACCTAAAATCCCCAATTCCAAAACCTAAAATCCCAATTTGCAAAACCGAAAATCCCACATGCAAACCCAAGGTTTCCCATACCACAACTCATCCTAATTGACATTCAAATTGGAAATATAAAGTTCAAACAAAAAGAAAATGTAGTAGGGCAAACCTTAGTTACAGTGATTTGATTGAAATGAAGTGAGCAGGGTTTGCAATGGACCGAATAGAGATGGAGTGTTAGTGAGAGTGATGCAAATGAGAGAGTGTGGAGAGCTCTGTAAGAAATTTTCTCAGCAGGGTTGCAAAACAGCAAATTTGTGTAAGGGCAAAAATGAGTGCCCTGCTGAGATTTAAATAAGTGTTGTCATGCAGCGCTCGCCGCTGCTTCGCCTAGCGAGCAGCTAGCGAGTCTGCTCGCTACTGCCTCGCCTAGCGAGCATCTAGCGAGCATGACAGCAAGTGCTTTTTTCAAGGGCAGCAATTTCATGTTCATCCAGCATGGTTAGCACTAGGAAACCCAACACAACACAACACAAAAAACAGTAAATACTTACAATGTTGGGGTGCCTCCCAACTAGCGCTTGTTTAACGTCGGCTAAGCTCGACGGTGTGATGCTCATAGAGGAGCATCAAGCGGTATAGCACAGCTCTCGCGATCCACATGACCGCCGAAATAAACTTTCAATCGTTGGCCATTCACGGTCCAACTATCTTTCTTGTCCATGTCTTCGATGACAATAGCCCCGTACTCCTTCACCTCTTTCACCCGAAATGGCCCGGACCATTTTGATTTCAACTTCCCGGGAAACAATTTCAACCTGGAGTTGAATAATAGGACCAATTGTCCGGGCACAAATTCTTTGTTACGGAGCTTCTTGTCGTGATACTTTTTTGCCTTTTCTTTGTACAACCAACTTGAGTGGTATGCGGCATTGCGCATCTCTTCCAACTCAAGTAGTTGCACCTTCCTTTTGTCACCGGCCAACTCATTTTCAAAATTTAAAAATTTTAGGGCCCACAAGGCCTTATGCTCCAATTCAACCGGCAAATGGCAAGTTTTACAAAACACCAATTGAAAGGGAGTTAGGCCAATTGGAGCTTTAAAGGCCGTACGGTAGGCCCATAATGCTTCGTCCAATTTTTGGGACCACTCCTTTTTTGAATTAGACACGGTTTTTTCGAGGATTCTCTTAATCTCACGATTAGAGACCTCAGCTTGCCCGTTAGCCTGTGGGTGATACGGAGTTGTCACCTATGCGATACACCATAATGTTTTAAAATAGTTTCCAAAGGTGCATTACAAAAGTGTGACCCTCCGTCACTTATCAATACTCGGGGGGTTCCGAAACGTGAAAATATATTTTTCTTCAAAAATTTTATCACCGTTTTCGCGTCCGCCCGAGGTGAGGCAATCGCCTCAACCCACTTAGAAACGTAGTCTACTGCGACAAGCATATACTCGTTCCCATAAGAGGGTGGGAATGGTCCTATAAAATCGATGCCCCAACAATCGAATACTTCGACTTCTTGTATATTTTGGAGAGGCATCTCATCTCTCTTACCAATTCCACCGCTTCTTTGGCAACTATCACAACTTTGCGCATGGGTGTGTGCGTCTTTGAAAATAGTGGGCCAATAAAATCCCGATTGGAGGATTTTAGTGGCCGTTCTCACCCCATTGTAATGCCCGCCGTAAGGCGAGTTGTGACAATGCCAAAGGATGCTCTGCGCTTCATCGCCAGTAACGCATCTCCTTAATAGGTTATCACTACCCAACTTAAACAAGTATGGGTCATCCCAAACATAATACTTCGCATCCGAAAGGAACTTCCTTTTTTGGTTCGAAGTTAGGTCGGAAGGCACAAAACCACTAGCCTTGTGGTTCGCAAAGTCTGCAAACCACGGCCTAACTTGAACTTTAAACAGTTTTTCATCAGGAAATTCTTCCCGGATTTCCTTTTCAGACGCGGTAACCTCCGCATTCACTAAGCGGGATAAATGATCCGCTACCAAGTTTTCCGACTCCTTCTTGTCTTTTATTTCCACATCAAATTCTTGTAACAAGAGGATCCAACGGATGAGCCTTTGCTTCGAATCCGGTTTGGTTAGCAGATATTTAATCGCCGCGTAATCGGTATACACTACGACTTTAGACCCTATAAGATAAGACCTAAACTTTTCTAGCGCATACACTATTGCAAGTAGTTCTTTTTCCGTAGTGGCATAGTTTATTTGAGCCTCGTTAAGAACCTTACTTGCATAATGTATCGCATGAAAATTTTTATCTTTTCTTTGGCCAAGTACCGCTCCAACTGCGTAGTCACTCGCATCACACATTAGTTCAAAATTTTCATTCCAATTGGGAGCGACTATTATTGGAGCGGTAACCAATTTTTCTTTTAAAGTTTCGAAAGCTTTCAAACAATCATCGGTCAAGAGAAATACCTGGTCCTTAGCGAGCAAATTGCTCAAAGGCTTAGCCACCTTTGAGAAGTCCTTGATAAAGCGCCGATAGAACCCGGCGTGCCCCAAAAAGCTACGGATGCCCTTCACATTCACTGGAGGAGGTAATTTTTCTATCACTTCAACCTTAGCTCTATCCACTTCAAGCCCCCTTCTAGAGACTTTGTGGCCTAGCACGATCCCCTCGGTCACCATGAAGTGACACTTCTCCCAATTAAGCACCAAATTGGTCTTCACACATCTCTCCAACACCGTTTTCAAGTTCGCCAAGCATTGACTAAAAGACCCACCAAATACCGAGAAGTCATCCATGAAGACTTCCATTGTTTTCTCTATCAGATCGGCAAAAATGGCTTGCACACATCGTTGGAAAGTCGCCGGTGCATTGCACAGCCCAAAGGGCATTTTTCAGTATGCGAACACTCCAAACGGACACGTGAAAGCCGTCTTTTCATGATCGGCCGGGTCAACCGCAATTTGGTTGTACCCGGAGTAGCCGTCCAAAAAACAATAGTATTGTTGGCCCGATAGTCTTTCGAGCATTTGATCCATAAATGGGAGTGGAAAATGGTCCTTTCGAGTCGCGGTATTCAACCGCCTATAATCAATACACATTCTCCACCCCGTTGCAACTTTAGTGGGGATCAATTCATCCTTGTCATTCCGGATTACGGTAATCCCCCCCTTCTTCGGAACAACGTGCACAGGACTAACCCACGGACTATCAGAGATCGGGTAAATCATTCCCGCATCCAATAGCTTTACCACTTCCTTTCGAACAACCTCCTTCATGGTAGGATTTAAGCGGCGTTGTGGTTGAGCCACCGGCTTAAAATCCTCCTCCATCAAAATCTTGTGCATACAATAGGATGGACTAATTCCTTTTAGATCGGAAAGAGTCCAACCCATGGCTTCTTGATTTGTTTTTAGCACAATGATTAGACGTGCTTCTTCTTCATTTGTCAAAAGGTTGCTTATGATGACCGGCTTTGCCTCGGTCTCATCTAGGAATACATATTTCAAAGTAGAGGGTAGCACTTTCAATTCAATTGGCGCTTTTTCGTCAATAACCTCCTTTTTCAAGTTTTCCTCCTCTACTTCCCATGGTTGTAGGTCGTCTAAACTATCAAGTTCCTTTAAGCATTCCTTAAGAGCTAGCTCTTCTTCAACGGTGAAAACCTCCAATGAGTCGTCAAGAGCTAACTCTATAGGAGATATCTCATGAATATGCTTTGAAACCTCCATAATAGCGTCTTCGATCACATCGATGCGAAAGCTATCATTTCTATCTTTTGAATGCTTCATTGCCTCGAATAGATCGAATGTAACTTCCTCATTTTGAACTCTCACCTTCATTAAACCGTCATCAACATCTATCATCATTCGCGCGGTCTTCATGAACGGTCGGCCCAAGATGAGCGGAGCATCATCATCTTCCTCCATATCAATAACAATAAAATCGACCGGGAAAAAGAATTTGTCGACCTTCACCAAAACATCTTGGGCTACGCCATGAGGATGGGTCATCGACTTATCCGCCAATTGCAACGTCATTCGGATGGACTTAATCTCAATGTTGCCAAGTCTCTTGATAATTGACAAAGGTATAAGATTAATGCTTGACCCCAAGTCAATAAATCCTTTCCCGACATAGACGTCACCAATTTTAACCAGCAATGTAACTCTTCCCGGATCAACCTCTTTCTTAGGAAGCGTCCTTTGAATAATGGCACTACAGCTCGCATCAAGGACGATGGTCTCCGGTTCCGTATACCTCCGCTTTTTTGTTAGTATGTCCTTCATGAATTTGGCATACTTGGGCATTTGCTCCAAGGCTTCGGCAAACGGAATGTTGATTTGCAACTGTTTAAAAATATCCATGAACCGGGCGTAATGCCGTTCATTCTCCCTTTTGGACGGGGCATGAGGATAAGGGAGGTTTTGGATTGGAGTAGTGCACACTACCTCCTTTCCCTTTGCAACTCTAGAACTCCTCCATCTAGGCTTTTTCACTTCCTCACCCCTTACTTCATCACTCGTATTTTTCTCAATCTCCACACTTTTTTTCTTTTCAACTTCACCATTCTTTTCGTTATTTTCAACTTCTTCCTTTTCACTCCACTCCCCCACTTCACCATCAATATTTTCCTCCACTATTTCCTCCTTTTCTTTCTCATCTCTTTTTTATTCTCACTACTCAACTCCCTCCCACTTCTCGTCATGATCGCCTTACAATGTGCATTAGGATTTGTTTGCGTGTTTGCCGAAAAGGAAGGACCGGTTTGTTGTTCCGCGAGTTGCTTAGCAAGTTGCCCAACTTGAGTCTCGAGATTTTTTATGGCCGCGTCATTGCTCTTTTGGTTAGCCATTGACATTTGCATGAATTGCGTCAATGTCTCTTCCAATTTAGAAGTTACGACCGGCGGTTGTTGAGGTTGAGGTTGATAAGGATTTTGGGGAGGGTTTTGACGGCTAGAAAAACCACCTCCATAACCTTGGTTATGGTAATAGTTACTCCTAGGTTGGAACCCTTGGTTCCCTTAGTAATGTTGTTGTTGATTTTGAGGGTGCGGTTGATAAGGTTGTTGTTGTTGTTGTGGTCTCGGTTGGTAGTCCCTTTGGTTTGCCATGTAGTTTACATCTTCGAATCCCGGAGGTGGACAGAATCCGGTGTCATGCTCACCTTTACAAAGCTCACAACAAGCTATTTATTTAGCTTTAGACGGTTCTCTCAACTCTTTAATTTGTTGCGTTAAGAGTTCCACTTGTTGTGAGATGAGCTTGTTTTGGGCAAGGATGGCATTGTTCGTCCCTAGCTCGACCACTCCCGGCTTCTTCAAAGAGTTGCCTCGACTTTGACTCTGAAGATCATTTAGAGCCATTCGATTTATAATGTTTGTAGCTTCTTCGGCACTTTTTGACAATAAAGAGCCACCCGAGGTAGCATCCAACAACGTTTTGCAGTTTGGTTGAAGTCCATTTTTGAAGATATGGATTTGAGTCAATTCATCAAATCCATGCCCTTTACATTTCCGAAGCATGGACTTGAATCTTTCCCACGCTTCATTTAATGATTCACTGGTTCCTTGTGAAAACACCGAGATGGCCGTCTTGGATTCCATGAATCGGTTATGGGAGAAAAATCTTTCGATGAATTTCTCTTCTAACACGTTCCAGTCTGTCATTACGGCTGGTGTTTGATCTAGGTACCAATCCTTTGCTTTACCAAGCAAAGCGTGGGGAAATAATCGCCTGAACAACGGAAGCTCCTGAGCCTGATCCACTCCGGCAGCCAATGCTATCTCATAAAATTTTGTGAGAAAAGCAAATGGGTCTTCATGGTCCATTCCGGTGAATGGACTTCCATATAATAAATTTAGAGTTCCCGTTTTCATCTCAGCTTGCCTTCCTGTGTGGTTGGCAAACTGAGCGGTGTTCCTTGGACTATTTATGCATGGAGTAGAAATAGGTGGTGGTGGTGGTTGCTCCATGTTTGGTATGAATGGTGGTGGATTTGTGGTCGAAGAACTTTCTCCTTGCTCTTGGCGTTCTCTAGCCTGTTGCCTCCTACGTCTCGTTTTGCTATTGAGCCTCCTTGCGGTTCTCTCGATCTCGGGATCAAAAAGAAGTTCGTCCACAGGGATTTGCCCTCGCATAAAACGTAAGCTGCACACTAAACCAAACAGATTACAAGCACAAGTCAAAAATTCACAAGCTAAAACTTAAACAACCATTGCGATGCTCGCAATATCAATTTACAATCCCCGGAAACGGCGCCATTTTGTTAGTTGTAAATTTACGTGTCGGGTTTTTGTTATCGTATCCACAGAGATTGTAAGATATCACCGCCGTTCGATGGTTGTATTAATCTTAGCTTAAGTAACAATAAGGTTTTGGTTGGTTGTCACGTTATCTTGCATAAAAAGGTAATAAATTGCGGTAAAAGTTTTGGTTTGAATAAATGAGAAATATTGTCAAAGTTAGGGTTCGATGATCACTTTGCATGTATTTGTTCGGTCAACAATCTTATAAACTCCTTTAGATGATAAATCATTTCACAAAGTCCTCCCAATATGTTTCTCTCGAACACACATTGTGAGTTTTCCCATTTTGATCCATTGTTTCTCTCGAACACAATCTATCAAAATGATAACTTTTTGGTTCAACCTTATGGTGAACAAAATCATTCATTACTATCTCTAGCTAACAAACAAGATTGGATGAAAACCTAGGTCAAGAGTTGGTAAACATCTCTCGATCATAAACCAACACAAAGAGTTTTAAATAGAAACAAAGTTTTCATCATATATTCACCATTAAAGAGTTTACACATGAAGATCCTTACATTTACACCCAAAGCTAGTAATCACCTACATCTAACCTTGACAAATGGATGACTTAGCTACTCATTTTCATGGTAGCTTGGTCGGCAAGTTTCGGAAGAAGGTTGATCAACATCCAAGTCGGATAATCGAGATTGGATGGGAATCCACCTTCTTTTTGTAGAAGATGGTTACAAGATGAAGAGAAATGAAATCTAGGGCATAAAAGATCCTAAGAACAATGCTGGAAAATATCTCTAAGAAAGTACAAAAGTGGAAAAATTAGGTAAAACTAAGGTATGGCTCTCAAAAGTGGCACTTGCTACTTATAGAGCAGTACTGGGCTGTCATGCTCGCTAGGCGAGCAGAATGGCTCGCCTAGCGAGGGTCTAATTGAGGCACAAGAGGCACCTGCGCCCAGAGACATAGTCTATCTCAGACTGTCATGTTCGCCTAGCGAACAAAACCTTCGCCTAGCGAAGGGTACGCTTCAACCCTCGCCCCAGCGAGGTTGAAAGGTTTGGCTACTGGAATGCTCGCTGGGAACTCGCTAGAGCCTCGCCTAGCGAGTGAGTGCTGGCTGCGCTTTTCATCAAAACTGAACGAACTCGCTACCACCTTCGCTAGCAGCTCGCCTAGCGAATTTATTGATATTTTACTGGAGCTTTTCGCTGGCTGCTCGCCTAGCGAGTGCTTCGCCACAGACCTCGCCTAGTGAGCAGGTTGATGAATGCTTGATTTCTTTGGTTCCTTTGCCAACTTTCTTGTGTCTTCATTTTCAATTATTTCATGCCTTCTTCCTGCACAATAACACACAAATCAAAGGTACCAAGATCGTTTATCAATGTATTGCATTTCATGTTAAAACAAAGGTGGTTTTGACAATTTAGCAAGGAAATAGAGTGAAAGATACCCTTAATTGATAGCTCAAATAAGCACTTTTGGGTATCTAACAACTCTCCCCAACTACATTCTTGCTTGTCCTCAAGCAAAGTATGCCTCTTGAAGAACAAAAGGATTTGCTTTAAGAAAATGGTTTCTCCGAAGTTGGATAAAACGGCTCAAACACAAGTGAGTCAGCATATACAGGTGTCCAACGGTTCGAATAAAATAATACACAAGAACTAAAACTTAATAGCAATGCGAAATATTTATCTATCTACAACAATATTATTCTGAATGAATCACCATATATCTCCTCTTCGAATAAGGAATGAAGAATTTACGCGTTTGCAACCGCGGGAATAATCTCACTCTCTAACAAACAATGAAGAAATCAAATAGTTTCATACAATGTCTAACAATCATAAATGGTAATGTGGAAGCATAAAGATCACTAAGGGCTTTTCGGTTGAAGCTTGGTTAGGTTAACAAACAAGGGTCATTTCTAAGGCCATTGAAACGAAAGTGTCGATGCAAAAGAGACATTCACAGTATATTATTCACACATCTCGACTTTGTTTCATTTGTTTCTTATTTGAAACCTTCACAACTCATATTCCACAACTCAATTTTTATTTTTCACTACTATTTTTTTTTTCAAGCAAGCATTCATTTTCATTCTTTCTATTTTTGTTCTTTTCTTTCACATCATATTTACAAAACAGATGTTTCTTTTCTATATTTTTATTTTCAATGCTTGCTCGGTTTTTTTTATTTTTCAAGAGTTGTGGTACTTACCGATTCTCCCCAACTTATTTCTTACTCACCCTAAGTGAATGCTCTTAACTTTTTACGGCAAAAGAAAAATAATCAAGATTTTCCGGGTTATAAAAAAAAGATTTTTGAAATCTCGCTTTATTTCAAGCTGAGATTCAACTGTTTAAGCTCAAAGGGGTTAACAAATACTCTCTCTGCTCACAGGTAAGTTGTTTTTGGATGTAGTTGTGCTCGATAGAAAACAAGTGCCTTGATCATTTCTAATTACTTCCACATATTCAAAATAATAAAAGACAAAACATGAATCAAATGAATCAACAAAACTTATTAGAATCCAGCATTTAAGTGTACAATGGGGTTAACAAATACTCTCTCAGTTTTTATATTTATTTCTATTGTATTTGCGTATTCTGTATTTTGACTTTGGTTTTGTACTGTTGGGCTGTTTTGTCCCCCATGAACAATTTTATATTTTGAAGTATTATTATTATTTATGTTTTGAATTTTGTTGTTTAATAAATTTTTGGTTGATTAAGTGGCAAAACCTTCTAGATTGGTTGCTCCTCAAAGAAGTACCCAATGAAGGTGCATCCAAGCTTGGATGGCAATGATAAGAATAAACAAGTGAATGAGGCTAAGGTACATGGTTACCTTCGGCTAGAATGTTAGAATGCATTAGGAACTTTACTCTTTTTGGTAAATTAATATTGTCTTTGTGCAACATAATTGAATGAATGTTTCATCTAGAACTTAAAACCACAAATTGTGAGGAAACCTCCATTGTACACTTAAATGTTGGATTCTAATAAGTTTTGTTGATTCATTTGATTCATGCTTTGTCTTTTATTATTTTGAATATGTGGAAGTAATTAGAAATGATCAAGGCACTTGTTTTCTATCGAGCACAACTACATCCAAAAACAACTTACCTGTGAGCAGAGAGAGTATTTGTTAACCCCTTTGAGCTTAAACAGTTGAATCTCAGCTTGAAATAAAGCGAGATTTCAAATATCTTTTCTAATTACTTCCACATAAATGCTGGATTCTAATAAGTTTTGTTGATTCATTTGATTCATGCTTTGTCTTTTATTATTTTGAATATGTGGAAGTAATTAGAAATGATCAAGGCACTTGTTTTCTATCGAGCACAACTACATCCAAAAACAAATTACCTGTGAGTAGAGAGAGTATTTGTTAACCCCTTTGAGCTTAAACAGTTGAATCTCAGCTTGAAATAAAGCGAGATTTCAAAAATCTTTTTTTTATAACCCGGAAAATCTTGATTATTGTTCTTTTGCCGTAAAAAGTTAAAAGCGTTCACTTAGGGTGAGTAAGAAATAAATTGGGGAGAATCGGTAAGTACCACAACTCTTGAAAAAAAAAACCGAGCAAGCATTGAAAATAAAAATATAGAAAAGAAACATCTGTTTTGTAAATATGATGTGAAAGAAAAGAACAAAAATAGAAAGAATGAAAATGAATGCTTGCTTGAAAAAAAAAATAGTAGTGAAAAATAAAAATTGAGTTGTGGAATATGAGTTGTGAAGGTTTCAAATAAGAAACAAATGAAACAAAGTCGAGATGTGTGAATAATATACTGTGAATGTCTCTTTTGCATCGGCACTTTCGTTTCAATGGCCTTAGAAATGACCCTTGTTTGTTAACCTAACCAAGCTTCAACTGAAAAGCCCTTAGTGATCTTTATGCTTCCACATTACCATTTATGATTGTTAGACATTGTATGAAACTATTTGATTTCTTCATTGTTTGTTAGAGAGTGAGATTATTCCCGCGGTTGCAAACGCGTAAATTCTTCATTCCTTATTCGAAGAGGAGAGATAGGGTGATTCATTCAGAATAATATTGTTGTAGATAGATAAATATTTCGCATTGCTATTAAGTTTTAGTTATTGTGTATTATTTTATTCGAACCGTTGGACACCTGTATATGCTGACTCACTTGTGTTTGAGCCGTTTTATCCAACTTCGGAGAAACCATTTTCTTAAAGCAAATCCTCTTGTCCTTCAAGAGGCATACTTTGCTTGAGGACAAGCAAGAATCTAGTTGGGGAGAGTTGTTAGATACCCAAAAGTGCTTATTTGAGCTATCAATTAAGGGTATCTTTCACTCTATTTCCGTGCTAAATTGTCAAAACCACCTTTGTTTTAACATGAAATGCAATACATTGATAAACGATCTTGGTACCTTTGATTTGTGTGTTATTGTGCAGGAAGAAGGCATGAAATAATTGAAAATGAAGACACAAGAAAGTTGGCAAAGGAACCAAAGAAATCAAGCATTCATCAGCCTGCTCGCTAGGCGAGGTCTGTGGCGAAGCACTCGCTAGGCGAGCAGCCAGCGAAAAGCTCCAGTAAAATATCAATAAATTCGCTAGGCGAGCTGCTAGCGAAGGTGGTAGCGAGTTCGTTCAGTTTTGATGAAAAGCGCAGCCAACACTCACTCGCTAGGCGAGGCTCTAGCGAGTTCCCAGCGAGCATTCCAGTAGCCAAACCTTTCAACCTCGTTAGGGAGAGGGTTGAAGCGTGCCCTTCGCTAGGCGAAGGTTTTGTTCGCTAGGCGAACATGACAGTCTGAGATAGACTGTGTCTCTGGGCGCAGGTGCCTCTTGTGCCTCAATTAGACCCTCGCTAGGCGAGCCATTCTACTCGCCTAGCGAGCATGACAGCCCAGTACTGCTCTATAAGTAGCAAGTGCCACTTTTGAGAGCCATACCTTAGTTTTACCTAATTTTTCCACTTTTGTACTTTCTTAGAGATATTTTCCAGCATTGTTCTTAGGATCTTTTATGCCCTAGATTTCATTTCTCTTCATCTTGTAACCATCTTCTACAAAAAGAAGGTGGATTCCCATCCAATCTCGATTATCCGACTTGGATGTTTATCAACCTTCTTCCGAAACTTGCCGACCAAGCTACCATGAAAATGAGTAGCTAAGTCATCCATTTGTCAAGGTTAGATGTAGGTGATTACTAGCTTTGTGTGTAAATGTAAGGATCTTCATGTGTAAACTCTTTAATGGTGAATATATGATGAAAACTTTGTTTCTATTTAAAACTCTTTGTGTTGGTTTATGATCGAGAGATGTTTACCAACTCTTGACCTAGGTTTTCATCCAATCTTGTTTGTTAGCTAGAGATAGTAATGAATGATTTTGTTCACCATAAGGTTGAACCAAAAAGTTGTCATTTTGATAGATTGTGTTCGAGAGAAACAATGGATCAAAATGGGAAAACTCACAATGTGTGTTCGAGAGAAACATATTGGGAGGACTTTGTGAAATGATTTATCATCTAAAGGAGTTTATAAGATTGTTGACCGAACAAATACATGCAAAGTGATCATCGAACCCTAACTTTGGCAATATTTCTCCTTTATTCAAACCAAAACTTTTACCGCAATTTATTACCTTTTTATGCAAGATAACGTGACAACCAACCAAAACCCTATTGTTACTTAAGCTAAGATTAATACAACCATCGAACGGCGGTGATATCTTACAATCTCTGTGGATACGATAACAAAAACCCGACACGTAAATTTACAACTAACACTTACACATAATTTTGGACCTAAGTGCATCATTTGATGGGCCTATCACACGCCCATGCAAGTGAGGTTTCCAACTTTGGCCAAAAATGGAAGTGTGCAATTATCAATCTTCTTGGCTATAAATAAAAGTCCTCTTGCTCAGAATTAAGGACCCTGGCGCGCAAGCTTTGAATCAGCAACCCTAAACCCTCACATTCAAAGGATAAGCTTGAAGATTTTCTTTGAAAATCGAGTTTGAATCCCTCACTGCTTTTGAGATTGAAACTCCAAGAGTCATTCCTTCTCTTTAATCCATTTCCACTCTATTAAGCATCTGAAGCAAGGCTAAGCATAATTAAGAGCAAGATCTTGCCAAGCTGAAGCTACATTGAAGGTGATTTTCAGAATTTTTCATCTCTTCGATTCTCACTCAATTCTCCATTATTCTTGTTGATTTTTGGTTGTGAAGTCCTACCAATGTAGGCAACAAGATTGAGTTGCTTAGAGGTCAAATCGAAGCAACTCAGATCATGATCCTCAAATTTCAACTCCCTGTATCTTTCTATATACTTGGAGTTAGACAAAATTGAGGTCAGATTCGTGCTCCTAGGTATTTTTTTCTTTAAAATTATGTTCCCCTTTTTCATTTTGGTGATGGTTGAGGGTGTACCAGTCCGGTGAGGTCCACCGAAGAAGAAGACCAGAGCTCTGGCTCCGGTGATGTGTTGGCATCCTTCTGAACCACATGATCCGTTTAAATTGTTTTAATCCTGAGCGTCCAAAGTGATTACCACGTGTATGGGACATTTGACTAGGGAACACATGGATAGCGCGCTCTGATCCACTTGATTTGTCACCTCAATTAATAAGGGAGACCAAGTGGTTCACGTTTTTTTGTAATTTCTGATTTTCATTTTAATTGCCTTATTTTCATTAATTCATATTAATTTTAATATTGATCCAAAAAATATGGGACTTTCACCAAAAAAAATCAAATACTTTTCTCTTTCATTTTCTGAATTAAAATTATTTTTTGGATCAACATTAATATTTTTTATGATTTAATTGTTTTTGTACATATCTTTAATTGTTTAAAAATACTTTTAAGTTTCCCAAAATAATGAAATTTTTTCTCCAAGGTCCTTTGACCTGTTTGACCTATGATAAATCTCTTGGCCATTTATTTGGTGTTTTGAAGAGGTTTTAGGTTTTTGATCAACCATAATTTAATTTAATGCATTTTTAATTGTTTTTTATTATTTAATTGTGAATAAATTGTGTTGAGCTATTTCCATTGACTTGTTGAGTTTGACTATGTTGTTTGGGCCTTGGTCAAGGTTGATTTGACTTTGTCGGATTAAAATGATTGGATTTAGGGGATTGATGAAATATACATTTCATCTCCCAAAATGAATGAATGGTTTTAATTTGATAAAAGTTCTCCAATGAACAATTTGTGTTTGTCTCATTTCCCTTCCCTCTTCATCTTCAATCCCCTTCTATCCCATCCATTTCATTGACCTATGATATCTCTATATCCTAAGCCTAATTGGTTCATAAACCAATACAAGTATGGATGAGATTAGGTCCACCCTTTTTCCATTTTCTTTTAAGTGTGGTATGTTTTAGAAGTATGGTTCATTATACCATATCTCTAATAGGCATTAACACTAAAATTTCTATTGCCCGGCCTCAGATAGTTGTGACTTCTACATAAGTCTAATTACGATTGCTTAACATAACGCTAAATTTTGACCCAAAAGCATAGCATTCTGGTAAGTGAAATTGTAAGTCCCCCCCCCCCCCCCCCCCCCCTTCATGGTATTGTATGGAAACTTTGTCTTTTTTCCTTCCTTTGAAAGATGTCTTGGTTCAAGGATCCATGCTTGTGAATAGAGAGTTGAGTGTTCTCCAAAGAATGACTTAAACAATTGAAAAGAAAAAACAATACTAACTTCTAATCAACTAACATTTAACTAACTTTTAATTTCAAGCCATTTACTTTTATGCACTTTAAATTCAAGTCTTTTATCATTTGCCATTATTCATACCATTTAACTTGTTTACCTTAATGTCATTTTCACTTTTCTCATTTGAGTCATATATTATGATTGTATATACTTGTTTGTGTATTTTGTTTGTATTTGTGGTCTTTTAACCTTAATGTACATAATAACAACAAAAAGCTCTAAAAAAAGATTTGTGTGGACTGTTGGATTTGATCTGAGACTTGGACTTAGAATTAGGCAACATTCCCTATGCAAAAGGACTTGGCCAATGCCAATTTTTCTGAAACCAAGTACTTGTGAATTGAATTTCCATTTGATCCAAGTGTTGAGATCCATTTGAGTTCATCTGCTACATGGTCTTAATGAAGTTGTTACTTTGAACCTGTGTCTAATGCCTTATTCTGAGCCATTCAAGGAGTATGTCATCTGATGCATGGTAGATTATGAAGAAGACTATGGAGTTGATTGCTTGGATGTGGCTATATTTATTTGATGCCTTGCTCTTCATCTTGCTATGTGTGTATTGTTATTGCTTGATTCTAAAATCCAAGGGAAAAATGGGTTTCTATATGACATTCTTGTCCATTGGATTGCTGATGCGGTGTTTCGCAAGTATACGAACGCGTCAGAGTAATATAAAAGATTGTCGAATCCACAGAGACCAAGTGTTAATCTATCGTTATCTGTCGTTATGGTGTTTATCAAAAGCAATCAAAATAGGTGTTTTTAGAGTGTGCAATGGAAAGTAAAGTGTTGAATAAAGTTAAATTAATAAAGACAGGGTCGAATGTAATTCACGTAATCAATTAATAATCCAAGTACTTGCTAACAGAACTACTTATGGGCAATGTTTTCTACTTCGAAAAGAACTAATTTAACAGGAACTGTCGCTTTCCCGTATTCAGAACCGAGTTGTACTCCCTAATCAAACCCTCTTATTGTCACTTATAAAAAGGCGCGCATTGCGTTAGAGTAGTAAACCTATTTTTAAGAAATATAGTATCTTGACTAAGTTGAAAAGTATTATAACCTGGATTTCTTAACTAAAAGAGGTTCTCATGAACCAGACTCTAAACTTATAAATGCGTCCGAAAATAGTTTTAAAATCTCTTTTCTTCTTAAGTTAAAAACTCCTAATGAACTAAACAAAGCGCTTTCGTTGTTTTTGAAATAGTTAAAAACAATTAAGTTTAGATAGACGTTGGATGGCTTTCGATCTTACCCAATAGAATTGAAGTGCGGGAAAACTTAAGTTAAAAGTTAAAATAGCCCTTAAGTGCTTCTACGAACAATTGTACGGATTATCGGTTCGATTACGATTCTTACATTCTAACCTTATAGATTTAGTTAGACATGGTAAAGTAAAAGTGCATTTATTTAAATAAAAGTAGTGCGAGTGCGAGGAAATAAATAATTTAAAGTGAGTGCGAGGAAATAAATAATTTAAAGCGAGTGCGAGGAAATAAATAATTTAAAGCGAGTGCGAGGAAATAAATAATTTAAAGCGAGTGCGAGGAAATAAATAAAAGTAAAGCGAGTGCGAGAAAATAAATAAGATAAAGACAAGTAATAAAAACCTGCTCCTATCGGAGGGTTGAATAAATTGCAAAGCGAAAATGAAAGTGGCGGCAGGATTAACTTCCTTCCAAAGTGCTCCAAACTCGATTACAGACTCTATCACAGACTTGATTACACAATTGTGGTAACACTCCAATGCGAAGCGATTACCACTTTAAAATATTGAATATATGCCTAAGTGAAACAAAGTTGCTCTGAGTTTGCCTCTGTTCTAAGTTTGGATGATTGTAAAAGTGATTTCGAGTTTCTATTTATAAGCAAGTAAAAAGATGGAAATGACAAGGATGCCCTTCAACTTGAAAATGGGAGGGAAAACTTTTCCTCTTGTGGCGCCCGCCACAAGGCCAATCTGAGGCGCCTTAGTGGAAGTAGTGGGGAACGTGGCAGTTGAGGGAAGTTGAGCTTGGACACGTCATGGCAGGGTCTATGGCGCCAGCCATGGGGTAGGCCACAAGTACAAAATGCTGAATTTTAGGGTTTTTAGCTCTTTTTCACTCCTTTTCTCGATCGGGGCTCCGATTAAAGTAAAAACCTAAAAACAAAGGAAAACATAGCAATAACATAACAAAATAACAATAAAACAACTAGAATGCATGTGAAATCGGAGTCGAAAATACGGTAAATTTCAGTGTTATCAAACTCTCCCACACTTAAACCTTTGCTTGTCCTCAAGCAAAATATTAAAAAGCTCATAAAAGAAAATTTGTCTAAACGAGTGCTTCAGGTAAAAATTCTAAGTTCAAGTCGGGATGCAGCGATATGTACTAACTGAGTGAACTAAGGGTATCATGATGACACTAATCCACAAATCCAGACATAAACTTCATTCCTATATTAACCAACCCATATTATCCCACAATACCTAGGCCTTCCTCTTCATCTCTTTTTTGTGTCCTTTTCATTCAGGCGCAATCACATTAAGCCCGTTATCCGTACATGCTTCATAGTAGAGTGACCTGTTAGTGATTATGATCTGAGCATGGGGTTTCTGGCACATAAATATTTGTAAACCCTTTTATTAGACCCAACTGTAGTTGTGGGGGATCGGATCGTAATCCGCCCTACCGAGTTCAGTGCCAGATACCTCTGAACCAACTATCAGTGGGTAAGTTTTTCTTTTTCTTTTTCTTTTTTATTTTTTTTTGTAGCAAATTTTTACAATTCTTTGGTTTAAATGACTTTGTGAGGGTCACCTATCCCGGAGTTGCCTTTTTAATTTCTTTTATTTTTTTGTTTTGCTGGATCATTCACTTATTTGCATCGGTCCCCTACGTAGAGGATGCGTAGGCCGGAGCTGACTGCTGAGATAAACGACTGAGGACTTATACGGAAATGATGATTAAGGCCATGGTATATGGGGTTTCGGGAGTGGTTCCTATATTCACGAAGTCTATGGTGCTAAAATAATACTGATGTTTCGCAAAGTTCTCCCAAGTCACCGCATCCTTACTCAAAACATGTCTTTAAAACCTGAAAAACTTTCGGAATAACACTATTTTCTTTTGCAAATATTTGTTTTCGGTGGGGCTAAAGGTATGGGGAGGTAGGATTGTACTAAAGATATACTATATTTGGTGACTCGTCAGACTCATGCATTATACTAAAAAGCAAAATAAACAACTAAAAGGAAAAAAGAAATAAACTATCTAAAAACAACAAAGAAAAAGCGATAAAGGAAAAAACGAGAAAGGTAATAAAGAAAAAATGATAGAGTCTCCTTCCACACTTAAATCGAACATTGTCCCCAATGTTTCGAAATAAGATAAGGGAAGAGTTACCTGACAACCTATTGCTGACCACTAGTGCCCTCGCCATCCTGAGGTGGACGACGGGATTGGGTACGACGACGGTCTCTCTGATCCATCCTCGCCTGTAGGGCATCCTGAGCGGTCCTCACCTCTCGAAGGTTACCCATAATGGAACCTTGAGTGTTCTCTATGAGAGAAATATGTTGACGGTGGTGGTGTTGCTGACAGGCTTGTGTATCTGTGATCGTTTGCAGGGACTGTAGAACAGTGTCATAGGACTTGTCTGTCCTCCGCTGCGACTCTTGCATGAAGCTCATGTTATTCGCCAGTTGTTGTTGGATGGTAGAGAGTAGGTCTTCACGCCTCTGCTCTCTAGCCATGTGGTCACGCCACATCTCCTCCGTAATATAAAAGCCAGGAACGGTACCTGCAGAAGAAGAAGATGGTGCGGTGTGTGGTGGTGAAGGATGATGGGGGGACATATGGGGTACGGGAGATCTCTCTCTCCGATCATATTCATCATCAGTGTCATGTCCCTCCTCATCAGGAATGTTAGGAGGAAGAGGACCCAAAACAGGTGGAGCATCTAAAGCGTAGGTCCAATTCCTTGCATCTCGTACATTTGTACGTCTAGTGCACGGTAAAACAACAGATGGGATGGCTACACCATGAACCATAAGCATACAGCCTCCTTCTCTCCTCAAACGGCACAATTTCATGTCTCTCAGAAATTTTAGGTTAATTGTGCGAGGAGGTAAGGGGTCTAGGGTAGCCATCTCATTGTTCAGGTTAAGTGCTCGAGCAATAGATGTAATCAATCCACCAAAAGAAATCGGTCCCGCTTTATTTAAAGTTAAAGTCATATGAGCAAGCATGAACGGGACCGAATTAATTCGTCTATTTATGAGGCTTCCTTGTAAAAATAGAAGCTCTCTAGCATTAACCTTATTTGGATTCTCCCGGCCAAAAATAGTACATGCCAACAGATATTTAAAAACTCTGATGGTCGGGTTGTGGATAGTTGAGGCAAGGACTCCTTCAAAAGAGTTTATGGAAGTGTTTGATAATCGCTCCCAGAAGGAAAAAACATCAACTGACCACTCTGAATCCAAAGGGGCCTCACAAATAGCACCGTCCCTATGAGGGATTCCTAACAAGTTGGCTAGTTCGTCGGTACTGAATTCATATTCAACAGCAAACATTCTAAATCTGACAGTACCAACTGTGCTAGCAGTGTTAGGGTTGACAATATAAATTAAGGAACTCAAGAATTCAATTGTCAATCGCTCATAGGTGGGTTCTTTGTTGGAAAAGAATTTATGCAATCCTAAGTTATCTAATAAATGAAATATGTTATGATAGATACCTAAAGTGTAAAGACAGTTTCCGTCAACATACCTTGTCGGGAGGATCTCCCGATTTTGCAACCGTTCGATAATTTTTCTTTGTCTATCCTCCGGTTTCCCTCCTCGAAGAATGAATCCATTAAACTCCATTTGTGTAGCTCTTGAAAAGTGACGAAGAAGATGAAGTGGAATGTGAAAAGGTTGGATTTTTACGAAATTCGACGGATGAAAATGGAAATGGAAATCGGAAAAATGATTTGTACAGTGTGGTGATTAGAAAGGTATGAGCTTTTTGTGGGTTCAAGGATGTTTTTCCAAGGTGAAAAAATGGGTTTGGAAGGTTGTAAGGTGTGAAAATGGTGAAGAAAGGGGTTCTGCCCCGACCTTTTACAGATGCTGTGGCGGGCGCCACAGAGCCTATGGCGGGCTCCACAAGGCAAAATCTGGCTGGGCCGAATTTTGGTCCTTTGGTTTGGGCTTCTCTTGTCTTTTGGCTTTGAGGGGTCCGGATAGCATTTGTCTTGTGATTTTCCTAGCATCATTGACTTGCATAATTTTATAAAAGTAAAAATAAAAATGAAAATGAAACAAAAATTAAATATTAGACTAATAAATAAATAAATAACTGAAAATAAAAAATGAAAATAAAACAAACATAAGACATATATAGATAAAATTAGAAATATCAATGTATAGACATGGTTTATATAATATTCCAAATGCGATAATATAAAATGAGTTATGTAAATATGAGAAGAAAAAAAGAAGATGAAATGGTGAGATCATATAGTAGGGATGTCGTCTTCCTGAGTGGATCCACGGAGCATGGCTACCTCCTGCCTGAGCTCTGCGATCTCCTGATATAATCATTCGGCTTCAGTAGCATGGGTGAGATCAGACACTCCCATCTATAAAGCGAGGTCAGCCACCTCCTGTCTAAGCTCTGCGATCTCTCTACGACACTCAGCAATCTGAGTGCGGATATCGGGGGTCTGCAATGAAAGATTATTAGAGAAAACAGTGATCCTGGGAGATGGTGGTGTAGGCGTGTATTCAACAATAGGTGGTGATCTCGGCTCCTCGACGGTCTCTCCCTGGCCCTCTAGAGCATAACTCTAATTCGCTGGATCATGCACACTAGTCATTATAGGATTTGGCAGTGTGAAATAATGGATAGCCTCACTGTCGACCAGCAATCGGAACTGACATGGGTGGAAAGAGACTCTCCTCATCAACCCTCTGGTCAAACAGAAGTCGATGTCCATGGTAGTGTACCTATAGTAGATCTGGAGATGTGAAAGCTTGCGAGACAGGCCTAAAGCGACAACAATCTGTGTGATGATTCCGCTCACATGGATGACTCCTTCGGTAGATCTGGAGATACCGCTGAGACTATATAACAAAAAAGTTCCCACATGCTACTGGGCGAGACTGGGATGCACAAAATAGTAGGAAGATCTCCTCTTCACTCAGTAATGTCTCTGCATCCGGCCTTCCCAAGAAGGAATGTGCCAATATCATCTGAAAGTATCTGAAGGCGTGGTTATGTATAACATGAGATAGCTGCGTAGATGGATCCTGGCTTCCGCCACCTGAGATATCACTCCAAAACTTCTCAACCTCCTTACCCAGAAAATATCCCATAGGTGTCTCCGGGATAGCATCAGGAGTGGTCTAGAAACCCAGTAGGTCGCCGAACTCTTTCTGGCTGAAAGAGTACTCAACTCCAAAGAGCCTGAAAACAGCATACCCATCTGGTCCAGAGTATGGGTCATAGTCGAATGAACTCAGGAACTCCAATGTCAGGTTCCTGTAGGTGTTACTCAAGTCATCAGCAAACTTGTCCCAGTGAAGCTGGTGGCTAAGGAATCGGATACTCGGCTCGATAACCAGTGCCTCCATACAGTGATGATCAGGATAACGTGTGGGTGCCATAGGGCGCTGATACAGAGTGATGTAGCGCTCTCTCTGAGCATTATCTCTATAGGCCACGTGCATGTCATCGAAATCCTGCATCCTGTAAAAGTTAAGAAAGTGATCCTAAAAGTGCAAACCATTCAAATTTTAGTCTCAATGCAAAATATGATAAAATAAAATAAAAATTAAATTAAATAAATGTGAAAAAGTAAAATGAGAAAAAAACCATGGGTTGCCTCCCACACAGCGCTTGGTTAACATCATTAGCTTGACGAGTAGAATTTATACACCTGTAGTGGTAGGGATTGGTGGATCAATCAGGGTGTGGCTTGAGTAGTATGCTGGAATGTCTCCTCCTTCGTAGAGCTTCAGTCTTTGTCCATTTACAATGAATGGACTACAGGTTTTGTTCTTGATTTCCACGGCTCCGGATCTCAGAATCTTTGATACTTCGAATGGGCCAGTCCATCTTGAGCGTAGCTTTCCAAGGAAGAGTAGTAACCTAGAGTTGAAAAGGAGAACAGGATCGCCTATATTGAAGTTTTTCTTTACTATTCTTTTATCGTGATAGGCTTTTGTCCTCTCTTTATATATTTTTGCATTCTCGTAGGAAGATTGCCTAAGTTCTTCTAGTTTATGAATGTCTAGGGTACGCTTTTCTCCAGCGGCTAGGTAGTCTAAATTCAAAGTTTTAATGGCCCAATAGGCCTTATGCTCTAATTCGAACGGTAAGTGATAGGATTTTCCGTAAACTAGTTGATAAGGAATAGTTCCTATAGGGGTTTTGAAAGCGGTTTTGTAGGCCCATAATGCTTCTTGAAGCTTCTGAGACCAGTCTCTCCTAGAAATAGAAACAATTTTCTCTAGGATTTGTTTTATCTCCCTATTAGATACTTCTACTTGGCCACTAGTCTGTGGGTGGTATGGTGTTGCTACTCTATGCCTAACTCCATATTTTCTTAAAAGTTTGTCAAATATTCTCGATATGAAGTGTGATCCTCCATCACTTATGACTAAACATGGTGTTCCAAATCTAGGGAATATATAGTTTTTAAATAGTTTGATTACTACCCTAGTGTCGTTTGTGGGTGCAGCTATAGCTTCAATCCACTTAGACACATAGTCTACAGCTACTAAGATGTACCTATTTCCTAAGGATGGTGGGAAAGGTCCCATGAAATATATACCCCATACGTCAAAGAGTTCTACTTCCTTAATGTTTCTTAGAGGCATTTCATCACGCCTTGAAGTGTTTCCAGTGCGTTGGAATCTATCACATTTGACAATGCAAGCATAGACATCGAGCCACATGGTAGGCCAGAATAGGCCAGCTTGAAGAATCTTGGCGTATGTCTTAGAGGTGCTCGCATGTCCACTATAAGGTGCAGAATGACAATGCTCGATAATACTATTTACCTCTTCTTCTGGAACGTAACGGCGAAAAATGCCATCTTTACCCCTTTTGAAAAGGAGCGGTTCGTCCCAATAGAAGTTTCTCACATCGTGGAAGAATTTCTTCTTGCGGTGGTAGTCAAGATCAGGGGGTACTATATCAGCAGCTAGGTAATTAACGAAGTCTGCATACCAGGGTACGTTACTTATTGCTAAGGAATTTTGGGGATGCTCATGAGGGCTTAGGTTATTATCTTCAATGGTTTCTACTCTAGCTATCAGTCTATCATAGGCGAAATCATCATTTATGGGTATTAGTTCAGGTTTTAGATGTTCTAGCCTAGAAAGGTGATCGACTACTACATTTTCAGTGCCTTTTTTTATCTCTTATGTCTAAATCAAACTCTTGTAGTAATAGAATCCATCGGAGTAACCTGGGCTTGGCATCCTTTTTACTTAATAGGTAACGAATGACAGCATGATCGGTGTAAACTATAATTTTTGCTCCTACTAGATAAGATCTAAATGTGTCTATAGCGAAAACTACAGCGAGTAATTCTTTTTCAGTTGTTGCGTAGTTAAGTTGGGCAGCATCTAGGGTTCTACTGGCATAATAAATGGCTTGTAACTTTTTATCTTTCCTTTGTCCTAGAACGGCTCCAACTGCATAATCACTAACATCGCACATTATCTCAAAAGGTTCTGACCAATCAGGTGGTTTCATAATGGGTGCTGAGATTAACGCTTGCTTTAAAAGATTAAATGTGTCATTACATTTTTCATCAAAAATGAATTCAGCATCTTTCATTAAAAGTCCAGTTAAAGGTTTAGTTATTTTGGAGAATTCCTTAATAAAACGCCGGTAGAATCCAGCATGTCCAAGAAAGCTTCAGACTTCTCTGATGGTTTTTGGTGGTTTTAGGTTTTCTATAACTTCTATTTTAGCTTTATCTACCTCTATACCTTTTTCAGAAACTATATGTCCTAAAACTATTCCTTCGGTTACCATGAAATGACATTTTTTCCAATTTAGCACGAGGTTCACCTCCACGCATCTCTCCAGGATTTTCTCAAGGTTAGCAAGACAATTATGGAAATCAAATCCGCAAACCGAGAAATCATCCATAAACACTTCCATGATACCATCTAGGTAATCTGCAAAGATTGACATCATGCAGCGTTGGAAAGTAGCTGGGGCATTACAGAGGCCGAGTGGCATTCGTTTGTAGGCAAAAGTTCCATGAGGGCATGTAAAGGTAGTTTTTTCTTGATCTTCGGGGTGGATAGGTATTTGGAAGAATCCAGAGTATCCATCTAGATAACAAAAGTAAGAGTGTATGGCTAGACGCTCCAACATTTGGTCTATAAATGGTAAAGGGAAATGATCCTTCCTAGTTGCTTTATTTAATTTTCTATAATCTATACACATCCGCCATCCTCCTTCTAAACGTTTTGCTACATGTTCGCCTTTATCGTTTTGAACGACTGTGATGCCCCCCTTTTTAGGTACTACATGCACAAGGCTCACCCACTTACTATCCGAGATCTGGTAGATGATACCTGCCTCAAGTAACTTAAGAACTTCATTTTTAACGACATCACTCACTATAGGGTTTATTCTTCTCTGATGTTCTCTGGAGGGTTTTGAATCTTCTTCGAGCGAAATCCGATGCATGCATACGGATGGACTTACACCTTTCAGGTCAGAGATATTATATCCTAAGGCTGAGGGATATCTTCGTAAAACGTCTAAAAGTTGGTTCGTTTCCTCTTGGCTCAAGGTAGCACTAACTATAACTGGACGGTTCGTATCTTCATCGAGGAACTCATATCTCATGTTCTTAGGCAGTTCCTTAAGTTCTAAGGTTGGTTTCTTAGGGCATGGCATGGGATCTGGAGTAAGGGATAAACATTTGTAAAGGTTATCATCGATGTAGGGTTTCTTAAAGTCATCATCTTCCCTTATGAGAGTTGATGGTAACTTAATTGTTTTTATAATTTCTTTTTGTTCTAATTCTCTAACACATTCATCAATGATATCTAAGGCATAACACGAGTCTCCCATCACAGGTGCCATAAGAAATTTCGAAGGTATAAATTCTATTTTCTCGTCACCTACCTCAAATGTCAACTTTCCTTTCTTGACATCTATTATAGCTCCTGCAGCCGATAAGAATGGTCTACCTAGAAGGATTAGTATATCATTGTCCTCTTTGATGTCCATGACAACAAAATCAGTAAGGATAAATAACTGACCTATCCTAATAGGAACATCTTCTAAAATGCCTATCGGATATTTAACAGATCTATCGGCTAACTGAAGTGACATCTTAGTGGGCTGTAATTCTCCTAAGTTTAACCTCTCACAAACTGCTAAAGGCATTAAGCTCACACTAGCTCCTAAGTCTAGAAAAGCTTTTTCGATGACATGATTACCCAAAAGGCAAGGAATGGAGAAATTTTCAGGATCTTTATCTTTCTTCGCTAATTTGTCCTCGGAAATAGCATTACATTCCAAAGGCTTCGGATCGTCAAGTCTACGTTTGTTGGTAAGGATGTCTTTGAGAAACTTAGCATAAGAAGGTATTTGGATGATGGCTTCTGTGAAAGGGATTTCTACATGAAGTTTTTCTATAACTTTAATAAATTTTTTATACTGTTTATTGATCTGGGTTTGTTTGAGTCTTTACGGATATGGTATAGGTGGTTTATATGGCGGGTGGTACGTAAGTTTTATCTTTAGGTTCTTCTCCTTTTTTCTCGACCTTCCTGGTTTTCAGATTCCTCTAGTTCCTTTACTTCGTCCGGGGGCTTGGTACATTCCTTAGAAGTTTTGGGTTCACTCAATCTAGGGTTTGGTGGCTCATCATAAGCGTTCCCGGTTCGTAGGGTAATGGCATTGGCTTGTCCTCTCGGATTTTGTTGAGGTTGTCCAGGGAATTGTCCTCCAGGTGTAGTCTGAGGGCTTGGTTTAAAGCTACCTGAGAGATCTGGGTTTCAAGCATCTTGGTATGAGTAACTATTTGGTCAACCTTGGTTCCTAACTGAGTAATCAATTCGTTAACATGAATGTTTTGGTTCATGAACTCCTTGTTTTGTTGGGTTTGAGCGGTGATAAAATTTTCCATAATTTTCTCAAGGCTCGGCTTTGGTGGCACAGGTTGCATAGGTTGATTTGATCTAGGGGCTTGATAACTAGGTCTCGGAGGTGCATTATTTTGGATAGGGTTATTGTTTTTATAGGAGAAGTTCGGGTGATTCCTCCATCTAGGGTTATAGGTATTCGAGTATGGGTTCCCTTGGGTGTAGTTCACTTGCTCATAGTGGGTTTCGTTTAATAGACTGCATTCTGCAGATTGATGTCCTTTGGTTCCACATATCTCACAATCCGATGAAACTGCGGCTACAGTATTCGGGTTTATGCACATATGCTCGACTTTGAGGGCTGCGTCCATTTTAGCTTGCATCATGTCTATAGAGTTTAGTTCATGCACTCCTCCTTGGGCTTCCTTCTTCTCTACTGTCGCTCGTTCGACTCCCCATGATTGATGGTTTTGAGCCATATCTTCGATGAGGGCACTAGCTTCAGGATAAGGTTTGTTCATCAGAGCACCGCCTGCGGCAGCGTGGATGGTCATCTTGGTGTTATAGTGAAGTCCATTATAGAAGGTTTGAATGATTAACCAATTTTCTAAACCATGATGTGGGCATGCTCGTAATAACTCTTTATATCTCTCCCAAGCTTCGAACAACGATTCTCCTTGGTTTTCGGTAAATCTAGTTATATGGTTTCGAAGAACGGAGGTTTTACTCGGGGGAAAATATCTAGTAAGAAATACTCTTCTAAGGTTATCCCAAGTCGTAATGGAATTGGGTGGAAGGGAATCTAACCATGATAGGGTTTTATCTCTGAGGGAAAAAGAAAATAATCTTAAATGTATTGCCTCAGGAGAAGCTCCATTGGTTTTAAAAGTGTCTTCTAATTGAAGAAATATTTTTAAATGTTGGTTTGGGTTCTCAGTAGCGAGACCTGCGAATTGTCTCTGTTGCACTAGTTGCAACAGGGATGGTTTAAGTTCGAAATTATTGGCTGGGATGGTTGGGTTTACTATACTAGAACTAGGTTCTTCATTTGATGGTTGAGAGAAATCCTTAAGAGGTCTTTGGTTTTGATCTTCGGCCATAACTCTCTTAATTCTATGAAAGAATAAACGTGCGCGAGCGTAACGTTCAAGTTCCGCCAGAGGGTATACTAAGCTTAAACTTTCGGTGCTGCGAGTTCTTCGCATTGACCGATAGGAAATAGCCTAAGTCTAAACGATATAACAACAGGGAAATGAAATTTGACGAAATTGGTCCTCGGTAACGGCGCCAAAAACTTGATGCGGTGTTTCGCAAGTATACGAACGCGTCAGAGTAATATAAAAGATTGTCGAATCCACAGAGACCAAGTGTCAATCTATCGTTATCTGTCGTTATGGTGTTTATCAAAGGCAATCAAAATAGGTGTTTTAGAGTGTGCAATGGAAAGTAAAGTGTTGAATAAAGTTTAATTAAAAAGACAGGGTCGAATGTAATTCACGTAATCAATTAATAATCCAAGTACTTGCTAACAGAACTACTTATGGGAAATGTTTTCTACTTTGAAAAGAACTAATTTAACAGGAACTGTCGCTTTCGCGTATTCATAACCGAGTTGTACTCCCTAATCAAACCCTCTTATTGTCACTTATAAAAAGGCGCGCATTGCGTTAGAGTAGTAAACCTATTTTTAAGAAATATAGTATCTTGACTAAGTTGAAAAGTATTATAACCTGGATTTCTTAACCAAAAAAGGTTCTCACGAACCAGACTATAAACTTATAAACGCGTCTGAAAATAGTTTTAAAATCTCTTTTCTTCTTAAGTTAAAAACTCCTAATGAACTAAACAAAGCGCTTTCGCTGTTTTTGAAATAGTTAAAAACAATTAAGTTTAGATAGACGTTGGACGGCTTTCGATCTTACCCAACAGAATTGAAGTGCGGGAAAACTTAAGTTAAAAGTTAAACTAGCCCTTAAGTGCTTCTACGAACAATTGTACGGATTATCGGTTCGATTACGATTCTTACATTCTGACCTTATAGATTTAGTTAGACATGGTAAAGTAAAAGTGCATTAATTTAAATAAAAGTAGTGCGAGTGCGGAAAATAAATAAAAGTAGTGCGAGTGCGAGGAAATAAATAATTTAAAACGAGTGCGACGAAATAAATAATTTAAAGCGAGTGCGAGGAAATAAATAATTTAAAGCGAGTGCGAGGAAATAAATAATTTAAAGCGAGTGCGAGGAAATAAATAAAAGTAAAGCGAGTGCGAGAAAATAAATAAGATAAAGACAAGTAATAAAAACCTGCTCCTATCGGAGGGTTGAATAAATTGCAAAGCGGAAATGAAAATGGCGGCAGGATTAACTTCCTTCCAAAGTGCTCCAAACTCGATTGCAGACTCTATCACAGACTTGATTACACAATTGTGGTAAGACTCCAATGCGAAGCGATTACCACTTTAAAATACTGAATATATGCCTAAGTGAAACAAAGTTGCTTTGAGTTTGCCTCTGTTCTAAGTTTGGATGATTATAAAAGTGATTTCGAGTTTCTATTTATAAGCAAGTAAAAAGATGGAAATGACAAGGATGCCCTTCAACTTGAAAATGGGAGGGAAAACTTTTCCTCTTGTGGCGCCCGCCACAAGGCCATGGCGCCCGCCACAAGGCCAATCTGAGGCGCCTTAGTGGAAGTAGTGGGGAACGTGGCAGTTGAGAGAAGTTGAGCTTGGACACGTCATGGCAGGGTCTATGGCGCCAGCCATGGGGTAGGCTACAAGTACAAAATGCTGAATTTTAGGGTTTTTAGCTCTTTTTCACTCCTTTTTTCGATCGGGGCTCCGATTAAAGTAAAAACCTGAAAACAAAGGAAAACATAGCAATAACACAACAAAATAACAATAAAACAACTAGAATGCATGAGAAATCGGAGTCGAAAATACGGTAAATTTCAGTGTTATCAATTGCATCCCATTGGTTAAATCTTTTCAACTCTTAACTTTTAAACTTTTGCTTAGGATTAGTCTCTTCATCTCCTCCCACTTCTTTAATTTCAAATATCTCTCTCCTTTGAAAATCTTCTTTCCTTGTGATTTCTAAACTTGGACTCTATATTGCAAATTAGAAACTTTGGCCTTATGCTATTGCATTTTTAAACTCTTTTTCTTAATAAAATTTGTAAACGAATCTAACCATATTGACTTAAAATTTTAAAAGACAAAAAGAACTAACATCCATTCAAACTCTTTTAGGCCTTCGGTGCCGCTTTTAAACTTAAAATTTTGTTAAAAGCAACTCACTCACTTTGAAATTGTTACCACGAACTACAAGGTTTTGATCCCTCATTTTTATGTTGGTATGTAGGCACAAGTCCGAAGGTCTTGTCAAACACAAAAATATAATTAATGAATTTTTTTCTCATCCCCACATTCTATTTATTGCAAACATCTTTTCATACCAAAACACATGTACATACAAAAAATGGCTCCCTAGGAGTACCTAGGACACTTTGGGTGCTAACACCTTCCCTCTGTGTAATCAACCCCCTTACCTGTAATCTTTGGTATTTTATGAGTTTTGATTTGAAAACTTCTTATCTTTGGGTTTTGTTCATACTTTCCCTTTTCCCTTGGAAACAATAAAAGTGCGGTGGCGACTCTGGTTTTATTGACGTTAAGTTTATCCATAGCTTCATGGTCATGAATTTACCGCTACAATCCCCTCTCTAGATTACATCACGGCAAAATCACAAAATACACATTATCAATCAATATTGCAATACACAAGCATGCTAATAATTCATCTCAACAAAATTATATTTCAAACACGCAACAATACAACAAACATAACTCAAAATAATCCATATTCATAACATTCTCATATTTCATATTTATTCTCAATGCTTAACATCTCGTCATTGAAACATATTAAAACATTTCCACAACTCATAAAATATATTCCTCAAACCCGCACAACTCATAAAACATATTCCTCAAACCCGCACAACTCAACATTTACTCGATAAAATAATTTTAAATAATCATTCTCATAAATTATTCATATTATCTAAACACATTCAGCCTCTGAAAGTATTATCAATTGATAATAATACGCGTTAGCTTTCCAACACTTTGAACCGCGTCTTGTTCCGAGTTATGAAACTCGAGTTAGGATAAAAACAAAAATAGAAGAATTTCGTCGCTGGAGAGTCTCGCTACGCGAGGACCTTCCTCGCTAAGCGACGCTTCCCTCACTAAGTGACGATGTACAGACTTGCAAAAACCAGAATGTGATTTTCACCATTTGAAGACCTTTGAAACTCTGATTTTAATTTTGTAAAAAGTCAAATGCTCAGAATTAGACATACTACGATTATCCCATGATTAAAACCCAATTTAACACATAAAGTCCATTATTTTCATGAAAATAATTGATAGTAAAACCTTCGGCATTGCAACAATGGTGGAAAAACATCAACTATGAAAACAAAAAAATAAGTCATAAATATAGCATGAACTCATTCATTATTAAAGATAATTTTCATCATACAATCAAAATTCATCCACAACATACACCCTATTGGAGGTTAAGAACTCATCTACCTTATCCATCATGCATAAGCCCTATTGAAGGTTATTCTCTCCCCTTACCGGATATTCCTAGCAGCAAAATTATGATTTTCGGTAGAACTTCTTCTTCTTCATTCCAAGTATCTTCCTCTTCTTAGCCCTTTGGTCTTTTTCTCTTTTATTTGGTTTCTATGTACTGACAAAATAGGTTATTCCTAGGTTTCTCTCATTATAATATATAGTTAGGGCAAAATAACTCTTAATTATATTTCTCTCTCATACTAACAAAATAATTGTTCCTTCCTCCCATTAATTTTTCCTCAATTCTCACTTTCACCCCAAAAGCTCTATTTTCCTTTTAATGAATTAAATCTAGTAAATTATTATTACTAAAATAACTTCTAGTAATTCTGGCACACTTATACTCATCACCTACAACTATCTTTATACCCTTAACTCAAGGGTCCACAACCTAACTCCCATATTTAATTAATCACTCATTAAATAAATACACAAAACATAATAATTCAAACAATTCTATAATTCAAGAATTTGATTATTACAACTCTCCCCCACTTAAATAATTTTTGCCCTAAAAAATTACCTTAAGCAAACAGAGTCGAATACGACTCTATCATCTGGCTCTCCAGCTCCCATGTCACATTTCCACCAATTGGTCCTCCCCAAGCTACCTTCACTAAGGTAATATCTTTACCATGCAACTGTTTCACTTCCCGATCCTCTATCCACAGAGGCGGTTCCTCAATAGTCAAGTTATTTGTCACATGTACATCATCTACATGGACCACATGAGACAAATCTGAAGTATATCTCCTCAACTGAGACATATGAAACACATCATGAAGATTAGACAGTTGTGGCAGAAGATCAATCTAATAGGCTATTTCTCCTATCCTCTGAAGAATCTAGTATGAACCAATGAAATGTGGAGCGAGCTTTTGAGACTTCAAAGCTCGACCAACACCGGTTATCATAGTAACTCTAAGAAACACATGATTGTCGTCTTGGAACTCTAGTGCTTTCACCCTTTTATCATTGTAACTCTTCTGGAGACTCTGCGAAGTTCTCATCTTCTTTTGAATCACTTTAATCTTCTTGGTCGTTTGTTGGATAATCTTCAGCTTAATTACAACATTCTCTCCTGATTCATAACAACACAAAGGTGTCCTACACCTTCTACTATACAACGCCTCAAACAGTGCCATTGCGATCCTCGAACGGAAATTGTTATTATAGGTAAACTATATCAACGGTAAAATTCCATCCCAAGCACCTTTTTTCTCGAGCACACAAGCTCTAAACAAGTCTTCTAAAGATTGGATAGTCCTCTCTATTCGACCATCCTTCTCTGGGTGATAAATGGAATTCAATTGCAACTTCGTACCCAACGCTTTCTGTAAGCTCTCCCAGAACCTTTAAGTAAACCTCGAATCTATATCAGATACAATACTATAAGGAATACCATGCAGACTAATAATCTAATCAATATACATCTCTGCAAGTTTCTCCAATGGATAATTAAGTCTCATTGGAAGGAAATGAGTCGATTTAGTCAACCTATCCATCACAACCTTTCGCTATCCTCGGCAAGCCAGACATAAAATCTATAGAAATGTTGTCCCATTTCCACTCTGGAATAGACAACTGTTGCATTAAACCCAACAGCTTCTAATGCTCAATCTTTGACTTCTGACAAGTCATACACGCATACACAAAACTAGCAACCTCCTTCTTCATTCCTAACCACCAAAATATCCTCTTCAAGTCTCGATACATCTTAGTATCACCGATATGAATACTCATGCCACATAGGTGACCTTCATCAAGAATACTCTACTTAAGTTCTGGCACATCCAGAACACACACACGGTCTCAGAATCTCATCACTCTGTTCTCAACGATTCTGAAATCACCTCCTTGACCTTGACTGGTTAAAGTCAATTGATCAATCAATTTGAAGTCCATCTTATGACCTTCTCTAATTTTTTCGAGAATACCATTGGTAAGCTTCAACATACCTAACTTCACACTTTGCGGTGTGACTTCACAAACCAAACTCAAATCTCCGAACTCTTTGATCAACACCAACTCTCTAGACATCAACATCGACATATACAAGGTCTTGCGGCTTAATGCATAAGCTACAAAATTGGATTTACCGAGATGGTAACTCAAACCAAAGTCAGAATCCTTCAGAAACTCAAGCCATCTTCTCTGCCTCATATTTAACTCTTTCTGATTGAAAAGATACTTTAGACTTTTGTGATCACTGTACACCTAAAATCTTGAACCAAACAAATAATGTCTCCAAATCTTTAGCACAAACACAATTGCAACCAACTCTAAGTCATGTGTCGAATAATTCATCTCATGCATTTTAAGTTTCCTAGAAGCATAAGATACAACTTGTTGGTTCTACATCAACACACCTCCAATTCCCATCAAGGAAGCATCACAATATACAACAAAAGATTCAGTCAGACTCGGAAAAATCAGAACGTGAGAAGATGTCAACTTCTTCTTGAGATCCCGAAAACTTTATCCTCATAATGCATCCCAAACAAAAGCATGAACTTTCCTTGTTAGATGAGTTAACGACAAAGCTAACTTAGAAAAACATTCAATAAACCTACGATAATAACCTGACAATCCAAGAAGACGTCAAATCTCAATAACAGACTTCAGAGTTTCCTAATGTAGCACAACATCAACCTTTGAAGGGTCAATAGCAATCCCTCCGCTAGAAATCATATGTCCAAGGAAACATATTTCCTTCAACCTAAACTTGCACTGACACAATTTAGCATATAACTTTTTCTCTTGCAAAATCTCCAATACTAACCTCAGATGCTCAACATGCTCTTCATATTTCTTTGAATAAATCATGATGTCATCGATGAACATAACCACAAACTTGTCTAAATACTGATTAAAGATCATGTTCATATACTCCATGAACACACCCGGGACATTAGATACAACAAACGACATCACTGAATACTCGTAATAATCATATCTCATTCTAAAAGTATTCTTTGGAATATCTTCAGACTTTATAAAAATCTGATGATACCCAGATCTCAAATCAATCTTGCTGAAAATACAAACACCTACTAACTGGTCCATCAGATCATAATTTCTCAAAAGTGGATACTTGTTCTTAATAGTTACTTTAATCAACTATCGGTAGTCGACACACAACTCATCACTAGCATCAAACTCTGGAAATAACATTGTCTTGTCAAAAAAGTTGATATGAAATTCAAATCTTCATCTTTAACAAAATCAAACGCTGACTCTTCCAACAATTTACACTCTTGAAATCAGCGGCACACCAAACCAATCATCCACACCTAAAACATCTCAGAGAAGTAGAAGTTTTTCCCTAACTTGTTTCAATCCTGCTCCTGCCAACAAGCGGTTATAAAAACAAAAGAGTATCGATAGTGTTTCATAAACATGTCGCATACCAGGGAACATACAAAATTACAAAAGCCTAGCCGGACGGACCAACCAGTCTCTGATACCAACTATGTAACACCATATTTCTCCCGCGAGTAAATATACATTAAAATCATGGTATTCACACAATCAAATAGGATATCACACATTCTCTTTTTAAAACATACATGCCCTGTAACATTTTAACAGATAGTAACAATAATCAAGACCATCTCTTAGGGTGTCTTCGCATGCTCACCTTCACTCAGGGTATCATCGCAGTGGAATTTCTAATCAACAAAGCATGCAATCGATAAATCATTTAATTTCGAAGATTTTATAGCATAATCAAACTCACAAATAAAAACCCTTCAAAACGTGAAAATATTAAATAATGAGAGTATACAACAACTCCCTACCGAAGGGTTAGACAAAAACTTGCGAACGTTTCTTAGTGTTACATATCAGAGCACGTCAACTAAAATGCAGAAAGAAAAAGAAGAAATAGGCTTGTGCCATCCTCCACTCTAAGCAGCCACTCAATTACCTGTTTATCTATACCCCGAAGAGGAGCACAGACCACGACAACAACAATAACAACAAAAAGATGAGAAATCACAAACAATAATAATAGGCATATACTGCAAGGTAGTATGATAACACAACATTCTCTACACAATATCATTCATAATATATAACAATACATTCACATACCCAAACTCATCAATCATTCACAACTCAACAAAATGCATATAATTCATTATGCAACGCAACTCGACTATGCAACTCTATGCATATGCATGTGATACAAACTCAACATTTGGTTCTTCATACAAATCAGGTTTCAATCTCTTTGAACTCCGAGCCCCCTCTCTAATCTTCAAGCCTCTTCTTTGAGCTTGGGATAAGCCACTAGTACCTTCTCTGAACTAGAGGACATGCCTCTTGACATAACTCTTATGATGCATGATTATATCACCAAATCAATATGTTAAGATATTTCTCTGATCCTAACATAAATGCATTGACAACTCGAGTATCCCCTTTCTAGATTACATCACAAGAAAATCACAAAATGCACATTATCAATCAACAATGCAACATAAACATGCTAATAATTCATCTCAACAGAACTATATTTCAAACGCGCAATAATACAACAAACATAACTCAAAATAATCCATATTTATAACATTCTCATATTTCATACTTATTTATTCTCAACGCTTAACATCTCGTCATAGCAACATATTCAAACATTTCCAAAACTCATAAAACATATTCCTCAAACTCGCACAACTCGGCCAAATATTTTTTAATAATCACTCCCATCAATTACTCATGTTAACATAACACATTCATTCTCTTAAATTATTACCAATTGATAGTAATTTGTGTTAGCTTTCCAACGTTTCGAACACCGTCTCGTTCCGAGTTACGGAACTTAGGTTACGATAAAAAAATCGTCATTGGAGCATCTCACTACTCGAGGACCTCCGTTGATAAGCGTAGGCTCGCTAAGCGACGTCGTACAAACCTGCAAAAACCAGAATGCAATTTTCACCATTCGAGGACCTCCGGAACTCAAATTTTAATTCCGTAAAATGATAGATGCTCAGAATTAGACATACTACAATTATCCCATGATTAAAACCCAATTTAACACATAAAATCCATTATTTTCATGAAAATTATTGATTGCAAAACCTTCGACAATGCAACAATGATGGACAAACATCAAATAGAAAAATAGAAAAATCAGTCATGAATAGTGTATGAATTCATCAATTATTACAGACAATTATCATCATATAATCAGAACTTATCCACTACATACATCTTATTGGAGGTTAAGGACTTCTATATCCTACTCGTCATGCATAAGCCATATTGAAGATTATTCTCCCTCCTTACCAGATACTCCTAGCAGCAAAATTTTGAATCCTGACAGAACTTGTTCTTCTCCACTCCAAATATCTTCCTCTTCTTATCCCTTTGATCTCTTTTTCTTTTCTCTGGTTTCTACGTATTGACAAACTAGGTTATTATTAGGTTTCTCTCATTATAATATATAGTTAGGGCAAAATAACTCTTAATTATATTTTTCTCCCCTATTAACAAAATAATTGCTCCTTCCTCCCATTAGTTTTTCCTTAATTCTCATTTTCACCACAAAAGCTCTATTTTCATTTTAGTTAATTAAATCTAATAAACTATTATTAATAAAATATTTTTTAGTAATTTTCCCCCACTTATACTCATCACCTACAACTATTTCTATACCATTAACTCAAGGGTACACCCCCCACACTCCAATATTTAATTAATTACTCCGAATTAAATAAATAAGCAAAATATAATAATTCAAATAATTTTATAATTCAATAATTGAGGTGTTACACTTCCCACGAAGGGAAGAAGGACAAACAAAGAATATCACCTAAAACACAATATGTTTTTTATCTCACCTAACTAGCCTCAGAAGGATTATCCAAAAACTGTTTATCATAAATTATAATTTACTCCAAGAGTAAGTTTTTTAAATTTATTATAAATTATAATTTTTAAAATAGATTTAATCGAATAGTTAATTAAGTAAAAATGATAATTACAATTAAATAAAAATGTTAATCATTAGATTTGATTCAATTTAAAGGTTATGATTTGAAGTAAGTTAAAAAAACCTTTATTTATATATACATATATATATATATATATATATATATATATATATATATATATATATATATATATATATAACAAGTGTCCTTGGGTATTGGTTAACAAATTAAAAAGATAAGTTGAGTATTTTTAATAGACTAAAAATACATGTTTTTAAAAAAAAAAAAGTGTATTCAATGCATTGAAAACAAAAATAATTAACAATTTTAAAGAATCTTATGTGTATTCAATGAATTAAAAGTATACTAGTAATATTTTCTTTGTTTTAAATACTTAACGGATAACATAACACTTCCGATAACTCTTTACCACACATTCGTATAATAAAATCTACAGTTGAATTGAAAATTATTATCATATAGATCATCTATATAAAATTTAACATCAATTGAAAATCATGTGATATATTAATGAAGTGCATAAAAATTAACGTCTTACAAAATTTTAAGAAAATAATTAATTTTCATATTTCTTTTTAATATATCAAATAATTTTTATTGATTTAAAATTTCATAGAGATAATCTATATGATAATAAAGTTGAATCCAACGGTAGATTTTGTTATACAAATATACAATAAAGAATTATGAGAGATGTCATTTTTGTCATTTGATTCTAATATATATATATATATATATATATATATATATATATATATATATATATATATATATATATATATATATATATATATATATATATATATATATATAAAAACATGTGACAATACTTTTGGTGCACATAGATTCCTATCCATATCTATCTTACAATCTATATTGTAATTCATTTTTAAAAAACAAAGTAAGATTTTTTTTTAAAATAACCATTTTTTTCAAGTTAAATACCAAAATAACGAAATTCTCAAAATAATTACCAAAATAACCATCTTTTTTAACTGATGTCCTAGTTGAATTGGCGCATCCAATAACCATTCAAAGGAGACATCGTTGGAGTTGGCGCATGCTCCCAATGGCATTGCACTTAGGTGTCATGGTAGCTGACGCATGCATGTGTGGTTTAGTGTGTGCGCCCATGCATTTGGTGCATGCATGTGTCTGCTTGTGTCATGTGTGTGTGGCGTCTAGGGCATTGGCGCATGCATCTATGGTTTCATCTATAAATAACATGCTCATCTCCCATATTTTTTCAGACAACTTCTTATCCTCCAACCTCATTTTCTTTCATTCTACTTCAATCTCCTTCAATTTTTTGTTCTTTAACCATGTCTGAATATATACATAAGAGAAATATCGATTTAATCTTTTCAGCAGTGCAACCTCCGATAAAGATTCAAATTTGGAATATAGAATCGTTTGAACGTCTTAATCGTACTTTGAACAGTTGGTTATATGGAGAAATTGCAGATGGTGAAAGTATTAGAAGAATTCAATGGCTTGAGTCCAGGTTCAACAAAAATGGAAAAGTGCGTGTATGGGTGAATATTAAGACTGACAAAGACGTTCACAGGATGATGTATAATATGTTCAAAATTGTTTTGATGATTGTAATCGCTTAGTTATAGTAATGATATTTTATTTGTTGTAGTTTGTTGTGTTGTTTTTTATGTGTTGCTTGTGTGTTAAATGTGTTGTATTTGTTTGTGATGGTATTTCCTCACAAAGTTATCATATGAAATATATATTGTTTTTAATATAAAGCAAAAGAGGTACAATTAAAATTATCTTGTTGTGGTTGTTCCAACACTGGGACAGTTAGTACGGTTGTGATCGGGCAGGCGACATGAACTACATAATCGAACCATTTTGTTCGCCTTATCCATTTCGGTTCGAATACAAGTGCTGTTTGGGCGGCCCTTTTTCTTTCTTCGCATTACTTCATTGTGCCAGAGAATGTCCCCTTGATATTCAGGCAAGTAATCCTCTTTTGCGACCACTGAAAAGCTAATTTTGTAAACATTGGATAGGCTTATGACTTTGCAAATGTCGGATAGTAAATATGATGGATCCCTTCGAACCTTTGAACATGCCGCAATGACATGGGAGCAGGGCATACGAAAGGCTTGGAACTTTCTGCATTCGCACTAACCTCTATCTAGTTTCACTCTATATTGTCCCATCGACATGCCTTCATTGTTATCCATGGACTCAGCAACATTGTACCAACTTTTAGTACGATCAAACACCGTGACCATGTTTTTGTTAGCTTTGGAAGCTTCGTGTCTAATAAATTTCATTGAAGCATCACTGAACAACTGCCCAGATTGTAACATTGAACTCCATTTGAAATGTCTGATCTCAAACATTTCCCCTAGCCTGAAATATGTTGCTTGCACTAAAGCGGCTATAGGTACGTTTCAGATGCCTTTGAAGACAGAGTTCATTGATTCCACAAGATTTGTTGTCATGTGGTCCCAACATTGACCTTTGTCGTATGCCCTAATCCATTTCTCCAATGGAATATTGTCGATCCATTGTATTGCATCTGCTTTAGATAATCTGATGTCTTCGTGGTAGTATTTGAAAGAAGGTTATGTTAATGCGTAACCTGCATTAACAACCTTCTTCCGCAATGTTTTGTCTTTGATCTCTCGCATAAAATTTTAAGCGATATGTCTAATGCAGTAGACATGCATCGACGAAGGATCCTGCCAACCATTATCAATATTTTTGTAGGCACTCACTATTGAAGGGTATCGGTCAGAGATCAAACATAAGTTAGGTTGAGGAGCAACGTGCAATCGGAGATTTTTTAGGAAAAAACTCAATCCGTCAGCAGTCTCCCCTTCAACTAGGGAAAAGGCGATTGGAAAAATGTTGTTGTTGCCATCTTGTGCCACTGCCATCAGTAGTGTTCCTTTATATTTCCCGTACAATCATGTACCATCAATTTGTATAATAGGTTTACAGAAAGCAAAACTTTTGATGCATGGTTGATACGCCCAGAAGAGACGGTAAAATACTCCATTTCCAATAGCACAAGTCCCGTCTGGGGTATACGCCGGTAACATTTCCAACTTTACAATAGTCCCTGGAGTATACTATTTAAGAGCCACCAAGTATTTTGAAAGTTGTTTGTAAGACTCCTCCCAATTGCCATACACTTTTTCAACCTACTTTGTCCTAGCTATCCAAGTCTTCCTGTATGATGGATTATAGTTGTATTGTGTGACAATATGTGAGATTATTGTACTCACCTTTAACGACGAATTGTCGCTAATGACAGACAAAATTTCAACACATATTAACTGAACGAGCTAAGTTTGCGATGGTCTTGCATTGGGTTCGTGAGCATGCATGTGTGAACTGGACCCATGGATCCAATATCCCAAGAATCACTCCTCTTCCGATAAGAAGCTGACAACCGGAAAAGGCAACTCCTCATTTCGATAATAAATCTTATACCTTATTGTATTAGTTCGATCAACTCTGTAATCAACTGATAGTTCAATGTGATACCTTTTAATGACTTTTACACTTTCTTCTTTTGTGCGAAATGTGTCTCCTTATTTCAATGATTCTTGAATTTTCACATAAGGATTGTAAAATATATATGATGAAGGTTCATCGGCACCCAAATTTAAGCTTGTCATGTATTGAGGTGGACAATATACATAACTAGCTAGTAATGGCTCCAATTCTTCTTCATCGTTCACCACTGAATCAACCAATAACTCGACTTCTTCTTCCTCATCAACAACATTTACTTCAGCTTGTTCATCGTCATCAGTTTCACAAAACACTTGTGACTGATCAATAAACTAAGACATTTGTTGTTGTTGTGGTAATATATATAACTCTATATCATTGTACCCAGATTATTCATGACTGACAAATATATGATGAACATCATCATCATCTCGAATCTTCAACTGATAAAACTTTACTTGGTTGCCTGCAAACCACACTGAATTTTTATAGATGATTTGGCCCACCTGACTACGCTGCAATTTCTTTTCTATTCTTTGTTTCAAATGTGAAAAATTTGATCGTCGATTTATTGTATATCGAGCTACTTCTATGTTGCGAAAACAAAAACCAAATAATTAATGCTCAAATATTTCACCATCGGTATGAGCACTGATCATGTAATATGATGATGAAGACATTTTTTTAAATGTAAGGTTAGTGTTTGATGGTGAATGCATTGATCTGTTATTCGTATGCAATTAAATAGGGTAGACAGTGTATGTACTGATCACACAAATAATCTGCAAAGACAAGACAATACAATGCAAATAATACATGCAGAGACAAGACAATGCAAAACTTGCACCTGCAAAGAATCTCTGCCCTAATAATCCAAGACTAGAAGCATGCGCATGCAAAGAAGATGCATCTGCCCTAATAGTCCATGACAGGCGCCCTTATCAATGGCACATAAAGCAAGGTCTACGTATCGATGGTAATACCGTAAATGGTAGAGTTAATCAGGATAACTCTATATGCAATGAATTGTTGGGTGCCCCTTTGTGTGGCGACACAACTACGGGAGAGACTTCTGGTCAAGCTTGGGGTCAAGGTATTAACTTAAATATCTAAAAAAATATTATGTGAGTATAACATTAATCGAAGAATCTACCGAGTATGAAAAAATAATTAAAGTTTGGTGTTCTATTATGATTTTATTCGATAATTTTTTATTTCCTGAAAGTACTGGTAATACAATAAATATTATGTATTTACCATTGTTACGAAAGATAAATAAGGTAAACACATATAATTGGGGATTCTGCTGTTTTTGCCCATCTATATAGTGCGTTGTGTAAAAATGACAAAAAAAATACTTGTACGTTTTATTCATGCGCGTATTTTCTACAAGCATGAGGTTGGTCAAGAATGTCGTCACTCACCCGGTAAACGAGAATCCATTCATATTCCCCTTTGCAACAAAATAATTTTATAACTTTACCATCTAATTCATTAGACTTTATATTACAACTAATTGTAAATAATATTTTTCAAATGTTTTCAATTTAGATGGTCAGTTAAAGGGATGAACTACAACAAGTGTCTGAAACACGCTGTAGTAGTCTATCGCAATCGATTGGACCACATTGGACCAGACAATGTAATACTACTACACAACTCTACTTTTGATTTAAAAATAATTATCAAATTACATATCGTCTAATCATGTTATATTCTTGTACAATTTATCTGGAGGCCATATATGGGTCTTGATAATCAGGTTAACCATGATGATGATGCAGTTTGGATAACAAAAACACCAATTATCTGATTCACTACTGTGGAGATGCACCAGACTGAGCGTGTAAAATTGCAGTTCGACATGCAGCAACAAATTCCAGAACCTCCGATGTGTTTGGGAGATTGCCATCAACAAAAAGTCGATGCTCAATGAGATTATTCTGACTGGAGAGACTTCGCAAAAGAGATGTGTCGCCATTGGAGGAATCAATGGTAACACATCTTAAACGAACCATTCATACAAGGTGCTAGACCAACTCAACATTATATGACATGGTGTAGGTCTGTTACAACTCCACAATTTGTATCTGAGCTAAGGTATTTGATTGATCCACGCCAACTAGCTTTGTCATCATACGCCCAACAACAAATCCCCATCCAAGAACAATGTCAATCCATCCAAACCCAACGATCAACCTCACACCATCACCCTACCATATACACCCAACAACCAAACACCCAACCTCGCAACCCATTCATGCCACACACTCAAACTCAAAACCAAGAATCAAACCCTAACAACCAAAAACCATACGCAGTCACCACAACAATCTATAGCCCAGATGATTCATACGATTCAGCGTCATGCCATCGTAGTCCCTCACCAATGACCACCCAAACATATCATTGACGCAACACCCAACCATTATTTGACTATAGTACACCCCAAGAACCATTAATTCGTTTCCAAACCGATTAAATGTCCCAATTCGGGAAATCATACCGTCCACAAAATCACAACGACTCAACTATGACAACATGGGCACCAAACTCAATTACGGAAGCGTCGTTGGCGACACCCCCCTCCCCCCCTCCCCCCAGCCATTGGGGACAAATGATGACATATCTATTAAATACTGTTGGACCTTTCACCGGACATTCACACCAGCCACCATTGGATCATGTCAGCAAATAAACCCCCAAAGACCTCAAGAAAATCGTGGGAGACCTCGAAGACAGACTAATGCACCTGAATGTGGAACAAGGGGGCGTTTCAATCGGACGAGTTATTGAATTTCTTGTCAATTCTATATAATTTTTCATTATAATATAAATATATAATTTTTATTTTCAGTATTTCTTTTAATTAATTATAAACTTAATATTTAAAATAAAAAAAATGAAAGGTGCATGCGCCACACGCATACACTATGTAGCACCAATTTATGTGGCGTCTATATGCATTGGTTTTGCATGCATGCGCATGCATTCTGGACGTCTCCTATGTACCATAGTTGGATGTGTTAGTTCAACTGACATCAGTTAAAAAAGTTGATTATTTTGGTATACTTTTTGAAATTTGATTATTTTGATATTTTAGTTTAAAATGTTGATTATTTAAAAAAAAATCAAAAGGTAAAGTGGAAAAGTAATGTGAATATATTACAAACCATGTATTCCCCCGCCTGTATAATCTTTTTAGTTACTTTTTTCCGAACAAGGTTTCAAAGTTTGAACACTTTTAAAATTTAAAATTTCAAAGTGACTTGTTTGGCATTCCTTTTAATTGGAAATGTGATCAGAAAAACCAATGTACATTTTAAAATTTCAAAGTTACTTGTTTGGCATTCCATAGTTTAAAGTTTTTCCAATTTTCAAACAAGTGGTGGGTTGCAAAGTCTCTTGGACCAAATAACGTGTAAAGTCATTCTTATGTTCCTTTAAAAAGGAGACGTGGAATTATAGATCTGGCTTCGTTGTTGTGTTCGTGGAAAAGAGGAGAATGTTATTAATTTATTTTTTAATTGTAACTTATTTGTTGTGTTTAACCTACTAACATGTTTTTTAATTTAGTGGTGTCCATTTGTTTCGAAAGAAGGTGAAACAATGCATTTAAATTATTTGGCTGACTTGCTTTTGGGTTATTAGAAAAGATAGAAACTCTCACATTCTTAATAATCAATTGCTATTTAAGAGTCAATTGTTTGACAAAGATAAAGTCGTGGTTTGGTGGTGACAAACTGATTTTTTAATTATGATACTAATATGTCGTGGAGTTATCCTTTTTTATATTGAGTTTACATATTTTGGGTCTGTTTGTTATTTTAGTTTTTTTAAAATAATTTTTATAATGTTAAATTTTTTTGTTGATCTTTTTTTAAATAAAATTTCATTTCAAAAAATTAATGAAAAATTTGTTTAAATAATTATTTTAATTAACTTCATCTTTTTTGTATAATTTTTTTTAAATATCAAAATTTCAAAAATAAGTCTAATGTATTTCAAATAATTTTCTATAAAAAAATATTTTTTAGATACGTCTTTTTTAAAATATTGTGTTTTTGATATATTTTAACCTTCAATACTGTATATTTATGTTATAGAATATCAAAATTAGTGTTTAAATTCATAAAAATAAATTTTAAAAAAACTTTTTATATTTTAAAAAATGTTTTTATAAAATATTTTTTTAAAAAAATATATTTTTAAATTAAAAAAAAATTATGCACATCTTGTACTAAAATGTTTTAATTCGAAGTTTAACTTTTTAAAATAAAAAAACTTTAAAAAGAGATATTTTTATAAAGAAAAATAAAAGATTTTTCTTTATGCTATCATTGTTATGTGTTAAAATTAGTAAAAAAAATTGTATTAGTTAGTTGGATAAAAATTAGTTAAAATTTAATTATTCAATTAATTAAAATTGAGTTTATAAATAAAAAATATAAAAAATAATAATATTGAATGACAGTATAACTGTTATTACATAAAGATGTACTATAAGATTTATATACCAAATAAAAACAACAAATTTCTCTAACTAAATAACTAGTTTAAGGTGAATAATATTTCTCCACACAACTATACTGAATTCATTTTAATATTTATATCTAATATTTTCACATAAAATTGCACTCAGTTAAATAAAAGTTAATTGTTACACCAATATTAGCGGTTATGATTGACGTTGTTTGTAATCTTCATCGCCCTCGGACTTTCTTATGGATCCTTTGTTGTTGAGATGGATGTGAGGGATCAAGACTTCTTGTGAATGCCATGATGATGTGATCATGAGGCCTACGTAAAATGTATTGATCCTCACTGTGGGCGAGAATGTTCATAGTGGATGAATAACTAATGCCAAGGTAAGGTGATGTTGTAGTTATACAAGTATATATTAAGTATTCAAACCTATCATATTCATAGCAATTCATGCAATACCATTGCCTTTCAACAATTATATTTATATGTAATTATATAATTTTTTAGACTTGTTAAGCAATGATTCTATCTCGACGTGAAAAATATCACGGACGCTCGCACACACGAAATAATAATAAAGTCGTTACCAAAGTTTATTTATTTTAAAAAGAAAATGAAAATATTGATAAAACCTTACAATAAAAAGAAAATGGTTGTCCCAAATAAATTTGAGTTAGGGAGTCGATTATGTGAGAGAAAGAGTATTAGCACTCCTCACATCAATTGTACTCAACGAAAATCATTTAGTTATTTTTGCTAATAGAGTGTTAGCTTTCATTTATTTATTTTCTTCTAATTATTAAAAATTTGAAAGGAAAAAAATTACTAAAAATAAGTTTTTTATTAGTGTGTTTGATGAGACGTTGAATCTCGCTCATACGTATCCCTAGGTGCGATGGAGAACTCAATGCTACGTATTTCTGAGTAACAAATGCTTATTGGTTGGTAATTTTTAGCAAAAGGTACTTAGTCGCATTCAAATGGAAAACATTGGTTGCTATTCAAAACATGAAGAAATAGACATTTGCATCGCGTTAGAAAAGACAACATAATTTGGACTCTCACAAATTTATGTTCTCATCACATTCAAGCGAAAAACGTTATTACTTCTCGCGCATGGTAGAAACAAAGCGTTGTTTGCATCGTCTCGGAATGGACGAAGCATCTTTCATTTGTGAAAATGTTTTGAAATCGCAGTAAGGCAGAAGAAGCTATTTGATTAGTTGAGTTTATTTTAGGTGGATGACGAACGCTCGGTAAGACTAAGTCATGTGCCCTGGAGCCGATTAATCAGGGTTTCGAAGGAGTATGCACACCTAGGTCCCTTTTCATCCGATTTTATTAATAAAAATATTTGCGAAAGACGAATTCTTGGTAGGACCAATGCGTGTGCCCCAGAGCCGATTATCCGGGGTTTCAAAGGAGTCTGCATCCCAATGTCCTTTTTCATCCTGTATTATTAAGTGTTTTATAGCGTAGGACAAGTTCTCGGTAAGACCAAGGTGTGTTCCCCGATGCCGATTATTTGGGATTTCAAAGGAGTATGCATCCTAATGTCCTTTTTCATCCGATTTTATTACGAAAGAGATTTTAAAAAATTATGAAAATAAGTTTGATGAAATGTCATGAAAAATATCAAAAGGTAGCGCAAAATATCAAAAAACAATGCAGTGCATGAAATGCGTTAACGTACACAAAAGGCAAAAACATAAAGACGCGAATTGAGTTAACGCACAAATTGTAACGCCATGATGTGAATTGTAACGCAGGGGCACAGATTCTAATGCAAGGTCGCGAATTGTAACGCGAGGTCGTGAATTATAATGTGAGGGCACAAATTCTAACACGAGGGCGTGAATTCTAACGTGAGGTTACGAGTTGTAACGCGATGGAGGAATTGTAACGCGAGAGCGCAAATTGTAATGCAAAGGTGCGAATTATAACGCGAAGTCGCAAATTCTAATGCGATGTCGTGACTTATAATGCGGGGGCGCAAACTATAATGTGGAATCGCGAGTTCTAACGCGAGGTGGCAAATTCTAACACGAGGGCCCGAATTTGAACGCAGTGGCACATATTCTACCGCGATTTCGTGAATTCTAACGCGAGGTCGCAAATTCTTACGTGAGGTCGCAAATTCTAATGTGAGGGTGCGAATTCTAAAGTGAGGGCGCAGATTTTAACGCAAGGTCGTGAATTCTCACGCAAATGAGTTTTTTAACGCCATAAATCGTACGAAACGCAAGTCAGCATGCCAACACGCAACAAAATGACAAGAAAAAAAACATGCGTACAATAATCACAATTAGCATGCATTTTTCGAAATTGGATCGAAAGAGCATAGAACATGTAATGCATACATATCAAGTTAATGTGCGTTAATGCATCCCACACAAAATGACTTAATGCAAGGATGTTTCACGTAACATAATGGTGTTACACGCGAGTTATCACGCGAGTATGCCTCATGTAACCCAATGGTGTGAAAAGTAACGCTACATACAAATGCACAACCAACTAAATGGAAACAAACAAACCTAACTCTCGTAATTCGTTCAAAACCATTTCAACCCAAAGAGAAACGCAAACATCATCACAATACTACTTACATAAGTTTATCCTTATTACATAATCAAAATCCAAACAGGCCAATAAAGTTAACACAAAAATTAGATGCACATAAACGACATTCGAATCAAAATACGCAATAAACATATGATGCGTAAAACACAACAGAAATTGAATTGAATCGTTACCAAGCTATTATTGTTGTTCCATTGAGAGAAGCGATGGAGATGTTGTCAAAGCATTGCAGAGAGATATCGCCGCTTTTTTATTGTTGTATCAGATTTGTGAGTGAATGATGGTGTTGATGATGAAAGAGTTTTCAGTAGCAGTTAAGTTGCTTCAGTGAAGGTTGGTGGATTTGGAGAGGTGTAATCGGAAAAGGGGAGTGCATGATGGTAGATGGTAGTGAGGAAACTAGTTGTTTCACCGAAAGGGTGATTTCGCATTAATGTTTAGTTATCGACGCATCTTTTGTTGCATGGTTGTTGTCGGACATAAAGGTAACAGAAATGGAGGAAAGAGATGAGAGGCTAATGGTGGACGGTTGTTTGAACGGTTTGTTGTTGGAGAGAAGAGAAATCATGTAGGGTCTAACGAAGAAGAAGACGTGGTGAGCATGAAGAAAATGATAGTCAAAATTAGTTATTTACTTTATTCACGTCATCAATAAATCCCTAGTCTTATGGATTTCCCTATTATCTAGGATTAGTTGCTTTTGAATTTCCTTATAACTTGCCATAAAAATTGGTCTTTCTGTTTTACTTCAGTACGTGTAAAAGGCTATAAAATGCCTTAGATTCATTTCAATAAATAGACAATTAAGTTTCCTTCCAATTTTAAGTGTTATTTCACTTTTGTCTCTACATTTGGTATCAGAGCTCCGCAAGGGGCCTGATTGGGAGTGAAAAGTGTGTGTGAGTCTACAAACAAAATGTCAGAAAAGTTCGTGCAACCAACTATTCCAAAATTTGACGGTCATTATGATCATTGGTCAATGATGATGGAAAATTTTCTGAGAAGCAAAGATATGTGGAGTCTTGTAGACGAAGGAATACCGGCGCCGGCGATTGGAACCTCAACAACGAGTGAAGCACAGAGAAAAGGTGTGGAGGAAGCCAAGCTCAAGGATTTGAAGGTTAAGAATTTTTTATTCCAGGCTATTGATAGAGAAATTCTGGAAACTATTCTTGACAAAGGGACATCAAAGGCAATCTGGGTATCGATGCGGCAAAAGTACCAAAGTTCCACAAAGGTAAAGAGGGCACAACTTCAGGCTCTGAGAAGAGAGTTTGAATTGCTTGCTATGAAAGAAGGAGAGAAGGTGGACAGCTTTCTAGGAAGAACCCTCAGTGTGGTGAACAAGATGAAATCAAATGGTGAAGACATGGGGCAAAGCACGGTGGTCAGTAAGATACTTAGATCATTGACTTCTAAATTCAATTATGTCGTATGTTCGATAGAGGAGTCAAATGACTTAAGCATCTTAACCATTGATGAACTCCATGGAAGTCTTCTTGTTCATGAACAAAGGATGCAGGAACATCAAGTGGAGGAACAGGTGTTGAAAGTTGCTCATGATGACAGATTTGGAAGAGGAAGAGGAGGAAGAGCCTTTTTTAGAGGTGGAAGAGGAAGAGGACGTGAAAGACGGGCCCTAAACAAATTAATTATTGAATGCTTCAAGTGTCATAACCTTGGTCATTTTCAATATGAATGTCCAGAATGGGAGAAAAGGGCAAACTATGCAGAGATGGAAGAAGAAGAGGATCTCTTGCTGATGTCACACATGGATCTGCACCAAACAAGGCAAGAGGAGGTATGGTTCTTGGATTCAGGATGTAGCAACCACATGACAGGAAACAAAGGTTGGTTCTCTAATTTAGAAGAAGGTATTTCTCAAACTGTGAAATTGGGGAATGACATGACAATGGATGTGGTAGCAAAAGGAAATGTAAGAATGCAAGTTAATGGTGTCACTCAAGTAATCTCAGATGTCTACTTTGTTCCTGAGCTTAAGAATAATCTGCTTAGCTTAGGACAGCTTCAACAAAAAGGGCTGGAAATATTGATTCAAAATGGAATATGTAAAGTATTTCACTCTAGGAAGGGTTTAATCATGCAAAGTAATATGAGTAGAAATAGAATGTTTCATGTGGCAGCCACTGCAGCACCAAAGGAGACCATGTGTCTACAAACAGGGCTAGAGACAGAAAAAGAAGTTCACCTGTGGCACTGCAGGTTTGGGCACCTTAATCACAAGGGTCTCAATACATTATCACAAAAACACTTGGTAGATGGCTTACCAAATCTGAAGATCCCAAAGAAGACCTGCATCACCTGCTTAATTGGAAAACAACACAGAAGATCAATTCCAAAGAAAAGCATGTGGAGAGCCTCAAGGAAACTACAACTCGTACATGCCGACATATGCGGTCCTCTCAAGCCTTCTTCAAACAGCAACAAGAGGTATATTTTAAGCTTTATAGATGATTTCTCACGTAAAACTTGGGTTTATTTCTTACATGAGAAATCCGAAGCATTCCAAAACTTCAAGAACTACAAAATTAGTGTTGAAAAAGAAGTTGGTGAACACATTGCTTGCTTGAGAACAGATAGAGGTGGTGAATTCACCTCACATGAATTTGACAAATTCTGCAAAACTCAAGGCATTAGAAGGCAATTAACAGCGGCTTATACTCCTCAGCAAAACGGAGTCACTGAGAGGAAAAATAGGACGATCATGAATGGTGTGAGGGTTGTATTGAACGAAAGGCAAGTTCCGAAGGTATTTTGGCCAGAAGCTGTGAGATGGTGTGTGCACGTACAAAATCGAAGTCCAACTTCAGCAATAGAAAATACAACTCCCGAAGAAGCATGGAGCAATGTGAGGCCTACAGTGGCATATTTTCGAGTCTTCGGGTGTGTGGCTCATGTTCATATACCAGATCAAAGAAGAACCAAGCTTGAGGATAAGAGTAAGATGTGTGTTTTCTTAGGAATCAGTGATGGATCAAAAGCTTACAAATTATTTGATCCTGTTTCCAAGAAAATCATTGTAAGCAAAGATGTGGTGTTTGAAGAAGAGAAAAGCTGGGATTGGGGCAGAACCGATGAAGAAAGGAAAGCTGATGTGTTAGTATGTGAAGATGAAGATGGCAATCTTGAAGAAGAAGAAGTTGAGCAAGAAGAAGAAGTTGAACAAGAAGAAAATGAAGATGGTGGTGGCAACTCAAGTGAAATCATATCACCTGCAAGTGAGGACAGCAACACTGCTCCAGAAAATCTAGTTCAAGGGAGGGACATAAGAGCTAGAAGAAAACCAATATGGATGACAGACTATGTGACAGGGGCTGATTTGGCTGAAGAAGAAGAAAATCTCATGATGCTGATCACCGAAAGCAAAAATGATCCATGCTCATTCGAAGAAGCACATCGATGCATAAAGTGGCAAGAGGCAATGAAAGCTGAGATGGAGGCTATAGAGAAGAACAACACATGGGAGCTAACCGATCTACCGACGGGAATCAAGCCAATTGGAGTCAAGTGGGTTTTCAAAACCAAACTCAACGAAAGTGGAGAAGTAGAAAAGCACAAAGCAAGATTGGTGGCAAAAGGATATGCACAACGATATGGAATCGATTACATGGAAGTTTTTGCACCAGTAGCCAGACTTGATACGGTACGTCTAATTCTTGCACTTGCAGCTCAATATGAATGGGAAATATTTCAACTTGATGTGAAGAGTGCATTCCTTCATGGAAAACTTGAAGAAGAGGTTTTCGTTGAACAGCCAGAAGGGTTTATCAAAAAGGGGAAAGAAGACCAGGTTTACAGATTGAAGAAGGCGTTGTATGGCCTTAAACAGGCGCCAAGGGCTTGGTACAGCAAAATAGAAGCTTTTTTTATACGTGAAGGGTTTGAAAAATGTTCCAGCGAGCACACCTTATTTACCAAGAAAGAAGGAGGTAACATGCTTATTGTTAGTCTTTATGTAGATGATCTCATCTTTACTGGAGGCAATAAGAGTATGTGTGATAAATTCAAAAGCTCAATGATGAGAGAATTTGATATGTCTGACTTAGGAATGATGAGATATTTTCTGGGAATTGAAGTGATACAGAATGAAGCTGGAATATTTATCTGCCAGAGAAGATATGCTCGAGAAATTCTTGAAAGATTCGGCATGGGGAGCAGCAATTCCGTGAAGAATCCCATCATTCCGGGAACACGATTATCAAAAGATGAGGCTGGAGATGGAATAGATACTACCATGTTTAAACAAGCAGTTGGAAGCCTCATGTACCTCACAGCCACTCGACCAGATCTAATGTATGGAGTAAGCTTGATTAGTAGGTTCATGGCAAATCCAAAGTCATCTCATTGGTTTGCAGCAAAAAGGATTTTAAGGTATGTAAAAGGGACCACTGAATTTGGCATACTCTACAAAAGAGGCAGAAGAAATGCAGGTCTCACATCCTATACAGATAGCAACTATGCTGGAGATTTGGATGACCGGAAGAGCACATCAGGTTTTACTTTCATTATGGGGTCTGGAGCAATTTCATGGGCTTCGAAAAAGCAGCCTGTAGTGAGCCTATCAACTACAGAAGCTGAATACATTGCTGCTGCACTTTGTGCTTGTCAATGTATTTGGCTTAGGAGATTATTGGAGCAACTTGGAGCTGAAGAAAGAGGAAGCACGGAAATTTATTGTGACAACAGCTCTACAATTCAACTGTCCAAAAATTCTGTCTTTCATGGACGAAGCAAGCATATTGGAGTAAGATTTCATTTTCTTCGAGACTTGGTAAATGATGGAGTTGTGAAGTTGAGTTTTTGTAGCTCTGAAGAACAGATTGTCGACATAATGACAAAGCCTCTCAAATTGGAGCAATTTGTGAAGCTCCGTGGAATGCTTGGAGTAATTGATGCAGTTGAAGTTTAAGCTCAATGCAGATGCATTAGCTTAAGGGAGGGAATGATAGTCAAAATTAGTTATTTACTTTATTCACGTCATCAATAAATCCCTAGTCTTATGGATTTCCCTATTATCTAGGATTAGTTGCTTTTGAATTTCCTTATAACTTGCCATAAAAATTGGTCTTTCTGTTTTACTTCAGTACGTGTAAAAGGCTATAAAATGCCTTAGATTCATTTCAATAAATAGACAATTAAGTTTCCTTCCAATTTTAAGTGTTATTTCACTTTTGTCTCTACAGAAAATGGGGATGCAACCGGAGTTAGTGGTGAATAGTTCTCATAGAGAAGAGGTTGTTGGAGATGGTCATAGTGGTATGATGTATAGCCATACAGAGGAAGAGGGTCCTCATTGAGGAGAAAATGGAGAGCGAGATGTCGGCGAAAATGAAGTTGTTGTTTTAGTGGTGGTCGGATGAGAGGTGAAGAAGAAGAAAGCTTTGTCTTCAGCTTTTCTTTTTTCTTTTTATTTTTTTCTTATTTGTTTGATTTTTGAATATTAGAGGAAAAATGAGATTAGGCAGCGATTGAGGACCCTTTCTTTGGCGTCATTGCTTAAGATTTTATACTAGTAGTTTAGTGTTTCAATTTTATTTCTATGTTAAAATTACCCCTTTGTATTTTATTTGAATTGAACATTAAAAAAAAGGAATAGTGTTACCATTTTTTTATTGTTTTAATTAAAAATCAAACAGAAAAGGAACCGAACTGGATAAGACGTGAGCGCGCGAACACGCGAAAAAACAAATGAATGCACTAAAATAATCTATGTGCAATATAGCTCAGTAAAACAGATAGTCGCATATCAAATTTTGCAATTAAAAATGCCTGAATGAAAAGTATCAAACTAGTTAAAATGTGAGCGAATGCGGATGCGAAAAAAAGAAATGAGCGTGCCAAATTAACCTACGGGTAACGTAGTACAATAAAACAGATAGTTTTAGCCCCAAACTTGAAAATATTGTTCATTGATTTTACGCGCGGTTAAGAAAATGATTCAATTGATTTGTCTGAAAAACTTAAATTTTATTCTGAGCACAACATAACTGGTTGCCTAAAATTTAAAAAAAACATGGACAAAATTAGAGTATGACAATTGCCCATATTTAATTGCCTTTAACCTGAGAGTACAAATGATGATAGTCTTTGTATAATTATGGTGAAAGATAGTTAAATACAAATGACCCAAATTTTGTCCTTAGAATGTAGATGAAATGAAATGCAATGGAATGAAATGAAATTAGGCTTGGAGAAATTTCTTTATTGGTGAATGGAAATGCAAGGTAGACTCACCGGGGATAGAAATGATCAACTATTCCAACTGCTTATACTGGTAGGTTGATCGACAAGTGATATGTATATATTCTTTGAGAATTAATAGGGAAAAATATTATAAAGAAGTTTCGTCGGGGAAGACTACTGTCAAGGTTCCCTATGGAAGATTCAAAAGAAACTCACTAGAGAGTCTACTATTAAGACTCGCTGGGAGGTGCCTATGAACGAGGTTCTGTTTAGAAAATACCTATTGTCGAGGTTTATTTGGAAATCTTCTGTCGACATTAACTAGGGAATCTACTGCCTAAATTCAATAAGGAAAAATACCTTCTGTCGAGGTTTACTAGTAAATCTTTTGCCGAGATTTACTAGAGAATCTACTACCGAGATTCTGTTAAGAAAATACTTGCTGCCAAGTTTTAATTGGGGAGTCTTATGCTGAGATCTACCAGGGAATCTACTACCGAGATTCTGCTGAGAGAATACCTTTTGCTGAGGTTTATAGGGAAATATTCTATCGAGATTAACCAGGGAATCTACTGTTGAGATTCAATGCCGAAAAATACCTTATGTCGAGGTTTAATTGGGAAATCTTCTGCCGAGGTTAACTAGGGAATATACTGTTGAGATTCACTGAAGAAAATACCTTATGTTGAGTTTTAACTGGGAAATCTTCTGCCGACATTGACCAGGTAATCTACTATCGAGATTCACATGGGAAAAATACCTTCTACTGAGGTTTACTGGGAAATCTTCTGTCGAGATTAACTAGGGAATCTACCACCGAGATTCAAATGAGGAAATACTTCCTGCCGAGTTTAATGGGAAAAATTATCCTGAGATTAACCAGGTAATCTACTGTTGAGATTCACATGGGAATGAATATAGCCTAGAGAAATTAAGGATTCAAAAAACTTGGAATACCATTGTCTATTGGCTTGTTTAAGCCCATAGATACTCTTATTAAGCTTACAAACATTTGAAAGAGAAGGAGAATAAGAAAGATTGTACCATTGTGGGAGGGTCATATAGACTTCTTCATTCAAATCTCCATGAAGGAAAGCATTGTCGACATCGAGTTGTCCTAAATGATAGTTCTTGGTAGATGCTACAGCCAAGAGAGTACGGACAATGGTGAGTTTGGCGACCAGTGAGAAAGTTTCGAAATAGTAAACACCTTCAAGTTAGGTATAGCCTTTAGTGACCAAACACCCTTTGTACCTGTCAACGTAACCATCAACAAGGTATTTAATTCGATAGACCCGTTTACAACCTATGGGAGTTTTTTAGGAGGGAGATAACAAAGGGTCCAGGTTTGGGTGTCTTCAAGGGCTTTTAGTTTGACTTGCATAACTTGAAGCCAACAAGCATGTTTAATAGCTTGGTTAAAGGTGCTAGGTTCATGTATGGAAGAGAGGGATAAACATAAATTTTTGTAGGAGGAATTACATTTTGCATAAGAAAGAACAGAGGATATGTGAAGGAGGTGAGTCACATCAGTGAGAAGGAGAGGTTCATTGTTAAGAAGGTTATCATGGTAGTTGTGGAGGTAGGAATGTGGTTTGGTTTGTCGAGTGGAGCGCCGAAGGTTGGTGGATTGAGAAATATCAAGTGGATGAGGGTTAGTTATGGGAGAGTAAGGGGTAGGAGGAGGGTTGGTTTTGGAAGATTTGGGGTATGAGGTGTGGGGGAGAGAGAGAGAGAGAGAGAGAGAGAGAGAGAGAGAGAGAGGATTAGGAGGAAGAGGTTTGAGATTAGTGGTATCATGGTGAATGATGTAAGGTGAGGGAAGAGGAAGATGGTCTTTAGTAGTAGAGAAGTGGTAGTATAGCTCATAGAAACAAACATTCCTGGAAACAAAGAATTTGTTAGTAGGAAAATTATAAAGTAAATAACCTTTGGTTCCCTCTTGATAACCCAAAAATACACATTTGTCGGATCGAGGATCAAATTTAGTACGATTTTGTTGAATTATGGAGGCAGAAGCCAAGCAACCAAAAATTTTAAAATTAGTATAATCAAGAAGTTTGTTAAAAAGCAGAAAGTAAGGTGTGTCATTGTGAAGGAGGGGAAATGGTAAACGGTTAATGATATGCACAACATGAGCGATGGATAAATGCCAAAAACGTTTCGGAATATTTGCTTTGAAAAAAAGGGATCGTGCAACATTGAGAATATGTTGGTGTTTACCCTCAACAATACCATTTTGTTGAGGACACTTAACACATGAGCTATGATGCAATATTCCTTTAGATTGATAGAAACCAGACATTAAAAATTCATAACCATTTTCAGTATGAATGCATTTGAGTGTTGAAGAAAATTGAGCAGTAACGAAAGTAATGGAGTTAATAAGGTGAGTTCTAGTTTCACTTTTGTGGGACATAAAGATAACCCAAGTGAACTGAGTGTAACCGTAAACCAAAGTGAGAAAATAACGTTTATTGGTGACATAGGGGGTTGAGTAAGGACCCCAAATATCAGCGTGCAAAATGGAAAAGGTATGAGTAGTAGTGCCAGTGCTATTAGCAAAGGGAAGCTTATTATGTTTAGCAAAGTGACAAAAATTGCAAGGTAAACATTTATTATCATTATAACTAATATAAAAAAAAAACAAGAAAGAGTTTTGTGTAAAGAATGCGAGGGATGGCCTAATCTTCTAAGCCACAAATCAGAAGAAGCACAAATGACAGAATTGCAAGTAAGGGTGGTGGGTGGGTGGGTGATAGGAGATGCTTGAGCTTGAAGAACTAATAAGTTCCCATGCCTATCAGCTGAACCAATCATCCTACTGGTGTGGTTATGCAATACAAGACATTTAGAATTAGTAAAAGTAAGATGTCATTGTGAGGAGTCAATAAGTTTAGTAGAAGAAATTAAATTAATATTGAAGGTAGGAATATAATAAACAGAAGTAAGGGTCAGAGATTGAGAGAGATAAATGGTGCATGCAATGTCTGTTAAAATAGTGAAACGATTAGGAAATTTCATATTGATAGGAGAAACATGTGAATAAGAAGAAAAATTCTTTAAAGAAGGAGTAATTTGGTGTAGCTCATGTATCAAGTACCCAATATACAAGTGGCTTACCATCATGGGAGGTGGAAACAAAGTTGATGTTAGGGAGAGGAGCGGTAGTCGTAACAGGGGAAGATGAAACAGAGTGATGCTGCAAAAGTTGGATGATGTGATCATATTGCTTTGTAATAGCAGCCATGGAGGGATGCTTTTCATGATGAGAATCAACAGGAGTCTCATTGGTAGGGGAAGCTTCAGCAGTGTTGATAGAGGACTTGTTACTCTTGTAGTTGTAACCCGGAGGGTATCCAAGTTTGATTAAGCAGGTATCCATGGTGTGGTTTTTACGGTCGTAGTGGGTACATATGCATTGATAATATGTTCCCCTACCTTGATTGAAAGGGTTTTGCCACGGTAAGATGATGAACCTCGAGCTCCTCCAGGATAATTGGATTGAATGTTCATGGAAACATTGAGGTTATTTGAGAGAAGAGGAGAAGCAATTCTACGCTCTTTCCCAAGGACCGTGGAAAAGGTTTTGTCGAGAGCAGGAAAGGGTTTAATTAGAAGGATTTGAGATCAAACCGTGGAGAAGGTCTCGTTAAGGAATTTAAGAAAATTGAGAACACGATCTTCATTCTTGTGTTTATCGAGATAAAAAACAGCACCACCGGTGAAAGGTATCGCACAGGTACATTCTCTTATAGGTTGGAGGGAGTCAATTTTTTCACAAAGTGAGTTTAATTTGTGAAGAATGTTAAAGCATCCAAAGAACCCAGATGGAGTTGAGTGAGTTCATCATGGAGATCAGAAAGTTTGAAGATGTCTCCTTGAGAAAAACAATTTTACAAGTTCTTCCAAACGACGTGAGCATTGTCGAACCACAAGATGAATTGAACGGTGTTTTCAGAAAGAGATTGTTGAAGCCACGATAAGCACATATTGTTACAGTGGAGCCAGGGATCAAAGAGAATGTGATTGGCAGTGGGTTGAGAAAAGGTTCCATCAACGAAATTCAGCTTATTTGTGGAGATGAGAGTAACCTTCATAGCTCTAGACCAAGCATTGTAATTGTTTTAATCAAGAAGGGGTATAACAAGAACAAGAGAGAGAGATTTTAGTTAGGGTGAAGGTAATAGGGATTTGAGGGGTTTGTGGTGAAGTCGGAGAAAAGGGAATCGACAATGTTAGGGTTCAGGGCGGTTCTTTTCCTGTGCAAGTTGTGCAGTAGCACATGGCCTCACTTTTTGTGGGGCCTCAAATTAACTATTATTAGGGAATATAAAAAAATTAATAAATAAAAATATTTTTGTATCACATATAATAAATAAAATATTAAATGCTGAAAAATAGGATATTTGGAAATCAAACGTTTTTTTCTCCTTTCTCACACGTTCTCACTTCTCTCTCCTCTCAAACATTATTCTCTTCTCTCTTTCTCTGTTAGAGCTGTTTGAAACCAGAAAAAAAAACTTATTTTTCCTTTTCAATCCTCTCTTTTATCAGGTTAGTTTATTCAATTAGTTACTTTCCATTTATTTTTATTGTGATTATTTGATTTTGAAGGTATAAAAAATAGTAATTTTAGATTTATTTTAAATTTTAGGGTGAAATCCTATTTTAGTTTCTGTATCAATATTGATTTTAGATTTTAGATTTTATGGTGGAAATGAGGGGTAACTTGTGTTCTTTATAAAATTATAATATATAAATAAATAAAATTTTAAGGTGAAATGGGATACTAGTATACTGTATATACTACTCAGTAGTATCAAAATTCAAAACAAGAATATTGTTGGTGTTGATGACGATTTTTATACCTACTTTTTCTCATAAGACCAAATTGCAATTTGGAATATTTCAAAGCAAAATTAGTATGTATTAGTATTGATATTTTTTATAATTAGTATGTATTTGTTTTTGTTGTAAAGTTTTGAAAAATGGGATTGTTATGGGACAATTAGCAAATGAGGGTTATAGTGATTGGGTACATGTTGGTGAAAGAATTAAAGAGCACGAGTTAGGCATGGAACATGTAAAAAATATGACTACTTGGTATGAGTATCACAAAAGGCTGCAAAAGTTTCAAACTATTGATAAAACAACTCAAAGATTAATTGAGAAAGAAAAGGATCACTGGAAAAATATTTTAAAAAGAGTTATTTCAATAGTGAAATTTCTTGCTAAACATAATTTAGCCTTTCGTGGTTCTAAGGAGAAATTGTACGAAGATAGCAATGAAAACTTTTTGGGTTTGATTGAAATGTTAGCTGAATTTGACTCAATCATCCAAGAACATGTTAGACGTGTTACAACTCAAAAAATTCATATTCATTATCTTGGGAATAACATACAGAATGAGTTGATTTCATTGTCTGGTTCTACGATTAAAATTGAAATCATTAGAAAAATCAAACAGGTAAAGTATTTTTCAGTGTTACTTGATTGTACTCCTGATGTTAGTCACCAAGAGTAGATGTCTTTGATAATAAGATATGTGGATATTTCTTCAGCTTCTGTTAGTATTGAGGAATCATTTTTAGGATTTTTGAATGTGAATGATACAAGTGGTCAGGGGCTTTTTGATGTTTTACAAAATGAATTGAAAGAACTTGGTCTCGATCTATTTGACATGAGAGAGCAAGGTTATGATAATGAGACCATTATGAAAGGAAAACACCAAGGTGTGCAAAAGAGATTTTTAGACATAAATCCGAGAGCCTTTTATACTCCTTATGGTTGTCATAGTCTTAATTTGACATTGTGTGATATGGCTAACTCTTGTATTAAAGCTAGAAATTTTTTTGGAGTTGTTCAACACATTTAAACAATTTTTGCCAATTCTACAAAGAGATGGCAAATTTTGAAAGATAATGTAAAAGGGTTGACTCCAAAGTCATTGTCATCCACTCGTTGGGAGAGTCGTGTAGAAAGTGTCAAAGCTATAAGAACTCAAATGTTAGAATTTACAGAAGCTTTGCTTGAAGTGTCAAAAAATGATCTTGATCCTAAAATACAAAATGAAGCTAAATCCTTAACAACAAATGAGCTTGGTGATTTTGAGTTTTTGATGGCTATAATTATTTGGTTTGAAATATTATCTGCAATTAATTCTGTTAACAAGCTTTTACAGGAAAAGGATATACTTATTGATGTTGCTATGCAAAAAAATTAAGGGGTTGATTTCGTATTTTGAGGGATATAGAGAAACATGTTTTTATAAGGTATTGATTAACGCTAAGAAAATTGCGGTGGAATTGAATATTGCCCCAATATTTCCTCAAAGGTGTATAATTAAAAGAAAAAGGCAATTTGATGAGAATTTGAATATCCCATCAGTCGAGCTATCAGAAGAAGAATCATTCAGGGTTAATTATTTTCTTTACCTTGTTGATCAAGATGTTGTTTCTCTTAATAAGAGGTTTGAGCAATACCAAGAATATGAAAGTATTTTTGGTTTCTTGTTTACTTCTCACAAGTTACAATCATTAGATGATGCAACTTCGAAGTCTTGTTGTACTAACTTTGAGTAGGCATTGAAACATAATGAGCAATCTGATATTGATGGGAATGAATTTTTTGCAGAGTTGAAGTTACTAAGAGAAATGTTGTCTAAAGAAACCATAAGACCTACTGATATATTATTATTTTTAAAAGACTTGGATTGTTTTCCTAATACAATTATTACATATAGAATTTTATTGACTATTTCTGTGACAGTTACTTCTGCAGAAAGAAGTTTTTCAAAATTGAAGTTGTTAAAGACTTACTTGCGGTCTACCATGTCACAAGAAAGACTTAATGGATTGGCATTAATAGCTATTGAAAATGATATTTTGGAGACAATAAAATATGAAGACTTAGTTGACGATTTTGCTTCAAAAAGTGTTCGTAGGAATGCTCTTTTTATGTAGTTAGATAATTTAAGTCGTAAGAAATGGTATTAGTAGTTTAAACAATACCTTTGAACTTTTTGGTACTTCATTTGGTTAATATATAATTTTATCTTTTGTTTGTCATTTTTAATCATTAAAATTATATATATATATATATATATATATATATATATATATATATATATTATATAATAATATATATTATATATATATAATATATATATATATATATATATATATATATTTAGGCCCATTTTTAAAATTAGAACGGGACCTCTGAATTGATAGAGCCGGCCCTGTTAGGGTTCAGTGGAGGAGAAAAATGGTGCATGTTCAAGAAGGTGAGGAAGGTTAGGGTTATGGAATAAGGTTTTCGATGAAGGATCCAAGAAGGAGACGAAGGTTCGGGTTATTAATTTTGGAGAAAAGAAATAGGATTTTGAATGTATTTTGTAGATGAGTAGTTTTCAAGATTCTAGGTAGAACGAAGAAAGTTCATAGAGGAGCGAGAATATTGTTGTAAGAAGAGAGAGAAAGAGGTTAAGAGAATGAAAGAGAAAGGGAAAGTTTTGTTAATATGGTAATTAAGAAAATGAAAGAGAAAGGGAAAGTTTTGTTAATATGGTAATTAAGAAAGAAGAAATACATGCAATGAATACAAAAAAAAAACACGTTGATGTAGAAGGAGCAAAACGGATAAGGCTGAAGAAAATTACCAATGAAAAATATGAAAGATGAATGAGGGAGAAACACATGCAAGAAGAATGAGAAATGAGCAGGGAAAAAATTACATGCGTGGAAAAGAAGAATGAATGTGTCATGCTGATACCATATTAGCTTTACACAAAATCAGAATCTACTTTATTCATTGTAAAACGATTAATTACATAATAGTCAATGGTGGATTGAATATATATATATATCAAAGAGAGTAACAGTTAGAAGCTAATAAAGAGGAGAGAAGGTATGGACCTAGTTAAACCTAATAAACTAAAATAAAGGTCAATTATTGTTTAATATTTCAAGTGTCTCAATTATATCTTCTCTTGTCGCTCAATTAAACTTCCTTTATTCGACAAATGAAAAGAGTTGTATTGTACCAAATAACATTCAATGTCTCGCTTAGTTAACAAACACCATAGCATTATGTTACAAAATTGTTTGTGATGGTAAGCCTAGCCTTATTTCTAGAAACTAGCATTCAATAATGAAATTATTTTAGATCCTTTAAATAAAATACTATCATTGTCACACCTTTTTTAAATCAAACGTCCAGTTTCGAAAAAAGTCTTAACAAACATAAGTACTTCATTTGTATAATAGAAAACATCTTATATATTGTTGATTAAGTTTATCCAAACACGAGAGAAAGGTGAATTGTGATTTGTGATGTTTAAGAAATTTTCAAAATTGATTTATAAAATTTTTTATATCAAAATATTTATTTTAAAATAATTATGAAAACAAAGATAGAGAAGCAGAGCAATAAAGAGGAGAGAAGACAAAAAGCTATAATCAACGGAATAATGAAAAAGTTAAATAAGAAACGGAAAATATAAATGATGAAAAATAATGAGAGAAGGGATAAAAAGATCACATTTAATCATTTGACATACTTCAGTTCCAAAGAATTTTTTCTTGAGATTTTCAATAAAATCAACTTTAATATTTTCATAGGGTCAGCTCAAAAAGCTTTCGAAACAACTTGCGCATTTGTACGAAATGATCCCAACAATTTTCTACAATTAAACAAAGCTTTTACACGGGCTCAATTTAAAATCTAAATCAAATATTTTCAAAAGCTTAACTCAAATCCTACACATGAGTTTTTCTCATGCTTACCTCACAACAACAAAATCAAGCTTTTAACAATTTTAACTTGAAACATTCAAATTCAATACAAACATGTCCCAAGAGAAAACACTCTTAAATAATCACTTTTAGCACACACTATTACAACAACTCTTAGAAGGAACTTTTCAGTCTATTGGCATAAGGTAAATTTTGTGAAAAAACAAATTTATAAAAGAAATGAGAGAAGAAAATGATATCAGTTTTTATTCATAAAATTGATGTGCAATGAAAACCCCCTTTATATTTGAATTTTTTTGGATTCATTAAAGAAATTTGACATATAGTGACAACAAAAATCCACAGATAAAGGAAAAAATTTAATGGGAATAGTAAAAAAAAACATATTTGAAAGACAGTGTTTCTCAGTCGTTTTTAATTTCTTACACCATCGGAAAATTACTGTCATAATATCCAATAGCAATGGTTTTTTTTTCAGTTGGTCAAAGTGATATTGTTATACATACGTTTGTTTTATGTTGGAATTGGAGTTCTTAGAAACAACTTAGACAGCTATTTTCATAGGAATAAGAATTTTTGAAACCAATTAGTTGTCTATACATACTGTTGTTTTCTCTTGGAATGCAAATTTTTGGAATCAATTAATTGAATATAGTATTTGAGATCTTCTGATATAGACTTTAGTAATACACCAACTTCTTAGTTGGTATATGTTTTATCAATATTTTTATTTTTTGATAATTTATCAAAAATATCATAATTATTTTTAAAGTAATTTCTTCACTTCAATTAAGTGTTTTTTCTTATTTTATTTTGTCGATTGTGATTTTGTTTCATCACTTAGCCGTTCACAATTTTATTTCATTATTTTGTCATTTATTATTTTATTTCATTATTTTACCTTTTATGATTTTAATTGATCATTGTATTATTTATCTCAAAGCATTATATCCGATAATAAACAGTCACTTCATATCTGAGAAATTTGAGTTGCATTCAGTTATATTACAATTTAAGTATGACTGCATTCCACATCCTAGGAATTGCTTTCCGATCAAGTTTTTCAAGGTGTATTTTTCATTTGTGATACTAGCTTTGATCATGTATGGTACTTCCCAGTTTGTTGCAAGCTTTCAATCCCTAACATTTTTCCCTCTAACATCAGCACATCTTAGTGAGAGGTTTCCAGGATGGATCTCTCGAGGTCGGATTCTCTTGTTGTATTTGGATTTAGTTACTTCCTTCACAATGACACTCATGAGTTGATAGATACTTTTCTTTCTTCTAAAGGGTCGATTTCCTCCCCGATTTCCTAAGGGTATTGTCTTCCTCTGAAAAAGGGGTTTGCCATCCTCCAGCTAATCTCCCTTATTTCAACAAGAATGATAGCTTTAGTTTCATAGGTATGACAGAAGCTTATATTGCTATATGGATCGTACATGTGTATTTGGTTGTAATCGAAATACGCATCATCCACCAGTTTGTCTATATTTGGAAGAGGTACTAGTCTTTGGGGCATGCTTGGTTGAGACTCATGTAATCAACACACATCATCCACATCTATGAATCATTCTTTACCAAGATGATAATGGAGAGTCATTCAGTGTATTTAACTTTGGAGATGGCTTTGGCATGGCCTAAGGTCTTGCATGTGTAACCCTAACTTCCTAAAGATTTTGAGATACATTAGGTCAAACGAACTTCCATCATTAATGAGGATCCTTAACACCAAATGATTTGCTATGGAAGCGATTACAACTAGTGAAAGTGTTGCGTTAGAAGTTATATCCATCTTTTTGTGGTCTTGAAGCCTAATATCAATTTATCCTTACGTCACTTCTTAATCTAAATAATGATATGTGATGAAGGTTTTCTCTCGCCATTAAGCTTTTGGCCAACCGAATCAACGATGAAGTTCGAAGGTGATATGATGTTGAAAGGATCTGAGATGCTCTGAAGCATGGTCGAGAGTTGCTTTCTTTATCTTATCGTGAGTATTATAACAATCGTGACTTAAATCAGATTACTCTAATTGTAGAAATTTGCAGAAATCAGAAGTCAACAACCACATACGACGCCACTATTCTATTATGGGACCAGAGTTGTTTGGTGAATGACAAAATAAAATCCTGGTACAATAGAGCAAGTTTCTGGTGGATGAAGAGGTGACCGACATGCAAAGTTAGCACTCCAATGACAAAATTACTGAAAAAATAAAAAATAATATGAAAGTAAGAATGAATTTAAATTATATTTTTTTTACCTTGGGGTCGAGTTGATCAAAATAATAAAGATATGGACCAAATATAAACTTTTTCTTATGGAGTCTTTGACCGAACTAAAATACAAATCATGTATTTCGCTCTTGAGTATAATTTTTAGTTTACTTATCTTTTCGGACAAAAGGTTCAATGTAAGGCATTTCTTTTGTTTGGTAATGAGGATTAATAAACTAATGTTTCTTCCCATAGTTTAAAGTTCTTGCAATTTTCAAGCAATTGGTCTGTATATCTCTTTCACCAAATAACGTGAACAATCGTTGTTAATTAAAAAAAATTGCTGTCCCTCATAGTCTTATCTAATTTGAATTATTAGTCTCTTCAATTATATGTCAATAATCAATTCATGTTAAGAAAATGAATAAACTAATAAATTAATTAATTAAATAGATAAATAACATGTTGCTGCACGACAATCAATTAAATTGATTTAATAAAATAAATTCTTCCATCTTTAATGCTTGATACAGGTGCATAATTCCAAACAAATGTCTTATTGAAAGAAGTTTCAGAGATATTAACAAATCTCTTACTATTATATAAAAGTCTTTTCTATGAGACATTTCATTTCTGTGATCATTTCAACCGTAGATTAATTAATTGAACCATTATTGAATCCAAACAAATATGATGTATTTATTAATATTTTTTAAAAAAAATGTCAAAGCTGAATTTTTATTTTGGTCTAATTACTTTTCTTTCTCAAAAAAGTTAAATTACTTGCACTTTATAATATAATTTAATGTGCATATTTTGTTTAATGAAACTTTGATATTGACATATGATGAAAGGAGAGGTAAATAAGTGAATCAAATTATTTTAAAAATCACATATGTGCTTCATAAAGTCCGGTATGCCTTATTTGATTTTTTTTATCAAAGTAGACAATCATAGCTTCTTCAAAATTGCAATGATTAGTTTGAACTGAAAATAGTTTGGATATTTATCATAATTGATTCACCAAAATAGACTCACATACGTTCAATTTAATAATGAATTTTTATTAGTTGAATAAATTCAAAATATTTTACTCTAAAAAAGTTGTGGGTCAAAACACGTCACATTTAAGAGTATAATAAAATATTTCATCACTTTAATCCAACATCTCTAATAAAAAAATGTTTCTACTAATAACCTTTCATCACTCTATTATAATAATTTATTTTTAATTTTTTTTATTAAATAAAATTCATTCATTCAATTTGATAGAAGACATTTAAAATAATTCAAAGTCCTTAAAATTAAAAAGGGTAAATTTGCAAACAAACTCACCATGCTCAAATTAGAATATATTTGTTCCAATACTTTTAAAAATAATTTTTATCATATAATATATTTTTCCTAATTTTTTTATAAAAATATTTCAAATAAAAAATTAGTCTAAACAATTATTCATAAAGAAATATTATGGGTATTTAATCATTTTTTTGTGATATTTTTAGATATCTCAAAATTCCATAAAAAACACTTAGATTTGAATTTGAAAAATTTATGTGATTTTAAATATTATAATAACGTATTTAATAGAATATATTTAAGCTGCCAAAGATTAAAATTAATTTTTAATTTATTAAAAAATTAGTTTGAATTAATTTGAACTATTTTAACAAAAGGTACCATAAAAAATTAAAACAGAATTTTTTTATATTAAATCTAAAAAAATGTACCCTTAATAGTATAAAAAATAAAAATACTTACAAGTGTAGCTAATTTTATAATGAGTTTAATTCAAGTCATGTTAATCGGTAGGAGTTAGTTAGTATCAGCTTGTATAACTAATTCAATTGATTAGAGGTAGTTATTTGTTAGCTTGTTATGCGAAGCAGTTACTTGTTGAACAAGTAACAACTACATGGTGTATATATAGTTCCTATATTAATCAATGTAAATATAAGTGTTTCACTCTCTCATATATAATTTATCAATCACTTTTTTTTTTCTCTTTCTCACGACTATTATTCTCAACAAATTATTATCTAGAGCTTTGTTGATCCTAGGAAATTCAAGTGGTTGTAAGAGATATAAATTATATGATGGGTTATGGAAACTTTACAGGACACCTTCATATTTTTTATGAAAAGAATTATGACAAATGAGTGACTCAAATGAAGATGATTTTTGGTGCACAGGATGTTTGTGATATGATGGAAATATATGTGTTGAAGATTTATCCGGAGATGCAAGTGCAACACAAATGAAAGCATAAAATGAAGATAAGAAAAGATATTACAATGCTCTATTCCGCGTTCATCAATGTGTTGATTCAAAGGTATTTGAGAAAATTTCTGGTGAGACTAGTTCCAAGGCAGCATGGTACAAGCTTGAAAGTTACTTTGGTGGTGATGTCAAACTCAAGAAAGTCAAGTTACAACAATTGAGAAGGCAACTTGAATTGTTGCTGATAAAAAATGATGGAAAAATAGGTAACTCTATCTCAAGATTGATGACCTTACCAAATCAAATGGAGCAATATGGTGAATCTCTCAGTGAGATGAAGATCATTGAGAAAATCTTGAGAACATTACCTCCTTTATTTTATCACACAATGTTGACCATTAAAGATACAAAGGACTTGAATAATATGAAGATTGAATATTTACAAAGCACTTTTAAAGCTCATGAAATGAAGGTAGCAGAAAGAGAAACTGAAAAATAAGATAAACAAGCACTCCTAGCAAAATTCAAGAAACTAGAGGAAAGCAAGGAAAAATGGAAGAATAAAAAGAGAAAGAATCCATACAAAGAAAGAAAAAAGGGTGATGACAAGCTTGAACCATTAAATAGAAATGGTGGAGGGCCTGTCAAGAACAAAACAAGAAGAAAATCTTTGACAAAATAAAGATACAATTCTATGATTGTGAGAAGATGGGACACTATGCAGATGAGTGTTGGCTAGGTAAAGGAAAAAAGGATAAGAATGGTGAAGAAGATGCCAAGATATATAGCTTAGGAAAATTGTGGCTTAGACTTAGATCCAATTAGACTTATCACTGCAACTAATGTTGAGGTTTCAATCTCCCAGATTTGGTATCTTAACAATGGCTACAACAACCATATGTCCGTAAGAAAGTAATGGTTGATTGATTTTGATGAAAGCAAGAAGAACAACATCAAATTGACTAACAACAAACCCATTGTGGCAGAAAGAATGGGACAGGTAGCTATACAAAGTTCAGAAAGCAACATTGATCAATAATGTATTGCTTGTTCCAGATATGTAATGCAATTTACTTAGTGGAGGGCAACTAATGAAAAAAGATATTTTCCGTTCTCATGGAGAATGATTTCCTAAAGGTTTTTTTTATCACAAAAGAGACTAATCATGAAATTTTTCCTATCAAGGAACATAACTTTCAAGGTATGCATCCAGAATTCAAAACTGAGGTGTCTTGCTGCAACATTACATGAACATGAAGCTAAGCTATGACACAAGAGGTATGTCCAATTGAACTACAAAAATATAAGTAAATGGAATTCAAAAGGGATGGTGATTGGAGTCCCTAAGGTAAAAATACTTGAAAGTTCATGCAAAACATGCTTGGTGAGAAAGCAACCTAGATTATCGTAGTTCACTCATATACTTATGGACCACTATAGGTACCTAGTTATGGTGCAAACAAGTACTTTATCACCTTTATGGATGAATTCTCAATAATTTTATGTCTTTTCCTAATCAAAATCAAAAGTGAAACCTTATAGGTCTTTAAAAAATTCAAAGTAATGGTAGAGAGACAAAGTGGAAAATTGGTGAAAATCTTGAGAACTAATGGTAAAGAGACCACTAGAGGTACCTAGCGTCAATCATTTGAAGATTTTTGGATCCTTTTGTTACAAGCATATTCTTGATGCCAAAAGATGGAATTTAGAAGACAAGAGCAAGTCAATGATCCTTGTAGGCTACCACAACACATGAGCCTATATATTGTTTGATCCTGGTACAAAACACCTTGCCATTAGTAGAGATATGGTGATCTTGGAAGATGAAGCTTGTAATTGGAATGCTAAAGAGAAGGATGCTATCAATATTTCAGTGTGTATTCACTCAGAAACTTGTGAAGTAGAGGAGATTGATACTCTAGACATAGAAAAAAATTAGGATATTAATGATGAAAAACCTACACCAGCACATGCCAGACCATAAAAAACATGACAACTTCCTAAGAGGCTACCTGATTATGATCTAGTCCCCTGATAATGAAGTGGACAATGATGTAGAAATGGTGCATCTTGCAATGTTTCTAGATGTCGGGTCAGTTGATTATCATGCAACACTCAAGGAACATGCTATACAATCCACTAATCAAAAACTTCAACTTTTCAAAATGGATTTAAACAACAACAACCCCAAATTATTTACAAAATGTGTGATAATTTTACAAAATCAATTAAAATATTGAAATCAAAATAAAAAAGAAAAAGAAAAAATATACTATATAAATTGAACAAAAGGGTGTCAATAACAATAAACTAGATGGGCCCAATTAAATGTCACCATTTTTTGGCCCAAAATAAAATTGACTTAAAAACCAAAAGGGTAAATTAATAAAACAAAAATTAAAATGTACATACATGCATACAAGCAGAAAACGAAAGAAACTCTGAGATCCAAAATAAACATGGCCAAAGCGCAGCTCTTCATGGATCAAACAAAACATTGTTCATCTTTGAATCGAAAAATACGATTGCCGAAGTGTAACCACACATAATCAAACACCCAAAATCACACATAACAAACAACAGAAGCAAATCAATAACATATCTATAACGGATCCAATTGCAAAATTTTACCAAATTGAAAACTTGTTGCCTGTCGGAAGCTTGCAGCGCTCACGATGGAAGACGAACAATGATTTTTTCTCAGACTCGGGTAAAGAGTCTATCTCACAAAGTGCCAATAATCAGAGAGCCCCTAATAGCAATAGAAGAAACAACAACCAATTACAAATAACAATAATACAATGAGATAAAGAAAAGAAGATAGAAGAAAACAGATAAATAAAGCTAACATTAATAAAATTTTTAACTAAGTTAGGCTTGACTCTCTCTTGCTTGGAGCAAATATTCCCAAGCAGAGTCGCCATCTATCTCATCTCGAAAAATAAGATTCCTCGCGATGGTCGCGGAAAAATAGTTTGAACAGAGTCGCCACCGAACTTTATTTATTCCAAGGAGGGCATAGGAAAATATCGATAAAACCTTTAAAAATAGAAAATGGTCGTCGCAACCATATTCGGGTTTGGGAGTCGATTACGCAAGGGGAAGGTATTAGCACCCCTCACGTCCGTTGTACTCAACGGGAACCTTTTATTCTAATTTGCGATTTGAATGTTAACTAAGTTTTGTTCGTTTTCTTCTAATGAATAAAGGATTGAAAAGAGAAATGAATGGGAACCTCGGAAGGGGGAAATTGAGGTTTTTTATTAGTGTGCTCGCCAAGATCTCGCAATCTCGTGCCTACATATCCTTATGGAGCAATAAGGAAATCAGAGCATTCGTAGTTCGGGGAACTACAGTTTGTTCGTGTCTTTTAATGAACAACTATTTAGATCGTGTTCTAAAGGTTAAACATTGGCTTGTCAAGAGTTCTAAGTAAACTAGAACCTAATACTCTCAAGTCAGAGGCTCTGAAGAATTCACAACTCAAGGTTATTGAATCAAAGGTTCCAAGAGGATCAGAAGTCAAGGCTAAGACTTATCCAAGACAAAAATTTATAAACAACAAGTATGGAATAAGTCTAGACCCTGCTATAAGGCTACGACTCAAAGCAAGAGGAAACCCTGTAAAACTAACCTCAAAGGACTCAAGAATATGGTTACCAAAGAGTGAATTTGTTTTCTATAGATATGCTAAAGGGAAAAAGCAAAGCAACAACCATTTTTCCAGGACAATGGTTGCTTATAACTTACAACAAGAAGAAGACTTATATTCCTAATCCTAAATCCGAAGAAGGAAGGAAATGTGGAATCTGGAAAAAAAAACAGTAAGGAAAGATTACTGGTATTGGGAAGACCAGGGTTGTCCTATATTGACGGTGCTTTAGACTCTTGATACATGTCTGAAGTTCATCCAACTGTTTTTGAATTTAAGAAGATTCATAATGAATCTCTGAAGAGTATTGTAGGAACAATGTGTTCCTCAAGAGAAATCTCAATTGCAGATTGAAAGCTGCACAAAGAAAGTCATGATTATCTATTTGTTTTTATGCAACCGTTTATAATCCTATATGTTTTCTCATTTAGAAGAGTTTCCTATTTATGAAAAAAGAATTTAACTTAAATGTGTTAACTCTAATTCTATAAAAATGACAAATAATCTTATTCTATATCTGAGTCAAGCATCTTTATCTTTTAAAGATCCGTGCTTACTTCTGATTGGAGTAGCAGAGTCTGATGATGTTCATAAATGATCAGAAGCATTAAATCAGCTTCTGATGTATAGTAGCCTCTGAAGGATCTTAACCTCTGAAACTTAGAAGAAGGTTAACTGCCTTTGATATGCACAAAGTAGACAAAACTATTTCTCTGCCTCTTGCATCTATCCACTTACGTGTCATAAATCTGGAATGTCTTCTGACACGCGGATTATTGATGTTGGGTGAAAACTCCTCGGATCTTGTTGTTTTGTCTCAGTTAATATTCTTCTTGATTGTTTGTTTATGTATTTCTATTTTTTATTAGAAATTATTTTACACTCAAAATCACTCTTCATATCAGACGCACACACTATTTCTCTCTCCCTTCCCACACTTTTATTTTCTCTAACCTACTATAAAAAACCCCTTTTCTAAAAGAAACCCTAGAAAACTCTAAAACTTTTTCTACAATGGAATCCTCATCCACTACTCAACAAGCTTACATGATTGCCGAGTCTGGAAAAAGTATGACTACCAAGCTCAAGAAAATGAACCTCAAAATGAATTATCTAAAGCTTTTGATGGAACAAATTGTTGACTTCAGTTAATTTAATCAAAATGGGTTTGAACTATGGAGCTACTTCATAGTACAAGAGTGGTCTTCATTCTTTGATATGATGAATGAACCAACTTACCCTCATATTGTAAGAGATTTTTGGGTTAGAGCTGAAATTTTTGATGAATATGCTGTGTCAGTGGAGCTACGTCTATTGGTAAAGAATGACAATTGTTTGAAAGGAAAAAGTAGAGAAGAAGTGGGTTTGAAGAATTTTGAAGAAGTAGAGATCATATCAACAGTGATGGGTGTTGAAGTTGTCATCACTCAGAAGACGATTGCTAAGCTTTTGAAGGTACCAAACTCTGGAAGGTTTATCTTGAACACTAAAGAGAATAGTCCTGGAGCAAAAGTCATCAAAAGATGTTTGTTTGAAAACTATGGAAAATTGTGTTCTTCTGACATTTGAAATGTCAAGAACATGCAAAAGGATTTCAAGCTTTTGCTCAAATTTCTTATTAGTTGTATGATTCCCAGAGAAGGTAGCACATATCAGATTTCATGGGATCACAATCACTTCATCTTTTACTTCAAGAATGAAGATAAGATCAATATCTTTGCCTATATATTCAATCATCTTTGTGAAGCTATCAGGGAGAGCACTAAGCATCACAAGGAAAATGTGTCATATGCTAGACTATTGTTTGAACTGTTTTATCAGGGTCGTCTAATTAATACCCTTAAAAATTTTCCTGACAATAAGGATTTGAAGGAGATCCATGGGAATATTATGTCTGCTTCTGTTCTTACAAACATGAAGCTTCTGAAGAAAAGTGAAGTGGTGGCTTCAAAAAAGCCTCTCTTAGTTAGATGCACTAATCCTAATTATCTTGAGGATTATCCTGTCATTACCAACATGGAAAATCCTAAAGTAATAAGATTATACTTCGAACATGCATTCAAATAAGGAGTGGTTATAAGATACAAAGACTTACCCAATAAGCCTACTGAAGTGTTCAATCTACGTCAAAAGAGAAAGTAGATTGTTTTATTATCTCAGAAGGAAGTTCATAAGTCTTCTAAGAAAAATAAGGAGATTGAGAAAGATATTTAAGAAGTCATTGCATCTACTGAGTTAATTCATTCTAAGACCAAAAGTGGAAGAGCTCCTCAGAAGGAATCTTCTTATGTACTTGCAAGGAAGAAGAAATCGAGTAAGATGATTATTCCTGCTATTATCAAAGGGGAAAAGGAAGAAGAAGATGCTAGTACTCCCTTGGTAAGAAGGAAGTTGAATACAGATGATGTAGTTCAGAAGAGTGTTTTAGAACCTATTTTGATGAGTGATAATATGTTAGCCTCTACTACGTTGGAACAAGTAGAGAATCATTCTGAAACCTCTGAAGCTATGGTGAGAGAAGTTGCTGATGTTGGAGTTGATCTAGAGAATGCTGAGGTTCAGGCTACTGAAGTTATTGCTGGGTTAAAGTCTGCTGAGACTGAAGCTTCTAGTATTCCTGAAGTAGTTGTTTCAGAAGTTGTTATTGAAGAGAATCTGGATACTTCAGAAGCCACAGATACTGGTATGACAGGTATAAATTTGAAATCTATCTTGGAAGATGATTTTGATTATGCCACCCTAAACCACAAATCACAAACTCCCTCACCCAATCTATCTCTAAGTTACACCTTATCACCTGTTGGTGAGTCGACTATTGTTCAGAATCAGTTAACTTTATTTTCTACGTAGAATCAAGAACTGTGAAGATCTACTGACAAAAAATTTGATTGATTCATTGTGTCAAAAACCTTGATTATGTCCACTTTAAGAGCAATATTACCACCACGAGTCTTTTTATCCATCGTGTTTTCCACTTCAGAAGCCAAACAGAGACAATCTTTAATATTCCTACCTTGTATGAATCCCTTTAGCTCTTTGGACACTAAGAAAGGCATGATTTTGGCAAGCCTACCAACTCAATTTTGGTGATGATATTGAACTTGTAGTTGGCTAGAGCTATATGAGTCTGAAGTCTCCCATGGTGTTAGAATGACTGGTCTTTGGAATGAGGATAATGATGTTTGTATTGTAATTTGGAGGCATCCACCCATCTCTGAAGAATTGCCATATGGCATTACAAACATCACGTTGAATTTGTGAAAGAATTCTTTAACTTGAATTAACTTTTAATGATAGCAAATTGTGTGATCATCATCCAAATTGGTTGTGCATTGCATTACATGATATATTTGTGTTCTTACTTTGTAATTCATCCCATTCTATTGTTGCATAACCACACATATAAGCCTACATTGAAAATTTCCTTTAAAATAACAATTAAAATGCATTTTATGTCAGTATGTATCAATACATGACCCTTTGCATCGATACATGTAGCCTGTGATTAATCACAAAACAATTCTTGTTCAGTATGCATCGATACATACGAACCATGCATCAATACATGGAAGGCCAAAAACTCTGTGCATCGATACACACGACACCTGCATCGATACATGACTACTTGAGTCAGCCTGTGCATCGATACATACGCATTGGGCATCGATACATATTAGTGTAAAATTCACATGCATCGATACACACGATTCCTGCATCGATACATGATTAATTAATTTCACCAAAAATCTATACAACTTACAGTATGCATCGATACACACTTCTATGTATCAATACACAAAGTTGTTTTAAGTCATAACAGCAATTGTTTCTTGAAGGATATAAATACAGGTTTCAACAGCAGGTGGTCAACACGAATTCATTGAGGGAAAATAATTGAACACAGATCAAAAGCAGTGTTGGAGCAATTGTTTTGTGAGCACATAGAAACCTGAAAGAGACTTCATCTTCTTCATCTTCTCAATCACTCTTCTTCAAGAACATTTACACATAACAATTCTTGTTCTTTGGATTAAAGAAGCATTGAGATAACGTTCAGTGGTACGATTAAGGATCTAGCTGTGGGTTGCAGTGGAACGATCGAGGATCTAGCTGAGTCGAAGATTGAAGGGGGTTTCTAGGAAAAACCTACTGGTTTGTCCTTCAAGAACTGGTGTGTTCTTGAGGGTTTGGGAGTCACATTTGCAGAACAGATTCAGCCGCAGCGTTGCGTTTGGAGATCGGGGGATTTCGCAAGCAGGTCGTGGAACCGGTGAATTGTTTGCAACTTTGTGCAGGAAAATCTTGATCGAGCTCAGATCAAGTGAAGGTTTATACAAGAAGAGGTTCTTGGAGTTTAGAAATTCTGTCTTTGTATCAAAACCTTGTATCAACGGATTCGACAATAATTGATAATCAAAAGTTCTCAATTTCATTTGAAATTGAGAGGGAGACGTACCCACACGCGAGGACGACGTGGGGAACTTCCTTAACAAATCTCTGCGTATCGTACTCTTACCTTAATCTTCTTTACGTTTCAAAACTATTTTGCAATTTCTGTTAGTGTGTGGTGATTGATCATATTTCTGGACAGCAGTGATAATAAAACCTTTAGTCATACACCATTGCTGTTTATCATCAAACACTCACACACCAACTGTTTGACAAAACGGTTAACTTGATTGTGTTCATTGGAAATAGTATTTGAGGATAAGCGCATTCAATCTGTTAAAATTCTGTGTGTATTATTTCTGTCATTCTCATTAAAATCCAGCAACTGTACTTGCGTGTCCGGCTTTCTAGTAGCAGTTCAGAATAGACGGAAGTCGATTCGGGACTGCTTTTCGCGCTGTTTTTGAAAACTCTGATTAAACGTTAAATCCGCTAATTTTAAAGAGGTGATCTATTCACCCCCCTCTCGATCACTAGCCACACCGTCTAACAAGTGGTATCAGAGCGCCGGTTCGCTGGTGCTCTGTGGCTGCCTGTAACAGTATGGATTCTGAACCAAAGGGGGCGTATAATAGAGCGCCTATTTTCAACGGTGAAAACTATGGCTACTGGAAAGACTGCATGCGAGTTCATATAAATTCTGTGGATAGGTTAGTATGGGCTGCCATTGAAAACGGTCCGTTTCAAATTACAATGACTAATGCGGCTGGCGCCATAGTACCTAAACCAGAAGATGATTGGAATGAGAAAGATGAAAAAAAGTGGTCGTGTGATTGGAGAGCTCGAAACATGTTAATTTCAGCACTTGGTGTTGATGAGTATTATCGAGTATCACATTGCACGACAGCTAAAGAAATGTGGGACGCTTTAGAAGTTGCCCATGAGGGTACTACTGAAGTAAAACAGTCCCGCATTAACACACTCAATCAAGAGTTTGAACTCTTTCGCATGAAACAAGGAGAATCCATCTCCGACATGCAAAAGAGATTCACCCATCTAACTAACCGATTGAATGCTCTTGGAAAACCTATTTCCAATGAAATTGCTACTAATAAAATTCTCAGGTGTCTAAGCAGGGAGTGGCAACCTAAAGTTACAGCAATCAAGGAAGCCAACGATCTTACAAGACTTACGATTACAACACTGTTTGGAAAGCTGGAAGAACATCAGCAAGCTTTGGAAAGTCTTGAAAAATATGAGAATAAAAGTAAGAAGGAAAAGGAGAAGAAAAGAGACAAAGAGGGAGAGAAGAAGCCAATAGCTCTTGTGGCTTCTAGCTCTAAGTCCTCACGAAAAGAGCAAAGCGACAATGATTCAAGTAGTGACAAAGACTCGGATGATGAGGAAATGGGACTGTTTGTAAGGAGATACAATAGATTCATTCGAAAGAATGGAGTCAAGCATTCCGACAAAAATCTCATGAAGTTTCGAAGACAATCCATAAATTCGAAACAAGAAGAAAACAAGAAGAGTAGAGGAAGAGGATCATGCTTTAATTGTGGTAAATCCGGACACTTTAAAACGGACTGCCCTATGAAGTATAAGGACCAAAGAAAAGACTCACCAAAAGGGTACAGCAAGCAAAGAAGAGCGTATATTGCATGGGAAAGTGATAGTGATTCATCAAGCACACAAAGCTCAAGTGATGATGATGAAGCTGCAAATCTGTGCCTTATGGCTCACACAAAAATTCAGTCCTACCACAAGAAGAAAAGCAATGACAAAAAGGTAAAACAAGCCTATTTCAATAACTTCTCCTCTATGTCTTTTTCGGAATTAAAAATAGCTTTTGAAAAACTGCATAACGAAGCTGTAGATGCTTTTAAACGACTTGCTTCCGACAAACATATCTTCTCTTTTTTGGAAGGTAAAGTAAACAAAGCTGAAATTGATTTAGAAGCATTGAAAACTAGTATTGCAGAAAATTCAAAAACTACTAACATTGACGGATGTAGTAGAGTTAGGTATTGTGACGCTTGTTATGTTTGGCAAAAAGAGGTAAACACTCTTAAGGTCAAACTAGAGAAAGCGCTACAACCTAAAATTACTTATGCCGTTGACCCCAAGTTGTTTAAGAAGTCATTGAATCCTCCATATGCAAAATACTCTTTTATTTTAAAGGATTCAATGAACAAGAAACAACAAACACATCATCATGGTTTATGTCATTATTGTTGTCATGCTGGCCATACCATTGAGAAATGCAAATTTAGGAGATTTCTAGTCCCTAAAGGTATTTATCAATGGAAGCCAAAAGGCAACCATGTTAACACTTACCCTCTTGGACCCAATGAAAATTGGGGACCAACTTCTCTCTTTTGATGTTGTAGGATGAGTGCCTTGCCTCCGTAGATAGAAGGTGGTTTCTTGACAGCGGCTGCTCAAGGCACATGACCGGTGACATATCGCTTTTTATAGATTTCAAGGCAAAGAAAAAGGGATATGTTACTTATGGAGACAACAACAAAGGAGCTATACTCGGCAAAGGTAGTGTAGGTAATCCCTCCACCACTACTATTTCAAATGTCCATTTAGTTGAGGGACTTAAACACAATTTGTTAAGCATAAGTCAACTATGCGACATGGGCTATAAAGTTTCGTTTACAAAAACTTGTTGCATAATTGAACATGCTGAACAAAACATTGTGTTTAAGGGTGTAAGAGTAAACAACATCTATATGCTTGACTTGTTTGATGTACCGTTAACAAATACTAAATGTCTAGTCACCTTGAATGATGATTCTTGGCTTTGGCATAGACGTTTAGCTCATGTTAACTTCGATTTGCTAAACAAGGTTGTATCTAAGGATCTAGTAGTTGGTCTACCAAAAATAAAATTTTCAAAAGACCACCTATGTGACGCGTGCCAAATGGGAAAGCAAACAAGGGTGTCTTTTAAATCTAAAAATGTAATTTCAACTTCACGACCCCTTGAGCTTCTCCATATGGACCTCTTTGGACCTTCTAGGACAAAGAGCCTAGGTGGAAACTACTATGGCTTTGTAATAGTTGATGACTACTCTAGATTCACTTGGACTATATTCCTTCATAGCAAAGATGAAACTTTTTCTGCTTTTAAAAATTTTGCAAATCTGTCCCAAAACAAAATGAATTCCAAAATAGTTACAATTCGTAGCGATCATGGTGGTGAGTTTCAAAATTATCACTTTGAGAAGTTTTGTGACAAGTATGGCATTGAGCATAACTTTTCAGCCCCTCGCACTCCACAACAAAATGGCGTTGTGGAGCGTAAAAATCGTGTTTTAGAGGAGTTGGCAAGAACAATGCTTAATGAGGGTGGATTACCAAAATACTTTTGGGCTGATGCTGTTAGCACAGCCTGTTATGTCCTAAACAGAATCTTAATTCGCCCTATTTTGAACAAAACTCCTTATGAACTTTTGAAAGGAAGAAAACCAAACTTGTCACATCTTCACGTATTCGGTTGTAAATGTTTTGTTTTGAATAACGGTAAGGAAAACATTGGGAAGTTTGATGCAAAAGCGGATGAAGGTATTTTTCTTGGTTACTCAATGTCAAGTAAAGCATATAGAGTGTATAATAAGCGTTTACTTACTGTTGAAGAGTCGGTTCATGTTTCTTTTGATGAGTCTTATCCGAAAAATGTCGGAAAAGGTATTTCTTTTGATGACGCAGGTGTATCTACAGAAGACATACTCAAGGAAGCTGTTGAGGAAATTGATCAGTCCAAAACAGCTGCCCATGAGAAGGAGGAAGATACAAGTCATGAAGAAATTGAGGAAGAAAAGACAGCTGAAGTGAATGATCTTCCAACAGCTTGGAGATCCTCAAAAGACCATCCCATCGACAACATTTTGGGAGACATTTCAAAGGGAGTAATGACCCGGTCTAAGATAAGTAACTTTTGTTCTCACTTCGCGTTTGTTTCACAAGTAGAACCTAAAAATGCCAAAGAGGCCTTGATTGATGAATTTTGGCTAATGGCCATGCAAGAAGAGCTTAATCAATTTAAAAGAAATGACGTTTGGGAACTTGTCCCTCGTCCGCGAGATCATCATATCATAGGCACTAAGTGGGTTTTTAGAAACAAGCTTGACGAAAACGGAGTGATTACTAGGAACAAGGCACGCTTAGTAGCACAAGGATATAACCAAGAGGAGGGCATAGACTATGAGGAAACTTATGCTCCAGTTGCTCGCCTCGAAGCTATACGTCTTTTGCTTGCCTATGCGTGTTCTAAGGATTTTAAGCTTTACCAAATGGACGTAAAGAGTGCCTTTCTTAATGGTGTCATAAATGAAGAAGTATATGTTTCACAACCTCCCGGTTTTGAAAATGCTGAAAATCCAGATCATGTTTACAAATTAAAAAGAGCTTTGTATGGTCTTAAACAAGCCCCTCGGGTTTGGTATGAAAGGCTTAGCAAATTCCTAATTGATCATGGATATTCAAGAGGTAAAGTGGACAATACTCTCTTTATTAAACACAAAGGGAAGCACATTCTTTTAGTTCAAGTTTATGTCGACGACATCATATTTGGTTCAACTAACATACACTTGGTCGAAGAATTTTCTAAGGTTATGCAAGGTGAATTTGAGATGAGTCTAATGGGGGAGCTAAACTACTTCCTAGGACTGCAAATAAAGCAACTTGATGAAGGTACTGCAGTATGTCAAACAAAATACTGCAGAGAACTACTCAAGCGCTTTGGAATGAATGACTCAAAATCAATCGACACTCCAATGCCTACCAACGGAAATCTAGAAAAGGATGAGCACGGTAAGTGTGTAGATGTCAAAAGATTCAGAGGTATGATTGGATCTCTCTTGTATCTTTCTGCTTCTAGACCTGACATCATGTTTAGTGTTTGCATGTGTGCACGCTATCAATCAAATCCTAAAGAATCGCACCTAAAAGCGGTGAAGCGCATATTTAGATATCTTCATGGAACATCTAAATATGGGCTTTGGTATTCTAAAGGAAGTGATTGTAGCCTAGTAGGGTACTCTGATTCTGATTTTGCTGGCTGCAAATCAGATAGGAAAAGTACAAGTGGTACGTGTCACCTATTTTCAAACTCCTTGGTCAGTTGGCACAGCAAAAAGCAAGTTTCTGTGGCTTTGTCAACTGCAGAGGCCGAATACGTTGCAGCCGGTAGTTGTTGCGCTCAGATTTTATGGCTTAAGCAGCAACTACAAGACTTCAACATTCAACTCAAACGTATTCCTATCAAATGTGACAACACTAGTGCCATAAACCTTACTAAAAACCCTGTTTTACACTCACGCACTAAACACATAGAGATTAGACATCATTTCCTTCGCGATCATGTTGAAAAAGAAGACGTTGTCTTTGAGCACGTTGACTCCAAAAATCAGCTTGCTGATATTTTCACTAAACCATTGGCAACGGAACCTTTCTTCAACATACGTCGTGAATTAGGAATATTAGATCTATCTCATTTGATGTCATAAGCATGTTACATCTTAATTATATTATGCCTCACCGTGTGTGACAAGCACTGTTTTAGATGTCAATTATCCTTCACAAGATCTCTCCAACAGAGGTAATATCAATCCTTTCTACAATTTTCTTATTGATTAGTGATTGTGTATGTTAAAACAAATATGCTTACTCTAGTTGATGTAAAATTTGCTTGAATATACTTCCTGTCTATAATGTGTGTTCATTAACAATCTGATTTCTGAGCAAAATTATCATGACATAGTGCAACTGCATAATCATACTGCATTAAAACTCATTAAAAACCAGTTCAGCATCAGTATGTATCGGCACATACGAAGCCTGCATCGATACATATACTCTGAAATTAAATTTTTTGAAAAACTGCTTCAGTATGCATCGATGCATCTATCGCATGTATCGATACACAAGGCAATTGTAAACACTAGGCATCGACGCATCCATCGCATGTATCGATACACATGACAATTTTGAAATACTTGGCATCGACGCATAACTCTCTGCATCGATACTTACTGCTGTCATCTGAATTAAATGCATTCTTTTTCTCTCTCATGCATCGACACATCAGCCAATCATCTCACTTCCTATCTCATTACTTCATCTCATCTGCCCTCAAAAACCCCAAAACCAGTGGCTAACCCTAATCCTTCTCATCTTCACTCTCTCACAAACTTGGTAAAACCCTAAATCTCATATCACCATGCCTCCACGCACCATCCCAGCCAGAGCCAAAGGAAAAGGAAAGGGAAAGGAAGCAGCCGGTACGTCTCAGCAACCACCAGATGTTCCTTCAAATGCCTTAGACATTCTTCATCCTGCCATTGCTGCTGAATTTGAGGAATCATTCAAGGCCAGGTTGGTAATGAAACCTCATATCTTTGATAAAACAGATGCTGTTCATCTGCACCTAAATGAAGTAGTTGAACTGTTACATGCACAAAGACTTGGGTCCTTTCTATCTACAAAAGATGACTATCATGAGGATTTCATCCGGGCCTTTTATGCTGGTTTACAAACTGGTACAGGCTATATGTTCCGGTGTTCTATCGGAGTCAGAACATATACCTTTGAAGCCTGTAATTGGGAAACAGTGTTTCAAATGCCGCTTCCGTCGATGGCTTTCAAGTCCTGGCATGACCTGCATTTTGATCCTGAATTTGACCTGAAGGACTTTACAACTTCTATCCTAAAGATTGATAGACCGTTGAGTGAGGACGAACACGTCACGTCAGGTATGATCAAACAAACTCCGCGTATTCTTCACTGGATCATTACTCACATTCTGCGTCCAACCAACAGTGGTCACTCTCGGTTGGATAGGCCTAGCATACATCTTCTCTACATTCTGCAAAATAAGATTCACTTAAATTGGGCGAACTACTTTGTAAAACGTCTATTTTATGTGCGAGACAGCTCCAAAACTGTGGCGCTAGGGTATGCCTCTCAAGTAATGAAAATTCTCAAGTTTTGGAAAGTTACAATACCTATTGTGCCTCTCCTATCTCCATCTGCAGCTCAAGAATTTGATTCTGCCACTCTATCGCATATGGGATATCGATGGGACAAAGACCGCAAGTGCTTCTACTTTTTTGAAAGAAAATCCAAAACCAGAATTTACAACTTTGACGTGCCTTCGGAACGCATCCATGTTGCTGAAGAACAGCCTGATGAAGAAATGCAAGATGCGCCTGAAACAGATGTGCCTCAAGCTGAGGCCAATACTGGTTGGGGTGAGTGGGTGCCACGAAGGTGGTCTCCCACCAACTACGTACCTGAACCTACAACCCCTCCATTCGCCGGTGGTACTTCAGCCTCAACACCAAATGCGGACATCACTCACATGCTTCAACAGATGGAAATCGTCAACAAAGAACGCCATGAAGAAGCACGGTACTGGCATGTTCAACAAACTGAATGGCACAACGAGCATCAGGACTGGCATGATGAGCATACACGGATGTATCACAATCAACACGCTTGGCACCAAGACTTGGTTAAATGGCATCAGGTTTTCTACAACGAAATGTCCGGCTTTATGGATGATTGTCGTGAAAACCCTGGGATTATGGACAGCTTTAGAAGCACTGAAGTTCAGAATCGATTTAGGCGATACTCCTTCATGGGCCAAAATCCAGACACAATGCCTCCTCCTCCGCCTCCGCCAAGCTACCGAGATCCTGACAGACATGATGAGGAGTCCTGTGGTGGCAACAATCCAAATTAACCAACCACCCTTTCATCTCACTGCATTTCATTTCATATTGCTCATGTTTTATTTTGTTGCACATTATATGGTTTAGCTTATGTAACTCTTAAACTTGTTCGCACACTTAAAATGCTTTTCAATTTCTGTTTACCTCTATTTGTTATTGCCCTTACTGTTTGAATGATTCTTTGTGAATGATTCTTTAACTTGCAGCTTCTTTCTTTGTGATTGATAGCCTTTTATCCATTTTTGCCATGCCCTGCTTCACTTTCTGCTTGATAACTTTGGTTCTTCCTCTTTTTGATGTTGACAAAGGGGGAGAAAAATGCAGATATGCACAAACTCAGGGGGAGTATCACACATCTTGCAAGAATTTGCCATCATCAAAAGGGGGAGTTTGTGAAAGAATTCTTTAACTTGAATTAACTTTTAATGATAGCAAATTGTGTGATCATCATCCAAATTGGTTGTGCATTGCATTACATGATATATTTGTGTTCTTACTTTGTAATTCATCCCATTCTATTGTTGCATAACCACACATATAAGCCTACATTGAAAATTTCCTTTAAAATAACAATTAAAATGCATTTTATGTCAGTATGTATCAATACATGACCCTTTGCATCGATACATGTAGCCTGTGATTAATCACAAAACAATTCTTGTTCAGTATGCATCGATACATACGAACCATGCATCAATACATGGAAGGCCAAAAACTCTGTGCATCGATACACACGACACCTGCATCGATACATGACTACTTGAGTCAGCCTGTGCATCGATACATACGCATTGGGCATCGATACATATTAGTGTAAAATTCACATGCATCGATACACACGATTCCTGCATCGATACATGATTAATTAATTTCACCAAAAATCTATACAACTTACAGTATGCATCGATACACACTTCTATGTATCAATACACAGAGTTGTTTTAAGTCATAACAGCAACTGTTTCTTGAAGGATATAAATACAGGTTTCAACAGCAGGTGGTCAACACGAATTCATTGAGGGAAAACAATTGAACACAGATCAAAAGCAGTGTTGGAGCAATTGTTTTGTGAGCACATAGAAACCTGAAAGAGACTTCATCTTCTTCATCTTCTCAATCACTCTTCTTCAAGAACATTTACACATAACAATTCTTGTTCTTTGGATTAAAGAAGCATTGAGATAACGTTCAGTGGTACGATCAAGGATCTAGCTGTGGGTTGCAGTGGAACGATCGAGGATCTAGCTGAGTCGAAGATTGAAGGGGGTTTCTAGGAAAAACCTACTGGTTTGTCCTTCAAGAACTGGTGTGTTCTTGAGGGTTTGGGAGTCACATTTGCAGAACAGATTCAGCCGCAGCGTTGCGTTTGGAGATCGGGGGATTTCGCAAGCAGGTCGTGGAACCGGTGAATTGTTTGCAACTTTGTGCAGGAAAATCTTGATCGAGCTCAGATCAAGTGAAGGTTTATACAAGAAGATGTTCTTGGAGTTTAGAAATTCTGTCTTTGTATCAAAACCTTGTATCAACGGATTCGGCAATAATTGATAATCAAAAGTTCTCAATTTCATTTGAAATTGAGAGGGAGACGTACCCACACGCGAGGACGACGTGGGGAACTTCCTTAACAAATCTCTGCGTATCGTACTCTTACCTTAATCTTCTTTACGTTTCAAAACTATTTTGCAATTTCTGTTAGTGTGTGGTGATTGATCATATTTCTGGACAGCAGTGATAATAAAACCTTTAGTCATACACCATTGCTGTTTATCATCAAACACTCACACACCAACTGTTTGACAAAACGGTTAACTTGATTGTGTTCATTGGAAATAGTATTTGAGGATAAGCGCATTCAATCTGTTAAAATTCTGTGTGTATTATTTCTGTCATTCTCATTAAAATCCAGCAACTGTACTTGCGTGTCCGGCTTTCTAGTAGCAGTTCAGAATAGACGGAAGTCGATTCGGGACTGCTTTTTCCGCTGTTTTTGAAAACTCTGATTAAACGTTAAATCCGCTAATTTTAAAGAGGTGATCTATTCACCCCCCTCTCGATCACTAGCCACACCGTCTAACAGAATTATGCTCCAGTAAATTTGGAAAAAAGACCCTTCCAAAACCATTTCGGTCAGGGCAATCTTTTTCTTGAGAACAAAAACAGCCTCCTTGATCTCTTCATAATAAGGAATAGAAGTTAGGCGAGCATTCATGGATCAGTGTTATGGACTTCACTTGCAAAACCAAAAAGATTAGTAAAATAATTATAGAGATTATAGGTAAAAATTTGCACAAACTAATGAATATTTTTTGTTCCAGGTCTTAAATTGATTTTAGAGGATATGAAGTTTTTGAGAAAGAATATACATAATGCACTCCACCACATATTGAGTCCATATGTCATTAGTAAGAGCATCTCCAACCGTGAACCCATTTTTGGGTTCTTTGTGGGACCTATTAAGCCACGTCAGCTTGAAGCAACTCAAATATTTTTTCACTCCAATGGTGCAACTCTGAAGAACTCAGATTAGATCTCACAACTTTATTTTATATATTAATATTTTATTCATATTAAATTTTATATTAATTAAAATAATAATTTTAGTGTTTTAAATTAAATTTGATATAAAATAAAAAAAATTAAATTAAACTTATAATTTAAAATGATAATTAAAAGTATAGGAATAAAATGATGAAATTGTGAGAGAGAAATTTCAAATTGAATAGAAAATAAAAGTGAGAGATTTTTGTGTTGGTAAATTTTTGGAAACCAAAATTATATTTATAATAAAAAATAAGTTAAAATAAAAATAAAAATAAGTAGCTGTTGAACGGCTAGTTTCTAAATTGAAAAATAGAAAAAAAAAAGGTTACCGTTGCTTCACATTAGGCTGGTCCCCACGCTGACATATACTTGAAACGAGAAAAAGTGAAAAGATGGGTGTCATGCTGGCAAATCCATTGAAGGAACTACTAGTGGAGGTGGTCTAAAGACTTTACAATGGTCATGCAAAGTCCACGTACTCAAGAATCTAAAATTAGACTTAATTGTCTTTTCCTAAAAACTGCCGTGGATAAAAAGATTCGAGTATTTTGAAAGACTAATTCAACGGGTCCCGCAATTATATTTTATTTATACTATCATAAATTTATTTACGATTTTGATATTCTTTATCATAATTGATTCAGAAAAATAGTATTTTCATTTTTTGTAATCTTAGACAAAGATATATTATCTTAAGATTTAGGATATAAAACTTATTATTAATGCTTAATTTAATAATATCGGTCTTTACTAAATTCAAAATATTTTAGTCAAAAAATGTTGTGGATTAAAACACTTCATTTGATGACTATAATAAAATATTGAAGTTTTTTTTTAAATATACAAATTTTTAAAAAAAAATCCAAAAATAACCCCATTTTCAAAAAAATTATAAAAATGGGCATTTTTTGCCCTATTTTTGTCATGGGCGCCACCCTAGTTGGCGCCTATCCTTAAGGGTAGGGCAAGTGACCACTAGGAGTGGCGCCTACCCTTTGTTTCATTTTTTTTTAAAATTATTTTTAATATGTTTTTTTTTTAAATCTTTTTAAAATTATTTTAAATTTATTAATTTATATTTATTATAAATTATATTAATTTATATTAATACATATATATAAATAATGATATTTACAAGATATATATATATATATATATATATATATATATATATATATTATATATTAATTAAAATTTATAAGTAATTAATATTATTTATAAATTTTGGAAAAAAATTTAATTTATATACATGTAAATAAATAATATTTTGTATATTTGTAAAATACACAAGAAATATATATAAATATATATTAATATATATATATATATATATACATATCTATATATATATATATTATATATATATATATTAATTTATATATATTAATTTAATTTATAAGTAATTAATATTATTTATAAATTTTTGGGAGAATTAGGATTAATCATGTTAGGGTTAATTAATCAATTATAATTAGGGTTTATTGATCGGTTATAATTAGAGTTTGGTAGTTATGACCTAATTCAAACCCTAATTCCCCCTAAGACTAATTAATCAAGTGCGACTCTAATTAGGGTTAGGTACATTGGTGTACAACCTAGATCTTTTCCTATAAATAAAGTGTTATTTCCTTGCATTTTCTTCAACACTATTTCCTATCACTTTCTCTATCAAGTTGAGTTCATGGCATCCCCCAGACCGTCGTCATGACAGCGAACATCACCAAAGCGCCCTGATCCTGAACTAGTAATCTTAAAAAGGGATGGGCATGTTATTTTCTCGCCTGTAAAACCCCCAATGGAGATGAAATTTTGGAACATCCGTTCGTTGGACCAACTAAAAAGGTCCTTGATGTCTTGGTTAGAGGGAGATTACGAACCTGGTGAAGTCATCAGAAGGATTCAGAGGCTTAGAAGAAGTATCTCATTTGAAATTGGAGAAACGGTATGTTCGTGGGTTGAAGTTGAAAGCGACATTGATTGCATCCAAATGATGCATGGATCAGACGACATAGTGTTGACTGTTGTAATTTCCTAGATATTAATGGTTGTTTGTGTTGTTGTTGTTGTATTTGTTATTGTTCTAGTACTTGTTCTTGTTTTAGTACCTGTTTTAGTCATTGGTGTTGTAATGTTAGATGTTTGTGTTTGTTGTTCCAGTGTCATCTTCTATTTGGAATGAAAAGTAAACTTTATTGATAAATAGCATTGGTACACATAGTTATGAGTATGAAAACTATGTTGTGGAACTAGATCCACGATATGGACATTTGTTCTTATTATGCCCTAGTTGTCTACATATGCTACACTTCCTCTGCATTTTCTCTGCGACGTCCATTTCAGTTCTAATGCGCCTGCTATTTGGGCGACCACTTTTATTCTGCCGCATCGGTTCGTTGTGCCAAACAATTTCCCCGTCATACTCTGGCCAATATGCCTCCAATGCTACCACCGGAAAGGGATTGTCGTATACATTTAGCAATGTTGCAACTTTGTAGATGGGAGACACTAGCGATAATGCATCGAAGTGGCTGCGTGAACACGCTGCAATGACATGGGAACAAGGCATACGATAGGCCTGAAATTGACCACAGTCGCACCAACAGTCTGGTATTAGGACCCTATACTCTTGTCTGGGAAGCCCCTGGTTGTGGTCAATTGTTTCCTTGACACTAAAAGTATGGCCATGGCGGTCGAATTCCGTAACCCGATGGCTGCTGGCTTTGGCAGATTCCTGCCTCATAAACTTCATGCAGGCATCACTATATACTTGACTCGTCTGTAACACTTCATGCCAGCGCTTGCCTCTTGTTACGAACAACGTAGCCATCCTAAAGTAGGTCGCACTCACTAAAGCGGTTACCGGGAGGTTACGTATGCCCTTAAAAACGCCGTTCATTGATTCCACAAGATTTGTTGTCATGTGGCCCCACCTCATCCCCATCGTCGTATGACCTAGTCCACTTTGCTCTGTCAATATTATCGATCCACCTCCTTGCATCAGAATTTGCCAACACTATTTCCCGGCGGTAGTATTGGAATCCAGGTTGGTTTAATGCATACCCCGCGTTTATCAAATTTTGCTTCAAGAAATTATCTTTGAACTCCCGCATAAAATTTTGAGCAATATGCCTGATGCAGTAGACATGCGTAGACGGGGGGTCATGCCAACCATTTGCTAAATTATTGTATGCACTATCTATAGAAGCGTGCCTGTCAGAAATCACACAGATGCCAGCTTGTGGAGTCACGTGCGTTCGGAGATTCTTAAGGAAGAAACTCCAAGTAGCAGCCGTTTCTCCTTCTACCAATGTAAATGCTATTGGGAAAATATTAGAATTTCCATCTTGTGCGACCGCCATCAGTAATGATCCTTTGTATTTCCCATACAACCAAGTTCCATCGACCTGAATAAGCGGCTTGCAGAATGTGAAACCGATGATGCAAGGACGGAATGCCCAGAAAAGTCTATGGAATATTCCATTACCTTCTAGACGAGTTCCGTCAGGGGATTGTGCCAGCAAGGTCTCCATTATAGAAACCGTCCCAGGTGAATACAAATTTAGTGCAGCCAGGTAGCGCGGAAGTTGTTTGTATGATTCCTCCCAATTACCGTATACCAGTTCAATTGCCTTGGTTTTCGCTAACCAAGCCTTTCTGTACGACGGTGTATATTTGAAAACAGCAACACAATGGGAGATAATAGTTTTGACCTTGAGTGACGGGTCAGCCTCAACAAGAGGTATTATGGAATGGCAGATCATATCATGGCTAAGTTTGCGATGATCCTGTGTCATGTTTGTGTTGACGCAAGTGTGAGCTTGAGAAATGGACCCTATCACCCACGCATTATGTTTCTTCTTGTACGATTCCATCAACCTATACCCACACTCCGGATTTTTGCATAAAATAACGTATCTTTCCGGGTTTGATTTGTTAAAATCGTAGTCAACACAATTTTTCAAGTGCCAGTTTTTATTGCTAACAGACACTCTTCCTTGGTCCGAAATTGGTCACCCTTCTTTAACTCCTCATCAGACCTCATATATGGGTTGTAGAACATATCTGATGAGGGCTCATCCTCGCCCAAGTTAAGGGTTGTGAAGTGCGCAGGCGGTGAGTAGCGTTGCGCTATAGGTATTTGTACTTGGTCTTCGTCTTCGGAATCACGGTTCACCAAGTCATCAACCACGTCTTCTGCATCATCAACCACATCGTCTTCAACGTGGTGTTCAACATCTTGTTCGTCATCATCCACAGGATCAATAACCTGTGACTGAATATTCTGAGTTGGTTGAAATTGTTCCAACACAATGTACAACACTATATATTCGTAACCAGAATACTCATGGTTACGAAACATGTATTGTGCCTCCATGTCATTTTGAATCAATGACTTATAAAACCTGACTGAGTTATTTTCAGAAAAAAAAGGTTGTTGATAAAAAATTTGGGACACGGGTTGTCTAAGTTTGGACTCAATCTTTTTTTTCAGATAAGAGAAGTCAGCTCCTCTATTTAGACAAAAACGAGTGCAATCGGTGTTTCTAAATAGGAAGCCAGACATATCACATTCATAAGTCTCACCATTCATGTGAGTTTTGATTTTGTATTGTGATGAGGATGCCATAATATGTGAAGATTTTGTGAAGATATTGTGAAGATATTGTGAAGATATATGTGAAGATATTGTGAATACCTTTGTGAAAATTTGTGTGAATACTTATACTCACACATTAACCAAGCCTTCCTCACGCATGCCTATCCATCAAATGCCTTCACCACCTAGTCTGCAAGATTCCCGCGCATGCCTTACACGTGTCGCATCTTTGCATGTAACACTACCACCAAGCCTTCCCCTAGACAAGACAAGTGCAACCTACTATGTACCAATGCATGCTAACCTACCCACCTAGCCTGCACCTAGCCTGCAACTAGCCTGCAAGATTCCCACGCATGCCTTTTCAAATATGTTGTCTCGGCTTTAGCTTTGCTTGCACCAACATTAGCTTCGTCTTCATGTGCAAATTGAAAGTGAATAACTCCATAGCGAAAAGTTAAACTTCTTGAACTTCCAATACTGAATATCACGCTTCAAACAAAAAGAAGCCATAACAAGTGAATGAAATAAAACATCTACTTAACAACTTGTGAGCCAGAGGAGCAGGATACAATGTTATTCAAAAGCTAAACTATCTTTTTTTTCCATTATGTGTTTAAAATAATATTCAATCTTATTTAAGCTTAATTATTTATTTTAAACAACCTGATTAACTAAATTGAATTAAAAACCAATTTAAACTTTCTAAAACTGTTGTACTAAAATAATATTCAAAGCAAGATTCTCACGCATGCCTATCCATCAAATGTCTTCACCACCTAGTCTGCAAGATTCCCACACATGCCTATCCATCAAATGCCTTCACCACCTAGTCTGCAAGATTCCCACGCATGCCTATCCATCAAATGCCTTCCCCTAGACAAGACAAGTGCAACCTAATCTGTACCAATGCATGCCAACCTATCCACCTAGCCTGCACCTAGTCTGCAAGATTCCCACGCATGCCTTACACGTGTCACATCTTTGCATCATCAGGTTCCACCAAGCCTTCCCCTAGACAAGACAAGTGCAACCTAATCTGTACCAATGCATGCCAACCTATCCACCTAGCCTGCACCTAGTATGCAAGATTCCCACGCATGCCTTACACGTGTCACATCTTTGCATCATCAGGTTCCACCAAGCCTTCCCCTAGACAAGACAAGTGCAACCTAATCTGTATCAATGCATGCCAACCTATCCACCTAGCCTGCAAGATTCCCACGCATGCCTTACACGTGTCACATTTTTGCATATTCATACTATTTGAAAACGGGTATAAATAGAAGGTCATTCTTGCAAGTTTTCATCAACCACTAACACTTTTATTCAGAGAACTCTGGCGAAACTTCTCATCCACCAAGCTTCGTTCTACATTGCAATCATGTCTCTTCTTACCATGGGCCAAGAACACAGAGGCACTAGGGCAAACATTGCCTCATTCGTAAGTTTTTCTTGAACATTGCCTCTTTCGTATGTTTACAATTTATTTTTTAAAAGTCCAATCTAATGATTGTTTATATTGTTTGTTTTTAAAGGATCCCAAGAAATTTCGTCAACGTTCACACCCTATGCCTTATCCAGACCCATGGTGCGTACCTTACATAGAGCGTGCGGGGTTCGGTCATGTTATGCATGTCGTAAATGCCACAATTGATGTCAAATTTATTCTTGCTTTGTGTGAACGTTGGAGACCAGAGACACACACTTTTCACCTACCAATCGGTGAATGTACCGTCACACTAGAGGACGTGTACATGCTTTTGGGTCTTCGAATAGATGGTAAGCCTGTGACTGGAAATGTTCAACAACCCAACGAACTATGTGTTCAAGTGTTGGGCGTAGATCTGGTCGAGGGTGAGGGATCTGCAAAAGCAAGGGGCCAGGGTATTAAACTATCGAGCCTCCAATTCTACCACGACTCTATAAATTTGACTGAGGATTCGTCCGAACAAGAAAAAATCATAAAAACAAGGGTTTACATTATGTTATTGTTTGGGAACTTGCTATTTCCCGAAGGCACGGGAAATAGCATAAACTTTATGTACTTGAGTTTGCTCGAGGACATTGATAGAATAAGCACGTATAGTTGGGGTTCTGCTGTATTGGCTTTCCTATATAGCTCTTTGTGTAAAAATGCACAAAATGACCACTGTACATTTTCCGGATGTGCTTTTTTGCTCCAAACATGGGGGTGGTGGAGATTGCCGAGGCTAGCCCCAGAAAATCCTAACGTCTACTCCTTCCCCTACGCAACTAGGTAAATTTATGATGTTATTTCATTTTGTATATTTATTCTATAAATATTTGTAAATAATATTATTTATCTTTTTTTGTTTAGGTTCATTACAACCGGACTAGATTACAGTCTTACCCCGAAAAATAAAATAATATTTTATCGTCAACTCTTGGATCGTCTCCAAGCACAAGATGTATTACTACTAAATCACTCATCTTCTAACTGATTTATTAATATCAAGCATTCTCAATAAATAACATATTTACTTTTTTCTTTGTAGTTTATTTGGAGGCCATATTTGGGATTGGAACATCAACCCAACCCCGAAGATGCAGCTGTTTGGACAGCAAAAACGGCTATAATGCGGTTCACCACTGTGGAGATACACCAAAGTGACCGTGTCAAACTGCAATTCGGAATGCATCAAGAAATCCCAGGCCCCCCAATGTCTTTGGAACCTTGGCATCTTAAAAAAGTCAGCCACCAGTGGTATGCCCAAAATTGGAAGGAATTTGCAAAGGAGTTCTGTAAAATGTGGAAAGACCGTGCCCATTATGTTCTACAATTTCCGGTGGCGCCCAACGAAATGAAGCCGACAAGGGAATATGTGGATTGGTATAGAGCAAATACAAATCCAGAAATGATTGTGTCTGACCCGTTCTATTTGGACGATCCCCGGATGCAACAACCATATTTCCAACAACAACAACCACCACAGTATTACCAACAACAACAATCACCACCATATTACCAACAACAACCACCACCACCTTATTACCAACAACAACCACCACCACCGTATTACCAACAACAACCACCACAACACATGTCCACCCCCCAACCAAATCAACACTACATACCACAAACTCAACCCCAATACCATGAAGATTACCAACACCAACCTCAACATTCCCACCACCATCAACAGTCCCAACACCTACCACAATATCAATCCCCCCACATCCACCAACCTCAACATTCCCACCACCATCAACAGTCCCAACACCTACCACAATATCAATCCCCCCACATCCACCAACCTCAACATTCCCACCACCATCAACAGTCCCAACACCTACCACAATATCAATCCCCCCACATCCACCAATCCCAACACTTCCATCACGACGATGTCCCGAGCTCTTCCAATCCTCCACCTAGCCCCGACACGGGTATACAAGAGGATTACCAACAAGACTACTACACACCACAAGAAACATTGTTCTTTAGCCAACCCGATTCAACCCTCAACTACCAAAGGCCACATTTCGAGGGCGCACCCAACAGGAGTCAGTTTGTCCCACCGAGACAAAGCTTTGAGGGCGCCCGCCTTTCCTACAGCATTGAAGGGACTTCGACCCAACCACAACGGCAAACGGCAAGGGGACGCGTTAGGACTAGGGGTGGTAATAGGGAAGCACCACCACCACGTGAGCCGTCTAGGCGAGTAGTTAGACCTCCCCCGTGCGGATCGTACCAGGGACCGCATAATATGTGATAAATCTCAAATTAGTAATGCATTTTAATCATATCTTTATAATATTTGTCTTGTGTATTATTTTAATAAAAATATATTGTGTTTATTATCTTTATATCTTTATCTTTAAAGATACTGTGTATCATATCTTATATATATATATATATATATAATATATATATATATATATATATATATATATATATATATTATATATATATATATATATATATATATTATATATTTAATTTAAATTTATATAAACATTTATTTACATGTATATAAATTAATTTTTTTCCAAAAATTTATAAATAATATTAATTACTTATAAATTAAATTAATATATATATAAACTAATATATATATATATATATATATATATATATATATATATATATATATATATATATATCTTATAAATAATATTATTTATATATATATATATATATGTATTAATATAAATTAATATAATTTATAATAACTAAATTAATACATTTAAAATAATTTAAAAAAGATTTTAAAAAAAATTAATTAAAAAAAAAATAAAAAAATTTAAGGGTAGGCGCCACCCCTAGTGGCAACTTGCCCTAAATTTAAGGGTAGGCACCAACTAGGGTGGCGCCTAAGGCCAATTTAGGGCTAAAAATGGCCAAAAATGTAATTTTTTTGAAAAATAGGATATTTTTGAAATTTTTTTTAAAAATTTGGATATTTAAAAAAGGAACTTCTAAAATATTCCATCACTCCAATCTAGTAAATCTACAAAAAAAATTGTTTCTTTTACTAACTTTCCATCATTATATTTTATAATGCTTAATTTTATTTTTTGATTAAGTATAAGTCATTCATAACACATTGAAAATAATACAAATTGTAAAATTGAGAAAGGATGAATTTGCAAACAAACCCGTTATCTCGAATTAAAATTCGTTTATTTCAATTTTTTAAAAATATTTTTTATACTATAACATATTTTTGATAATTTTTTTATAAAATTTTAATGAGAAATTGATTTAAATAGCTATTCTAAAAAATATTATGGATATTTCATCATTTTGTTTGTGTGTTTTTTATATCTCAAAATTAAAAATTAGTTTTATTAATTTTTTGGAAAATTATATAATTTTGAATATTATATTAAAATATTAAATATAAAGAATTTGCAATAATTTTATTTTCAAAACTATAAAGAAACCAAACTTAAACTTAAACTTTCATAATCATATCAAAACAAATGTTCTTAAGTTGCATACACAATACATAATAAACACCAAAGCAGAAATTACAACAAGTACATAACAAAAAACAATATTGACCTCACAAAGAAGAGGTCTTTATTTTGACATTACTCTTATCTTATACGTTTATTTTATAATTCAAAGTTACTGTTGTTGTTGTAATTGCTTCATTTATAAAACTCAATGACTCCTAAGCAAGAGAAAGCGCGGCATGCAACTTGGACTTTGGAAAATCCAGAGAGTTTTCCCAAATTGTGATACTGTTTCTCAGTTCTCTCCCTTCCACCAACAGTGATAAACATGAGATTGTCAATAGTTGAAACAAGTTTTGATTCTTGAGTTGAGGTTGGTTCTTCTGGCAATATGAATTCCACAACAATCACTTTTCCATTTGCTGACAATGCTTTCTGACATTTGCTTAAAAATTGTATGCATTTTTCATCTGACCAATTATGACACACTGCCTTTAGTATGATGGCATCACCCTCTGGAACACTTTCAAACATGTCTCCTCCAACATGTTCGATACCTGGAATTGGTGCTGCATTTTCAATAACCTGTGGAAGATCAAAGTTGATTCCCTTTATGGATGGATATTTGGATATTATCATTTTCAGATTTTGTCCACTTCCACCTCCAACATCAACCAGTGTTGATATTCCCTCCAATCCACTGTATATTTCAAGCATTCTTTTCATCTCTGTTGCACATACATCAACCATTGACTTGTTAAACACTTTGTTCATTTTCTTATCTTCTCCCATATATTCATACTTTGTCACTCCATGAATTTTCTTGAACAAATCAATGTCCTCATCAACCACTGCTTCCTTAAAATTCATCCTGAATGAATAAAACAAAAGTATAAAAATCTTTATCCAAATAAACATCTTTAATTAATTATATATTCAAGAACTTACCAAACTTGTAACAATGCAGGATAACATAGAAATGTAGTGAATGAAGCCAGGTAGCCTCTACTTTCGTCGGGGACAAGGTATTTACCGACCGACGTGAGTCCGTAAACTCTCTCGATACTGCCATCCTCGGCGGTTCGAGTAGAAGAAGTGAGAAGGGAGTAACTAGTGAGCAAACGCAAAATTCGGTCGAGCCTGTTAGACAAGTCGGAATGTTGGTTTGAGGATGGCAATTGAGAAGCAATCTGTGATGGGGAGATGAAAGCACCGGGGGGTGTTGCGTTAGAAATAATCTCAAATAGATTGAGATCAATAGCAGCATTCAACACAGCTGGATAAACAAGATTTGTCGTAAGTACCATTGCGGAAAGACAATCACTGTCTTCTGTTTCTATGCCAGAGGCAACACTAAATTGGTTTGTAAGGTTGGAATCTCCCATTTTTTTACTAGTACTAGGTTTCTTTGTTTCTTTCTTTTGTTTTTGTTCTTGTTCTGTTTTGCTTGCTTGATTATTTGCAATCGATATTGTGTTCTTTTTATAGGCAAAATAAAAACTATGTGCTTGTGAATGGGGATTTGTTTTCTTTCATTATAATTAATTAATTAATCTATATATTGCTCAAGTCATGACTTATGCATGGATAGTAGGTAGCTTGCCTCGACTTCTCTACTATTACAACTTTTGCTGACATAAGTCATTTTGGAGCTACTCCCTCGTGTTTTTCGGTTTGTTATTTGTATCTACCTGGTATAACTCTTTCTGATTGTTAGTTTTTTTAATACTTTGTGAGTGGCCTTATAAATAAATTAATATATATTTTTTATTTTAGTCTATTGGATTTTTTAACTTAGCTCAAATTTAATATTGGTTTTTCAACTAGAGAAATATAATTTAATAAATTTTAGGATTAAATTATTATATAATATTATCTCATCAAATAGTAAATTTGAGACATATACAATATTATTATTATTTTTTACCATGCTCTTTAAATATACTTATAAAAATTTAAACTTTTTTTTTAAAGTTCATAGTCCTTTTCTTCTTTTGAAAGTAAATTATTTTCTTTTGGGTACAAAGGCGGTTTGCTTTTACTAGTGACTTATATTTGCTAGTTTTCTAATCTGCTTTTGCTTTTCACTTATTGCTAGTTTGCTAGCTTGGTATTATTGGTTAGTTTAAGTAGGTCATTCAAATTTTCATTAAGATGATATTATATATTTTTATTTATAAATCGACAACAACCCAATGAATCTCAACAAGAGGATAGACATGAATTTACACACCTTATTTATTGAGTATGAGATTTTGGATATTTATGGTAGCATATTGAAGGGCACCAACAAAAGAACATGTACATAAAAGGATTAAAAATATATCTTTTGAGATGTATAGACTCATCAGTGAAAACCACACACAACCAAACACTTTTAAAAGAACTATGTATGTTTTTATATATATTTTTCAAAAATAACTTTTGTGAAAAATTATTTAAATTACTTTCAAATTTAATGATTTTTAAAATCTTTAAAATATCCAAACAAACATGCACAGACAAAATGATGAAAACCGCAAAACATTTGTTTATAAATAATTATTTAAATAAAACTAGCACCACTATGAATAATTATTTAAATAAAATGACAAAACTTTAAAAAATAACCAAAATTTATAATGTTATAAGAATAATTAAAAAAAAATTAAAACAACACTACTACAAAATATATATTTCACAATGGGAATAGACATTTAACCACAATTTATAATATGTGGTAACGAAGGGCGTGGTAGTAAGTGAGATAATTACTATCACGGACTATTGATTGTGGTAATAAATTGAAAAGCACGCTACATATCACTATGATTGGAATAAACAACTTTAGTGAAAAGTTGAAAGGTCATTGGTTTGATACATTACAACTCTATTTTTGACGTTTATTAAACTAGATAGCGTGCTACATATCACAACGATTGATATAACAAACCGTGGTGAATATTTTAATTTTTTTTACTACAAAATTCTAATTTTTTTAATTTGTATTTTAGTGAATCAAAAATAGACCAGAAACAACCACACAATACATTTGTGAATCAAAAACAAATTGACAACTATTAAAAATAAAAAATTGTATTACATCAAAATAAAAATGGCACCAAAACAACATATAATTTACGCGTCATACATCAAATAAGAAATCAATCAACATACAACAATATTGTGCAATACATTCATTGTTTTGAAGGAATCAAGATCCACAGCGTGACTGGTGACGTCTTTTGGTGTTTTGTCTCTAAACACCTATAATTTCAATTAGTAATACTTTAGTATATATCACTTAGAAATTATAACATACAATAAACTATGAATAAACAATAACAAATATTTACTTGTTAATTTTTTCATACGTCTTCTTCATGGTCATAACGAATAATATGCACATCATATGTATCAACTTCTTCATAGGAAGTAGGTACATATGTTGCGTAAGAAGGAGTCGCAGTAATATCAAAGTTAAAATCATGATTTTGATCACTATGAGAATGCGTTTTTTATGGAGAATAAATTACCATCTTTTGTCAGAAGGGTCAATGACATAAAACACTTGTTTTTCTTGGGATGTCGTGATGAATGGTTCAGTCATATAAGTTGACTTGTCAAGTTTAACCCGTGTGAATCTTAACTCCTCAATTTATACATCAATGTTATTACCAACCAATTACATTTAAATAAAGACACTTTGAATAAATCATAATAAATCTCTCAAATCTCTTTATTGACCCCAAAGTATGCTCTAGATGCCATTATAAGATTCTTATCTTTTGAACTAGAGGAGTACATTGATTTGGCCTCAACTATAACCCCACTATTTTGAATTTTATTACGATCGTCTTTTGATTTTATATGAAAGGAAAACTTACTAATGTTATATGAAGTCTAAGTTACTACATTAAATTTAGGCATGCATGATATCCATGTAATTAATTTTGATGCACCACCATCATTAGAAGTCTTTTCATTAAACCAACTTATAGAATTTTTGTTATGCTCTTTTAACAACCACTTGTAACTCATTTGAGGATATTTTTCCTTGGTAAGTCTTTTGTGCGTAGATAAGTAAAGTTGAACTTCATCAACATTATTCAATATATACAAATGTGTTTGACGAACTATATCCCGAGCCATTGACTTAACATTTAAATCTTGAGTACATCTACCTTAATATCTATCATCATGAAAAGACTTTGGAATTCCTGTGAACTCTTCCTCTGACAAATATTTTGAACAAAACTCAACAATTTCTCCTATGATGTGCTTTTCAACGATTGATGCTTCCGATTTGTGATGATTCTTAATATATCCTTTAAATATCTTAATGCATCTCTCTATTAGATATATCCACCTTAAATACACTGGACCACAAAATCTGATTTCTCTAACTAGATGAAAAATTAAGTGAACCATATTGTCAAAAGCTGATGGAGGAAAATACATCTCCAATTGATACAAGATTATTACAGCCTCATCTTCCATTTCATATCATTTTTTGAAATCAAATATTTTGTTACATATAACATTAAATAATAAGCACCGTTTGGTTATAATTATCCTTTCATTTTTGGCAAGATGCCACAGATAACCAGTGGTAGAAGTTGTTGAATCAAGACATGACAATCATAAGATTTTAAGTCAATTAACTTGAGATCTTTCATTGATATAAGTTTCTTGATGTTTGATGAGTAACCCTGGAGAACTTTGATACCATGCAAATACTCACAAAAACTTTTCTTTTCCTTTTAGATAGAGAGTGACAAGCTGGGGGGAAATAAGTTATTTTTCCTAATTCTTCTAGAGACAACTATTATCGTATACCCATCACCATCATATTTAGACGATAATTCGTATTATCTTTAGTATTGCCTTGAATGTTTAGAAGTGTTCCAATCAAACTATCACACACATATTTCTCTACATGTATCACATCAAGATAATGTCTTATATCGAGGCTAGACCAATATGGAAGATCAAAGAATACCGACTTTTTTTCCAAATATTTTTATCAATGGACCCTATTTTATTCTTTCTAAAGACAACATTAATGTGTTATTGTTGTTTATAAAATTCATCCCCGGTTAAAGGCTTAGGAGCGATATCAAACACATGCTCTCCATTAAAAGGCTTATGTGATCTACGATATAGATGATTGGGTTTTAAAAATATCTGATGCACAGGAAAACAAGTTTTTTTCCAAATTGAAGTTGGTGGAAACACATATTAGATTCACATATAGGCCTTGCTTTATGTCCCTTGACACTCTATCCATCCAAATTACCATATGCATGAAATTCATTGATTGGGAAAAATAATATGGCACACACCCTTAACTTTTCACTTGAATGCGCATCATCAACGTGAACACCTTCCTCCCACCAAACTCTTAAATCTTCAATTAATGAAATTAGATAAACATTTATGTCATTTTCAGGTTGTTTTGACCCTGAAATCATCAAGATAACAACATACATTTGCGCTTCATGCACAACTAAGGAGATAGGTTGTAAAGCATGAGAAGGACATGCCACAAAGTAGGGTTAATACTCAGATTACCAAAGGGGTTCGTTCCATCCATGCCAAGTCAAAGCCTAAGTTTTCTTGGCTAATGGCCAAAATTCGAAAATAACGAATCAATTTTCTTCCATTGCAAAGAATAAGCTACATGGTGAATTTTTCCATCATCTAATATTTTTTCTATCATTCACATTAGCAAACAATCTCTTGAACCTTTGAATTATTGACAGGTACCATAACACTTTGGTAGGAGTACGCTTCTTACTATCATCGTCATCATCATTGTTGTCCTTCACTTTGTAGCGTGACTCATCATATTTCGAGAATTGATTCAATTTTTCATACTCTTTCCTGTATAATATGCAATCATTATGGCATGCATGTATTTTGATACACTCCAAACCCATTGGACACAATATCTTATTGGCCTCATAACTATAATCTGGAAAATTGTTATCTTCTCGTATCATTTGTTTTAGCAACTCAAGCAATTATATTAAACTTTTATCCATCCAGCCACTTTTTTCCTTCAGATTAAACAACTTTAACACCTCAGAAAATCATGTAAAACTTGTGCACCCCTTATATAAGGGTGCATACTTGTCACTACATAAAGTATCATAAATATAGGCCCTCCTAAAAGAAGATTCTCCAATATCAAGATCATATCTTCTATTCAATCATCCACATCTACATCAACTTCATGTCTTTGTGACGTCACATTTTATTTTCTATCTTCTTCATCATGCCACGTACATATTGTATAATTTTGAGAAATTCCATCACAACATAGGTGTGTCATACCCCAATTTTGCCCCTTGATCAATAAATCAATGCATTCACGAGATATCCATATTATCTGCATACCATAACATGCATTTTGTCTTGCATAATATTTAAAATGTCGACTAGAATAAACTTTTCGATCTACAGACATACCGGTTGAATCAATTTTCAAATGTACGTAAAATTAGCGGGCAAAAAATTTCAAGAATGGGCTTGCAGATGTTAATTTATTAATCTATTGTTCGCTTAGTTTAACTTGGCGTGTTCGTTTTGTTTTTTCGCCTCCGTTTTTGGTCGCATATTGATCAACCTGAGCCTTTTTAACCAATCATTTTTTACTTCAAAATTTAATCAAAACCTGTCTGTTTTTTAGAGGTTTAACTCGCGCTGATCATTTTAGTGCATTCATTTTAATTTTTCAGACATTTTTTAGTCTGATTTTTATTCATTTTTTATGTTTCTGTTTTTATTTTTTAGTCAAAATAATCAGCTTATTTAAATAGAATTAAGTGAGTAGTTATTTTGGGTTTATTGAAGGGATTTGCTTTTATTTTATTAAATACATTTCTAAATATCCAATAAAAGAAATAACAAGAAATATAAAAGTGAATCGAAAATGGGGGAAACGAAAAATGAAAATAAAAGAAGCTCCCTCCTAATACATGTGCCATGCGGCCCTTTACCATTGGTTCTCTGTCAAATTAAAAAAATGAAAAAAGTCAAAAGAGAAGGAGGAAGATATTTTCCCATTCACGTGAGTTTTTGGGGGAGGGGGAACCACTTGCAAAGCTCCAACGTCCCTCTCTATATTGTAATCACGTGAGCCTAAAAAAATGCATGATAGACCTCTCATCGACTCAGTAACAAACCTGACCCCATAATGAAAAGCCCAACACTATTGGTTAAAAGTGGATAAGAAAGGAAATGTGGAGAGGATCATTACATCTATTTGTTATCTCAGATTTTCGACACTAAGCATTAATTTAAAAAAAAATGTGATAAGGATCATGTAAAGTCGAAATGGCCAGTTATGACCATGAAGATTTTGACAAATTTAGTTTGTCGAAAAAGTAGTATTATCTTTGATCGAATAAAAATCAGTCAGAGACCAATGAGTTTATTGGTTTTGGGAGTAAAATTTAGAGTTCCTAAGATGTTTACTCTACTCAGTTGAATGAGGTGTAATTGGATAAGATCCGACAGTTACTTAAGGACACTTGGGAGTCTATCGAAGGCGAAGGCTGCATGGAGACGAAGACATGGCATATTTTTCTTAGTCGACCATTATAGATGGTTAACTTAGGATTAGTATATAAGTAGTATCCACTTTGAGTTTTAGGGGTCTGCAACTGTAAAAAAAATCTGTAAAACTCAAAGTATTCGTGTGTTTGTGAGAAAAGAGTCTAGAATGTACGTATGTGTTCCATTTTATGAATTAAAGCCTTTATTTTCAAGCCATTTATTGCATCGAATTTAGTTTCAATCATTCTTTTGAGTTTCCTTACATTTTGATTTCACAATCTAATTTCAGTCATTATTCTCGAATCTTGCATTTCGACTTTGATGTCAAACTATGATTCACACAAATATGTCTTAGGATCTTTTCGAGTTTAATCCCTTAAGTGAAACAAAACTTGTTTTTGTTTACCAAACTTCACAGTAAACACTATTACTCAATATACTCTTTCTATCTCTCACCAATTAAAATTCTCACAAGAGAACTCATAAAAGGAATAAGAAAAGAGGAGGTCATCAATTAATAGGTCTAAGCTGTAAAAAATGGAAGAGTGGAGAATATAAAGAGATGGTGGTAACCAATTGCGTACCTCTCTCTTTCTGCTGAAAAGAAAATCCACCAATAAGCTCCCTCCACTCATTCTGCAAAATACCCACTCATTAACATATACTCTCCCTCACTCTTTTTTTTGGGATTCCTTTTCAAAGAGAATAAAAACACCAAATTCTTATTTTCTTGAACTGAAATTCTGGTGTAGTCAGAGTTTAGATGTTCTACTCCAAGTAATGACATCTGATCTAACATTGTTACTAATACAGCAAGACAATTATACAAATTAAAACCTAGTACTGATATGCACACATTCACAGATGTCACGACATCTGCTGCTATATCACCATAGAATGGAAGAACACCCAGTTCTGTCCATCTGGTACACAGACACAGCAGAGATCAAACATAGCACTTACTTCTGTTGATCCTGCACAATTATCAGCATGATGTCTCAACATTGATTTGAACATCATCTGTTACAGCATTACCGGTTGACCTTATTTTATACCAGACAGAATTATAAAGTGCAGAAGGTAAAAACACAAGTAATTGTTAACCCAGTTCAGTCCAACATGACCTACGTCTAGGGGCATACCAAGCCAGGAAGAAGATCCACTATCAGCAGTATTAATTCAGAGTTAAACTCCCCCGTTTACAACTCTTCACTTAATCCCTACCCAATGCAATCTATACCTAGGAACTCCTAGATAGAAACCTCCAGTTTCCATTCCTATCACTACAATTACAATGTAATGCTAAACACCTTGAACTTGCTTCACAGCTTCGTTGAAGACCATAATCACTCTTGCCTACAGGCTTTGAGTTACAATTACTCTCAGCTTTTACCACTGAGAAACACATGGTAACCATCCCACAGGTTGGGAGGTTTACCTTACACACACCTCTAAATTTTCATTCTATGAGGCTTACAAAAACTAGGTTACAATATGCTATTTATAACCTAATCACCCAAGTGGATTTGGGCCTTCAGAGATCGCAGCAAACTTCTCCTTTGCTGTTACAACATCAGCAGAAACTTTCTGCTACAAATAAGGTCTTCAATCTTTTAGTTCCTAAAATATCTCCATATTTAGTTCCTAAAATATCTCCATATTTAGTTCCTACAATATCTCCATATTTAGTTCCTAAAGTATCTCAAGACCTCCACAAATAATGCCACATAGGATTCTAACTAATTTCCACATATTAGTGTGCTAACAAATAGGCTATTTGTTAGGTTCCTTAATTGTAGCTTGGTTGTTGGTTTCCTGGATTTTAGCCTGAGAAAAATGCTGAAACAGAAAAACTAAACAACCTACAATATAGCATATGCTGTCAGGAATGAATGTCACAACATTCAGTTTGACTTCCAAATCATTAACCATATGCTAAGTCTGTTTTTCCTGAAAACAGACTGTACAATTTGCTGTACTGTACAGACCCAATCTGTCCATACTTCAGTATCAGCGTACATTAATAAATGTCAAAACATCCAATTTGACATTCACACATAGAGCCTTACCTCAGGCCTGTTATCCTCTTAATAAGCAGACTGAGTTGCATATTGAAATGTAGCAGAACACCACTCTGTCTATTGTTCAGTATATGTTGTTCATGATGAATGTCATAACATCCAGTTTGACATTCATATAGTAGGCCTTATGCCAGGTCTGGTATTTCCTTGATAACCAGACTGAAAATGAATACTGAGCTCTAACAGAACACCAACTGTTCTATTCCTCAGTATCTGCTGACAGGGATGAATGTCACCACATCCAATTTGACATTAAATAAATCCTGTATTAGCTAATCCTGCAGTAAGTTACTCAAGTATGTCATGACATTTGTCAAGACATCAGAGTACAGTTAGATACTCTAACCTCCAATGCAGTTACACAAACGCCTTCACAACATGTCATGACATCAGTCAAGACATTAGAATCCAGCTAGTATTTTACCATACAATGCAGCCAATTAAACACCTACAAACTCCCCCTTTGGCAAATTTTTGGCTAAAACACTTTGATCCCCATAACAGAGTGCATAAGCGGAATCACACATCTAGCAGGAAATAGACCTAGCTAATACACTCAGAGTGGCAGCACACTCACACACATGGAAGTTAAATAAAACTTCACATAGCAGCACACAAACAAAAGTTAAATAAAAACTTCTACACACATCAACTGCAGGGGAGGGAAGCTTGAATCTGTCATGAGAGTCTGTTAGTCTGTTGAAACACACAGACCAATCTGTTGTCTGGGGTATCACCTTTTACTCCCCCTTTTTGTCAAAAATGTTGCCAAAGCCAACAACATAAACAAACATATGACAGAATTACAGACTTGGTTTTACTTCACAGTTTCAACCAAGTTAGCACCCACTTGATCTTGCTTCACAGCTTTGATCAAGTAATCACCCACTTGATCTTGCTTCACAACTTTGATCAAGTAGTCACACACTGTCTTCACAGCAGGTATATCAGGTGTCATACCTTATTATCTGAGAACACATAGACCACAAGCTTGATGATTACTTGCAGCACAAAGACAGAACTCCCCCTGTTATGAACAACCCACTCTCCTCTTGAACCTTGGAGATCACACATGGGCATATCCAACATCCCAAAGTTGGACCTTCACATACTTCCTGATTCAAAGAGAATCCAGACCACTTGATGAATGGAAAACATAAGACGCATCTTCATGTCTTCAAGAGCACACCCTCTGTTCACCCCTCTTGGCTGAACACATCCACACTCTGTGTCAATCTCTCTTCTAACCAGAATAGAAAACCACTTCACAAAATGTTCTAACATTAGTTAGGACATCCTCACAACATAACAAGGCCCACCATCTAATAATTTTCAGGTACACTGAGTCACCAGCCTAGTCCAAAAGAGCCAGACACAAATTGGGACCCACACATTCTCATCCCATTACAAGAGATAATCTTCCATAGATAGCTTAGAACTTCTATGACAAGCTCCAAGAGATGAATAGAGAGACATCTCCTTTTGTCTTCAACTTACTACTTTTCTGCTCAAAAGTAATTTGTCTCAGACTTTCCTCAAGAATAATCAGCTGCCTTATGTTGATTATCTTGATCCTTCGAACTCACTTCTGAGATAGACCAAATGCCACTGGTTGATTACCTCATTCATGAATCCTCATATGAAAAAGTCAAATGCCATTCTTTGACCTCTCCACGTTTATCAGACCTCTCCCAAAGATATTCTGACCTTCCAAGTGAGACTTGAACTTCAAGCTACATGTTGAACAAAACTTAGATTTTCTAAGACATGAACATGTAACATCCTTTCTATCCAGCACCTCCAAATAACTGCAACGAGAACGACCTTTTTGAAGTATCCAATCTACAACCCTGTAGACCCTTCTATCTCAAGTTGATGTGCCACTTCACCAACTAAGAATCTGATATTAAACCAAATGTCACAACATTGTGTTTTGACATCTAGCTGTTGAATTCAGCTCCTTCTTCTGCCACTTGAAAGAACTTCCTCCCTTCACAGAACAAGAGTTCAATGTTCTCATAGACTTGATTGTGGAACCAAGTTTGAGTAAACAACCTCCATCCTGTAGGTTTGCAGTTAAGTCATCCAAGCTCACACCTTGATGAATCCCTGCTTCTTCTCCAAAGACATCAGACACTCTGATGCATGAGTCTTCAGAAGGACCAGTTAGAAACTAACCCTTCAGCTATACCAAGGATTCCACATCCTAAAGCAAGGCTGTTTCCATGATGTCAAGACTGCTGCCACTTGTTCTTGACTCCACAGTGTGCATAAGCTAATGCACTTCCTTACCTAGATCAGAAATAAACTGATCCAAGTAACCACCATCAAGACTACGATGTCTTCTTCTTCTTGTACATACCAAGGCTGAACATGTTTCTTGCCAGGAAACCTTTTCAGAGATCATATGCTTTTGCTGCCACCAAAGAGATAGATCATAAGCCAATGTACTATCCTTCTTGTGATTCTGTACAGGGTCTTGAAGAAGTGATGTTCCAACATCTTTAAGAACATCAATTATCTTGAGCTCCAAGGATAATAAATTAAATACTTGTACTTGGCACAAGTAGACATTGATCTTAAATCCTTTCCCAATTATCCTTTCAGATACTTCCACCATAAGAATACTTTGAGAGTACTCTTCTTGTGTCAACATCTTCTGTTTGCAAGCACTTCAATAGATTTGAGAATCTTTCCATATTAGATTCACCCTTAGGAATGAGAGAGATGAATCCTTCCTTGCAAATGTGTCACACAACAACCAGAACCCATGTGACACAGATCAACAGCCAACCAGACCCTAGGCTGACCAAATGTGAGGAGGTTAACCAAAACTCCCCCTCAAATTAACAATCATGGAAACTTCACACCAATATCCATGCATTGTACAGACATGTCTCAACATGACATACACCATCCCTACCAGTGGCACCTAACTCTATGAGTTATACCTATACATACTCCAATCACACCAATCAGACTTCAGCTGACCATAAGTACTAGTGAAACACAACACTAGTCAATAGTAGATATGCATTGCCAGAGCATACTACCTCAACCAACCTTTGAATCTTCATATTCTCACTCCTTGAAAGAACTGCCACTTCTGAGCGTGGTGTTTGAATAACAAGATTCATGGTCCAAATCCTCTTAAATGAAATAGCAGTCAGGTTACCCCATTGTTGACTCCTAACATCCAGGGGACTTGTCTTCCACAACATAGTACTTCAGGGAACAATTATCCAACCCTGATCAATCTACAGGAATAAGACAAGCAGCAAGAAGTTGCACACTATCACATCTCAACCAGCTCCACTTCTAGAGTTCAGACGTCCAAAAGTGACCTTCTTGAGCACACACACAGTTGACCCTACCCTTGTCAACTTAGCACACACAGATGTCTCCTCTTCCAGGTCAGGAGTAGGTTCCAAACAAAAGTATCCCTTTGTTTGACACCTAACAACATCTGCTCTTTAACAAGTAGCTGCATACTTGTTGAACAACATGTTCTAACATCACATAGAACATTAGTTCCACCTCCTTGGAGCAAACTCTCCTTGAAAGTCTTCAAGGTCTTCATATACACTACCCAAGAGAGTAAAAGAATCAGTGATCAGGTGATTCTTACCATGATGAGTGGACTTGAGGAGACTCAAGTATCTTTGACATCTTCAGTAGATTCTGATGAAATCTTGAATACATCACCCTTTCATCCACATGAGGGGAAAATACATCAGAGTTTGAGTTTTGTCAGGTATTATGCAGCGGAAATCATAATACAACTCAACCTATGAACACACACTTCACCAGATCTGCCTCCAAGATCATACCAAGATTGAATATGATTCAATACTAGCAGAGCTGTCCCACACAACGGCCAGTTGCCAACCTCCAGAGACAGGTACACACGGTTCCTGTCATGAATAGTCCATCCACCTACTTCAAGGGACCATTTAGGGAAATCACAGAACCTTCCACAGATTCCAGCATCAGTACTAACATAACTCCTTGCAAGATACCAGAAAGTATCACCCATGGATCTCATCCAGAAGCAGAACAGGATGCCTGCTCTGATACCATTTGAAATTCTGGTGTAGTCAGAGTTTAGATGTTCTACTCCAAGTAATGACATCTGATCTAACATTGTTACTAATACAGCAAGACAGTTATACAAATTAAAACCTAGTACTGATATGCACACATTCACAGATGTCATGACATCTGCTACTATATCACCATAGAATGGAAGAACACCCAGTTCTGTCCATCTGGTACACAGACACAGCAGAGATCAAACATAGCACTTACTTCTGTTGATCCTGCACAGTTATCAGCATGATGTCTCAACATTGATTTGAACATCATCTGTTACAGCATTACCGGTTGACCTTATTTTATACCAGACAGAATTATAAAGTGCAGAAGGTAAAAACACAAGTAATTGTTAACCCAGTTCAGTCCAACATGACCTACGTCTAGGGGCATACCAAGCCAGGAAGAAGATCCACTATCAGCAGTATTAATTCAGAGTTAAACTCCCCCGTTTACAACTCTTCACTTAATCCCTACCCAATGCAATCTATACCTAGGAACTCCTAGATAGAAACCTCCAGTTTCCATTCCTATCACTACAATTACAATGTAATGCTAAACACCTTGAACTTGCTTCACAGCTTCGTTCAAGACCATAATCACTCTTGCCTACAGGCTTTGAGTTACAATTACTCTCAGCTTTTACCACTGAGAAGCACATGGTAACCATCCCACAGGTTGGGAGGTTTACCTTACACACACCTCTAAATTTTCATTCTATGAGGCTTACAAAAACTAGGTTACAATATGCTATTTATAACCTAATCACCCAAGTGGATTTGGGCCTTCAGAGATCGCAGCAAACTTCTCCTTTGCTGTTACAACATCAGCAGAAACTTTCTGCTACAAACAAGGTCTTCAATCTTTTAGTTCCTAAAATATCTCCATATTTAGTTCCTAAAATATCTCCATATTTAGTTCCTACAATATCTCCATATTTAGTTCCTAAAGTATCTCAAGACCTCCACAAATAATGCCACATAGGATTCTAACTAATTTCCACATATTAGTGTGCTAACAAATAGGCTATTTGTTAGGTTCCTTAATTGTAGCTTGGTTGTTGGTTTCCTGGATTTTAGCCTGAGAAAAATGCTGAAACAGAAAAACTAAACAACCTTCAATATAGCATATGCTGTCAGGAATGAATGTCACAACATTCAGTTTGACTTCCAAATCATTAACCATATGCTAAGTCTGTTTTTCCTGAAAACAGACTGTACAATTTGCTGTACTGTACAGACCCAATCTGTCCATACTTCAGTATCAGCGTACATTAATAAATGTCAAAACATCCAATTTGACATTCACACATAGAGCCTTACCTCAGGTCTGTTATCCTCTTAATAAGCAGACTGAGTTGCATACTGAAATGTAGCAGAACACCACTCTGTCTATTGTTCAGTATATGTTGTTCATGATGAATGTCATAACATCCAGTTTGACATTCATATAGTAGGCCTTATGCCAGGTCTGGTATTTCCTTGATAACCAGACTGAAAATGAATACTGAGCTCTAACAGAACACCAACTGTTCTATTCCTCAGTATCTGCTGACAGGGATGAATGTCACCACATCCAATTTGACATTCAATAAATCCTGTATTAGCTAATCCTGCAGTAAGTTACTTAAGTATGTCATGACATTTGTCAAGACATCAGAGTACAGTTAGATACACTAACCTCCAATGCAGTTACACAAACGCCTTCACAACATGTCATGACATCAGTCAAGACATTAGAATCCAGCTAGTGTTTTACCATACAATGCAGCCAATTAAACACCTACAAACTCCCCCTTTGGCAAATTTTTGGCTAAAACACTTTGATCCCCATAACAGAGTGCATAAGCGGAATCACACATCTAGCAGGAAATAGACCTAGCTAATACACTCAGAGTGGCAGCATACTCACACACATGGAAGTTAAATAAAACTTCACATAGCAGCACACAAACAAAAGTTAAATAAAAACTTCTACACACATCAGCTGCAGGGGAGGGAAGCTTGAATCTGTCATGAGAGTCTGTTAGTCTGTTGAAACACACAGACCAATCTGTTGTCTGGGGTATCACCTTTTACTCCCCCTTTTTGTCAAAAATGTTGCCAAAGCCAACAACATAAACAAACATATGACAGAATTACAGACTTGGTTTTACTTCACAGTTTCAACCAAGTTAGCATCCACTTGATCTTGCTTCACAGCTTTGATCAAGTAATCACCCACTTGATCTTGCTTCACAACTTTGATCAAGTAGTCACACACTGTCTTCACAGCAGGTATATCAGGTGTCATACCTTATTATCTGAGAACACATAGACCACAAGCTTGATGATTACTTGCAGCACAAAGACAGAACTCCCCCTGTTATGAACAACCCACTCTCCTCTTGAACCTTGGAGATCACACATGGGCATATCCAACATCCCAAAGTTGGACCTTCACATACTTCCTGATTCAAAGAGAACCCAGACCACTTGATGAATGGAAAACATAAGACGCATCTTCATGTCTTCAAGAGCACACCCTCTGTTCACCCCTCTTGGCTGAACACATCCACACTCTGTGTCAATCTCTCTTCTAACCAGAACAGAAAACCACTTCACAAAATGTTCTAACATTAGTTAGGACATCCTCACAACATAACAAGGCCCACCATCTAATAATTTTCAGATACACTGAGTCACCAGCCTAGTCCAAAAGAGCCAGACACAAATTGAGACACACACATTCTCATCCCATTACAAGAGATAATCTTCCATAGATAGCTTAGAACTTCTATCACAAGCTCCAAGAGATGAATAGAGAGACATCTCCTTTTGTCTTCAACTTACTACTTTTCTGCTCAAAAGTAATTTGTCTCAGACTTTCCTCAAGAATAATCAGCTGCCTTATGTTGATTATCTTGATCCTTCGAACTCACTTCTGAGATAGACCAAATGCCACTGGTTGATTACCTCATTCATGAATCCTCATATGAAAAAGTCAAATGCCATTCTTTGACCTCTCCACGTTTATCAGACCTCTCCCAAAGATATTCTGACCTTCCAAGTGAGACTTGAACTTCAAGCTACATGTTGAACAAAACTTAGATTTTCTAAGACATGAACATGTAACATCCTTTTTATCCAGCACCTCCAAATAACTGCAACGAGAACGACCTTTTTGAAGTATCCAATCTACAACCCTGTAGACCCTTCTATCTCAAGTTGATGTGCCACTTCACCAACTAAGAATCTGATATTGAACCAAATGTCACAACATTGTGTTTTGACATCTAGCTGTTGAATTCAGCTCCTTCTTCTGCCACTTGAAAGAACTTCCTCCCTTCACAGAACAAGAGTTCAATGTTCTCATAGACTTGATTGTGGAACCAAGTTTGAGTAAACAACCTCCATCCTGCAGGTTTGCAGTTAAGTCATCCAAGCTCACACCTTGATGAATCGCTGCTTCTTCTCCAAAGACATCAGACACTCTGATGCATGAGTCTTCAGAAGGACCAGTTAGAAACTAACCCTTCAGCTATACCAAGGATTCCACATCCTAAAGCAAGGCTGTTTCCATGATGTCAAGACTGCTGCCACTTGTTCTTGACTCCACAGTGTGCATAAGCTAATGCACTTCCTTACCTAGATCAGAAATAAACTAATCCAAGTAACCACCATCAAGACTACGATGTCTTCTTCTTCTTGTACATACCAAGGCTGAACATGTTTCTTGCCAGGAAACCTTTTCAGAGATCATATGCTTTTGCTGCCAACAAAGAGATAAATCATAAGCCAATGTACTATCCTTCCTGTGATTCTGCACAGGATCTTGAAGAAGTGATGTTCCAACATCTTTAAGAACATCAATTATCTTGAGCTCCAAGGATAATAAATTAAATACTTGTACTTGGCACAAGTAGACATTGATCTTAAATCCTTTCCCAATTATCCTTTCAGATACTTCCACCATAAGAATACTTTGAGAGGGATGAATGTCACAACATCTTGACATTTAATACATCCTGTATTAGCTAATCCTGCACTAAACTACTCAAGTGTGTCATGACATCAGTCAAGACATCAGAGTACAGTTAGATACTCTAACCTCCAATGCAGTTACACAAACGCCTTCACAACATGTCATGACATCAGTCAAGACATTAGAATCCAGCTAGTGTTTTACCATACAATGCAGCCAATTAAACACCTACATGAACCATTACCACTATTCACTATGCCTCATACATCACTCTTAAAACATAACCATTATTTGCCTCTTCGCCTTAACTCATAGCAACAACTCACAACTCCTTCCTCTCCTTGATCCAACTCGTCGTGTCTCCATTTCCTACACCATATCAACCACCTCCCAACACCTTATCCCGACCTATCACCACCACCATCTAAATTCCTTCATTCTTCGTATCACATACCAAAACTGTCGCTGCCAACCTCCTTCTTATCACCTTAATTTTCCTCCCTCAACCATTATTTCACCTCCCCCAATAAACACGACCTCAACTCCTTCATGCAAGCTTTCCACCAAACAACCTGAGACAGACATACCTACATTAACCTTGACTTCAAACTCCTTTTCTTCCAAAACCAAACACCCCTTCAACCTCTCAAACCCCTAACACTCCTTCAGCACCACCGTGTAAACAATCCATACGCCGCAACCATAACCAAACCCCACAACCTCAAAACACTACACCATCATTACCCCATATTTCAATTTCAACCTCAAAACACTACACCACCATTACACCATATTTCAATTTTAACCTCACAAAATTCTCTTCACTCTGCCACAAAATTGAACCTTCACAATAGTGCCGACAATAACAACTCAACAACATCAGCTAGCACTTTCACAGCAATTTCGTTCGTGTTTTCACCAGTGGAATTTTGTTTTACTCTTATTATTCATTTGTTGATGTTGTTTGACCATCATGCTTTGTTTTTCTTTGTAATTTCAGTATCGTTTGCATATTTTCATTTATGAGCATGTTGTTGTTAAGTTTATGTTATAATATTGTTGTAACATTTGTAAATTAGATATTGCATATGTGTGGTTTGTAACACCCTAATTCTTGAATTATAGAATTATTTGAATTATTATGTTTTACGTATTTATTTAATTGTAAGTGATTAATTAAATATGGGAGTAAGGGTGTGTACCCTTGATTTAAGGGTAAAGAGATAGTTATAGGTGATGAGTAGAAGTGGGCCACAATTACTAAAAATTATTTTAGTAATAATAATTTACTAGATTTAATTAATTAAAAGGAAAATAGAGATTTTGGAGTGAAAGTGAGAATCAAGGAAAAATTAATGGGAGGAAGGAGCAATTATTTTGTTAGTAGGGGAGACAAATATATTAAGAGTTATTTTTCCTAACTATATATTATAATGACAGAAACCTATGAATAACCTATTTTGTAAGTATGTAGAAACTAGAGAAAAGAGAAAGATACCAAAGGGCTAAGAAGAGGAAGAGACTTGGAGCGGAAAAGAAGAAGTTCTACCAGAAATCAGAATTTTGCTGCTAAAATTATTCGGTAAGAGGGGGGATAACTTTTAATAAGGCTTAAGCATGAGGGGTAGGGTAGAGGAGTCCTTAAACTCCGATAATTTGTATGTTATGGATGAATTCTAATTGTATGATGAGAATCGTCTATAATAATTGATGAATTCATGCACTATTTATGACTGATTTTTCTGTTTTGATACTTGATGTTTTTCCACCATTGTTCCACTGTCGAAGGTTTTGCAAATCAATTATTTTCATGAAAATAATGTAGTTTATATGTTAAATTGGATTTTAATAATGGGATAATCTTAGTATTTCTAATTCTGAGCGTCTGACTTTTTACGGAATCAAAATTGGAGTTCCGGAGGTCCTCCAATGGTGAACCTTTTTACTCTGATAACTGGGCCTGAGATTATCCCATTTCCAATATTGTCATAGTCTAGTCATAATTATTCTAAATCTTTAGACTTTCTGTTATTTAGGGGATAAAGTAAATTACTTTTCTTCAGTTTTTTTAAACATAAAAGGCTAAAAATGAAAACACAAACCAAAAATTCTTTCATTCATTACTTAGAAATCTAAGACTACCAAATGATTTTGAGTATATTGTTTTTTTTAGACAAATGTCATGACAAGAGGTGCCAAACCCCTAAACATAGAGTAATAACAACGTCCTCACTATCATTTTACGAGTTATGGCATACCATGACTCGTCAACCTGTAGGGTAAGAAAGAAATACCAACTACGCTCAGAGCCTGTTGCTCTTCCTTATGATTTGTCCTCCTCATTCTTCTTGTGTTCCTCCTTTTTGTTCTCAACTTTGTCCTGGTTTTTTCTTTTGCTTTTCTTACTTTAGGGACCTTACTGATAGCTTATATCCTAATAGTTGCAGTCATTTATTTTTCTTTCTTATGACTCTTCTTGACTGGGGTTTGTATCTTGGTTGGGTTTTTCTTATTCAATGGAATTTTCTTTGGGGATGAGCTGCTAGATTTCTATAGAGTCTTCATCTTTGTTGGGCTGTCGACCAATGGCATGACATTGCTTTCCTCTTGTTCTTCAACATATTCAGATTCAGATTCTTTTAAGTTCCCAGTCGTGTCATTTTCCTCAGTTTCAGCAGCACATTCTTCTTTTTCATCATCTTTATCTTCTTCCACCACTTTGTTTTCATCCTCCATCACATCCTCAACTTCCTCAACATTATCATCCTCCTCATTATCTTCATCATTCGCTAGCTCTTCCTTATCATTTTGTTTTTCTTCCTCAACCTTTTCAGCTGATACATTTTTCTTCAATTCCTCATTGTCCTTAGTGACCTATTTGATTAGGCCATTTAGGGTCCTATCATCAACCTCCGAGTCCTCTGCTTGAGTTAGCTGGTTCATGTCAAATTCCTTAATTGGGCTATCTAGTATTGGTTTTGCAATAGTCTCACCTTTTTTGGTTTCTTGTATTGATTAGGCCTTTTCTTAGGTTTTTCTGCATTGTCTTCATCTAGTATGCCAGAGCTAGACTCTGGCTAAGATTTAAAGGAGACATTCTTCTTACTCCTTTTCTTATCTCTCTTATTTTTCTTCAAGTTTTCATCAGACCTATAACTCCCTCCAGCATTTCCCTCCTGATCATCTTGTTCTTCTTTACGAATTAGGTCTCCCAAAATATGCTCCAGGAAGATTGGTTGATTCTCAAAGGCTTCTCCATTATTTAGGGCATACATCTTCTTTTGACATGCTTAATGGTCCCTTGCAAACTTTTAAAATTCTCTCTGATCCTTCTGCATCTGAATGAGGACTCCCCATAAGACCCCGTCAGTCTTAAAAGTAGTCTCTCTGTTTTCCGTCTCCTATATTGCATCTGGTTTCCTTTTTCTTTCTTTTGGCTTCAGGAGTAATTGGATTGCTTCCATATCAAAACCCGCTTGAGGGTAGCATGTCTCATATGCTAGATGCTCAGTTACTCCTTGTCTTTGACACAGATTTATGATCAAGTTGGGGAAGTAAATCACTGCTTCCTTATTTTTGGAGTAGGCTTGAACCTCTTGCAAAATAATTTTGGCAACATTCACTGCACTAAAAAAGTAATGCAGTGAAGAAGCACTAGCATGGATTTGTTTACAGTCTCATTGTGGGAAGTAGGGTGAAGATCTATCCTTCTTATTGTCTTTTCCGAGCTTTTGTCCGAGTTAATCCCTTTGGTGCCCGAGTTGCATAAATATTATATCAAGACGTCCATGTCTTAATCATCATAGGTTTCCAGCAAACATTGGTAAGTGTCACCAACGTTTTAGAAACCCAACACCATGTTAATTTTTGCCTCAAAGCAGACCACCTTAGTTCCTCTTAACACCACCTCGATTCTCCTATTTGCAGTGTCAACCATATTAGAGTAGAACCCTTTCATCATTAGAACATTGTATGGATTAAGATGCCTGCAAAATGTGGTCTATTTTAATGTCTTAATGATTCGCCCCATGTCTCCGGGAAAACCAAAGTTATCCTCCTCTATATGGTATATAAATCCCCTCTCTTAATGGACGCTCTTCATAGAAAAGTAATTAATGAAGCGCTTATGAGGGTCGCTGTAGATGATGGCTTCAACATCTGAACATTCAGAGTCTGAATACTCAATGACTGGAGTCACATTCTTTCTTGTACACATCTTGAATCATTTTCCAAAAACTTGTGGTTCCATTGTGTGTTAGATTTTTGAAGGTGAGGTGAAACGGGAGAGAGTGATGATCGAAGTTTGTGAGAACTTGTGTGAGTAGAAACGAATGTGAGGAAGTTTTAGATTTTTAGGAAGTATGATGAGTGATGATGAATTTGATAGAGGCTGCGTGTTTAATATAGATACAAGAGGAAAGAGAAATTCAAAATTGAACTGAAAAGGTAGAAAAATAACCATTTAGGGTTACTATGGTTACTTGCTGCAGTTAAAAAAATTATGAGGCGTGGCAGACAAATAATTAATGCATTTTTCCAAACACTACTGCTAACGTCAGGCACAAGGCTCTATGGAACTCTTCACACATAGATTTTCTATCTATGAACCTTCCATTTTCCATCAAAATTAATTAATATTTTTCAGCTCAGTAATTCCCTATTCTCTCTCTTTCCTTTTAAGGTAATAAATACTTCTTTGTTCTCCATGACCCGTCACAGTCGTGACCCAACTTGTCAGGGATTTCCAGCTACGAATGTTTAATTACACATAATCATCTAAACTAAACTAAACTTAACTACAATTCATTAAGCTGGGATGCCTCCCAGTAGTTCTATTTTAAAGACTTATAGATAACTTTCAACATCAATGATTAATCAATGCAATTTAAGGTGACCCTTGTATTATGTGAGGGGTCACCAAAATATGTATTGACTCTTTGTCCATTGACTTTGAACTCTTCCTTTTTTTTCTATTGTAAGAGGTCCACAACCCTATGTGGATAAATTTTCAAAAGCTTAAAGGGGTATGATCATCTTGACTTAATCTTTTCAGGGAATAACTTTAGTTATGGAGTTAAAAAAAGGACTTGATGGCCTTCTACCAATTATCTTTTATGGCACTTCCTGTCATGCCATTTCTTAGTCTTCTCTTTATATAGCTCAACATTTTCATAGGAAAACAACATGTGTTCCTCTAACTCATTGAGTTGACAGATTCTAGCTTGACCAGTAGATTTCAAGTTGAAATTAAGGTTTTTTATAGCCTAAAATACTTTGTATTCCAACTCAAGAGGTAGGTGACAAGTCTTGCCATACATAAGTCTATATGGAGACATTCATATTGGGGTTTTGTATGTAGTTCTGTAGGCCCACAAAGCATTATCAAGATGTTTGGACCAGTCCTCTCTCGAAGGATTAACCACCTTTTCTAAGATTCTTTTAATCTCCCTGTTGGACAAATAGACTTTCCCACTACTTTGAGGATGATAAGTTGTAGAAGCTTTATGCTTAACCCCATATTTTTCCATTAGACTTTCAAATAACTTGTTGCAAAAATGGGTGCCTTCATCAATGATGATAGCTCTAGGTGTGCCATGTCTAGAAAGATATTTTTGACTAAAACTTTGGTCACGAACTTAGCATCATTGGTGGGAGTTTCTACTACCTTTATCCATTTGGAAACATAGTTAACCACAACTAAAATGTAAATATTTCCAAAAGATTATGGGAATGGCTCGTGAAGTATATGCCCCACACATCAAAAAGCTCAATTTCAAGAATGTTAGTGAGTGGCATTTCTTGCCTCATGGAGATATTCTCAACTCTTTGGCATCCATCCCACACTTTGACTAGTTCATGAGCATATTTAAATAAGGAGGGCCAAAAATAACCTGATTGTAATACCTTTGGAGCATTTTTGGTTCCTCCATATAGCGCATCATGACATGCATACAAGATCTTGTGTGCCTCTAGTTGGTCTACACACCTTTTTATAAGTTGGTCAACACATCGCTTGTAGATAAAGGGTTCATCCGAAAAATAGCTTTTATACATTTGGAAGGACCTCTTTCTCTATTGATATTTGAACTCTGGTGGGAAATACCCACTGACCAAGTAGTTGACAATTGTAGCCGTAAAATTTTTTAGATTAAGTTATTGATTAACTTAACTCACAAAGAAAGAGTCGCCATCGCGCTTTTATTATTTCCAAAGGAAAGGGAAAAAGAACGAACAAAACCCAAAGAAGTTTTAAAACAAAACTAATAAAGAGATAAGGGTTCGGGGTTGGTTATGCAAAGGGAAGGTACTGGCACCCTAAACATATATAGTACTCTATAGGAACCTCTTTGAAAATCCGTGCTATTGGCTAAAAAATGGTGTTGTTTGTAAAAGATTGGGGAGATGAGAAGAGAAATCTTTTTTTTATAATTTTTGTGTTTGCCAAGACTTCCTGAGCCTCATGCCTACGTACCAACAAAGTGCAATGGAGGATCAAAACCTCGTAGTTCATGATAAAAATAACAAAGATGTTTGTTTTGATTCATTTTTAATGAAAATAAATTTTGTCATTTTAAGGAGAACACTCAACTAGCCACCCACAAGTATGAGAACTTTACATCACCATAGAAAAGAGATCCAACTTGGATAAAGATCAACAAGTATGCCACTAACTCTCTTAGGTGGAAAATAATTGTCATCAATACTATGGGGATAGGAGAATTACATCATGACTATGGAAATGACTCATGTCTAAACTTTGAGAAAAAGTTTTAAAAGAAAAAATGCACAAATGACACAAAATAGTTTGAATGAGTTATGTATTTTTTAAACTTTTGAAATTGGTTTCAATATGCTTAAGATGTATTAGCATTTATTAAGAAATGATTTTGAAAATCACTTGACAAAAGTCAAGGTGTATTGAGAAAGTGGTTCAAGTTTGAAAATAAGAAGGGTTTTTGAAAAGATGAGAATATTTTGAAAATCAAAGAAGGGGAGGAGATGAAGAGACTATCCTAGAACATAAAGTGAAATCTAGGGAGGAAATATTTAACCAAGAGATATCAAGTTTTATGACATGAGTCAAGAAAGAATTTACTCATTTGAATTAAGCCTCAAGCAAACCAAACAAGCAAATAATAATCCATGTGTCATATGAAACCAAAGTAACTAAGCCAAGTCTTCAAAAGAAGCCCAAAGTCAAAGGTATCTCAATGTCTCAAATCATAAACTCCCAAAGCAAGGGTCAAGACCCTAGTTCTAAGTCCATAACTCCACGATAATGCCAATGATAGTAGCCTCAAGTCCATGAATCAAGAGAACCAATTTTTTAGGGATTTTTTCTTTATTAATGTTCTTAAAAGAAAAAGAAGTCCAAATGGACAAAGGAAAAAAAAGCATAAATATAAAAAAAAGGTCCAAGTGGACAAAGAGCAAATAACATAAGCATAAATAATATGATATAAGATGTTAAAATGAAATCATAAAGTAAAGAGCATAAGATAAATGACATTAAAGTAAAGTTAATACAATAATATGTTAGTAAGTTGTGTTAGTAATCAAGAATAGAAAGATAATTTGTCATTTTTGGGAGAACACTCAACTATTCACCCATAAGTATGAAAATATGGAACTTTACATCACCATGAGAAGGGCTCCAACTTGGATAAAATTAACAAGTATGCTACTAGCTCTCTTATGTGAAAAAGAAATAATATTTTTTACACAATACCATGGGGAATAGGAGACTTACAATCTCACTTATGAAAATGACTTAATATCTAATTTAGGACAAATTGAACGTTATATTAAGCAATTGTAATTGGACTTATGTAGAAGTCACAACTATCTGAGGCTGATCAATAATAATATTTGTGTTATTACTTGCTAGAGAAATGATATGTAAATCATTCTCCTAACCCTATGCTACACAAAAAGAAAAGAGGATGAATAAAGGCTATGAGAGTGGTCCATTACATCAATCCATACTTCATGATACTTAGGACAAACTTATGCATCAATATAAAGTACCTTAAATGATCCATGATCAATTAAGAGGTAGATTTGAAATGATGAAAGTTCATCAAGTACCAATCCACAAATCATGAACAAGATGGACACAAACCATCCAATTGATCATGATATACAAAGGAAGATAAAGAGATGAAGAATAAGAATACAAGAGAAACCAAACCCAAATTGGATCAAAGGATTGATCAAGTCATCATCAAAATCAATCATCCATCTTGGTGGGTTAGGTTTTTCACCTTCACCAACATCCAATATCCATTGAGTTTGATGAGACCTATGATCAAAATAGCCAAGATCCAAGGCCAACAGAAGTCAACAAAGGTCAAACAAGCATAAAATGCAAGAAAATAAAATAAAATGCATCAAAAATATTTTTAAAATGAATTTTAAAAGGGAAATAAAAGAGAAAGTTCATAAAACCCTTCAAAACACCAAATAAATAGCCAAGAAAATTATAGAAGGTTGGAGATAAAATAAGAAACATTAAATAAAATTTTCATAATTTTTAAATGCATAAAAGTATTTTTAAATCAATTCAAAAAAAGAAAAAAAAGAAAAAATCCAAGAAAATAGAAAATAAGGAAAATAAAATATGGAAAAATAAAAATCAGGTGAAGAAAAATGAAAGAAGATTTTAGAAATAATTTTGGGATTTTTTGGATAAAAGATGAATTTTCTATGAATTTTTAAAGAAAATTCAATTTAAAAATAAAATAAAATAAAAGCAGAAAAAATAAGAGGCGTTGGATGTGACCTCATTAATTGATGTGGCAGATCCATCAACCTTCAGGCTAGGGCGTATGATGGAAAATAGCCAGAATAAAATACGGGATCACATTCAAAATGGACCAATCAAAATATTTCAAAATGCCAACGAGCATAGCCAACTCAGATGACCTGAAATAACTCCGATAATCTTCCCCGATGATCCTTCATCGGAGTTTCATCGTTTGGAAAATTAAGAACACGAGACCACCACCAATACGATCATCTCCTCATCACGAATTCAACCTCATGCTCGAAATTCATTTATCTAAATAGAGCATGGAGAGTTTTAGAGAAGTTTTAGAAAAAAGCAAGCCACGAAAAGTAAAATTAAATGATGAACATGATCAATCAACACCATATGAGTTAAGGGAAAGCATCAGAGAGTGAAGACTATATTGTGGTAACTTGTTTGAGTTTAAATGATGCTCAGAACTACCTTGTCCAAATGATGATCAGAAGTTGAAGAAGCTTGATCTAGTCAGCGCACTTCAGAAGGTCTTAGAGCCTGGGAATTATTGCAAAAGCTTCAAAGGAGACCGAAGGTGCTAATGGAATCAAGAAATTAATTTGAAACAAGTTAGAAATCAAAACATGATAACTCAATTTTCTGGAAAAATTTGAGAGTGAAACAGAGGTTTTCTGGCTTTCCAAAGCTTGGGAATGAAGTAAACATGTTGCTCTATTTATAGGGAAGTGATTGGTGATCTCATATGTGTCAAATGATGCTCACTTCATGCAAAACGAATTTGTTCATGATGTGAGAAAAGTGTGAACAACAAAACCATCAAAACTCAGCCAAATCATGCATTTTATTAGTCAATTATTTTATGGAGACTTGATTAATCATGTTTAGGTCAAAAATGCATGGTAATTGAGGATTAGTGAAGTTCAAAATTCTGATCACGATGATTTCTTCAGTTCCAAGTCACCATGTTTAACTTAATGAGGCATCTTGCTTAGGATACTTTTTGATCCCATTCTTCTTGCAGTTTGTTAATATCATATCAAAGATCACAATATGCCAAGAAAGGTTGCATTTAGATGCTTGATCACAAAGTTATGACATGTTGAAGTTGGCACAAATAAAACTGGTAATTGAACTTGGAAAATTCTAAGTCCCAAATGGCTGAAAATGACCTATAATGTCTAAAAGAATTCCATGGCCTTTCAAGTATTATTTGACTTTGATCCTTGAATCAAACTTGTATAGTGCATCATAAATGGTATTATGCAAAAAGAATCAGCCTTAAATGTTGAAAGTTGAAGAAGTTATAAACCTTGAAAGTTGAGAAAAAACACTTGAAAATAGGTCAGATTTCACTAAGTCCACAAATGACCTATAATGTCTTCAAACTCTTGATGATCCTCCAAGAATAATTGGATATTGTCATGTAAAGAGAAGTTGTAGAGGGTATTGAGAAGAGTCATATGCAAAAATAAGCATTCAAAAATATTGAGAATTGAAGGAGTTGTGATCCTTTGAACTTTGACTTCAAATGTTGACTTTTTTGGTCAAACCTCTTGGAATAAACTTGTTTACTTGGACTTTTCTTGCATTTTAAGATACACAGATGATCATATGAACTCAAAATAAGGTGTCATTGAATGTATTTTGATAAATTTCTCAAAGTTTGAGGTAACTTATTAAAGAAGGCATGAAAATAAACACATGAACCTTTGACTTTTCTTGAGAAATAAGCCACAAGACTTTGAGATATTCTTGATCAAAATGAAATTGAAATATGCTTGAGAACCTTAAATATCATGTTTTGAGAGATAATCCCCTTGATAATAAATGGTTGAACACACTTTGACTTGAGGAATCAAAATAAACCCTGGATGAGGAACAATGCTTGATGCTCTTGATGAAAAGCTCTGCCTTGCACAATGAACTTAAAGAAAACAAGACATATTTTTGCTATTTTGATTAGTGGTTAGATAAGCAATGAACATATAAACATAAAGGTAAAACACCAACAAAGAGGTGCTTGATGATACCTGCAAAAGGAAAACCTAAAGATTATAGGGAGAGGACAAATATGTGACCTTGTTTGTATGGAAGAATGAAAATGATATATGGGATCTTAGGGTTAAAAATTAGGGTATGACAACAGTATCTGCATACCAGGGTGTCACACCAAAAGTGATTAATAACACTTGTTCATCAGGAAAAAATTCCTTGATACCTTCATTGGCATGACTTTGGACTTCATTTGGTAGTCTTGAAGGATGATCAACAACCAAATTCTCTACTCCCTTTTTATCTCTGATTTCCAAACTAAGCTCTTGCAGAAATAACACCCACAACATCAACTTGGATTTGCATATTTCTTTGCAGTGAGGTACTCGATTTCTACACGATCCATATACAATATCACTTTGGTACCCACCAAATAAGATATGAACTTGTCAAATGAAAATACAACTGCCGGCAACTCCTTTCTAGTAGTGGTGTAGTTGATTAGCACTTCAATAAATGTCCTACTAGCATACTAAACAGTGTGGAACACTTTGTTGTACCTATGGCCCAACACAAATCTAATATGAAAGTTGCTTGCATCACATATCAAATCAAAAGCCTTAGTCCAGACAGGGGTCTTCACTATTGGTGCAGATATTAAAGCTTACTTTAATAACTTGAATGCATTCTCACATTCCTAACTTGAGACGTATGGAACATCTTATTGTAGCAATTGACAAATGGGTTTAGTTATCTTGGAGAATTCCTTAATGAATCTTCTATAAAACCCATCACGACTAAGAATTTTTTTTATTCCTTTGATGTTGATTGGTGGAGGCACCTTCTCTATTACTTTAACTTTTTCTTGGTTTATCTCCAATCCCCTCTTTAAAATTTTGTACCCTAAATCAATTCCTTATTTTACCATGAAATGACACTTCTCCCAATTCAAAACAAGATTGCTTTCATCACATTTGGTAAGCATCATATCCAGGTTATCCAAACATTTCTTGAATGATTCTCCAAAACCAAAAAAATCATCCATGAAAACTTCCATGGAACATTCTATCGAATTTGAAAATATTTCCATCATGCAACATTGAAAAGTAGTCAGAGCACTACATAGTCCAAATGCCATCCTTCTAAAAGTAAAGGTTCCACAAGGACATATAAAAGTTGTCTTCTCTTGATCTTCAAGTGCAATGGCAATCTGGTTGTACCCTAAGTATCCATCAAGGAAACAATAGAATTCTTTACCAACTATCCTATCTAGCATTTTGTCAATGAAAGGAAAAAGGAATTGATCTTCGTGTGTGGCATTGTTTAGCTTCCTATAGTCCATGCATATCCTCCAACCAATGATAGTTCTTGTAGAAATTAGCTCTTTTTTTCATTGGTGATGATTGTCATGCCACACTTATTTGGAACATATTGCATAAGACTCACCCATACACTATCAAAAATAGGATATATAATTTTAGCATCCAGCCACTTTATAATCTCTTTCTTAACCACTTATTTCATGATGGGATTCAACCTTCTATCCCTCTCAATATTGTTTTTGGCATTATCTTGTAACAATATTCTATGCATGCATACAATATGAGTGATGCCTTTGATATTAGATATTTGCCAATAAATATATTTTTTATGCCTTTTCAGAAGTGCTAGGAGTTGACAACTCTGCTCATCAGATAGGTCAATGGCAATGATGACTGGAAACTTTTGTCTTTATTCTAGGTAGGCATATTTTTAATGGGAAGAAAGTTATTTAAGCTCAAATTCAGGAGGATCCTCCACTGATGTAGTGTTACTCTTCAATTCAAATGTAATATCTAAAATCTCCATAGGTTATTCCTTCTCATTGGACTTGCTTAGTGGTTCACTTATGATTGCTTCATTCTCTTCAACTTCTTCATTCAACTTGCCCAACTCTTGCTCTAAGATGTTGATACTTTTGAGTAGATTCTTGTGAATTATGTTTTCCCAACTAGAGATCATTGAACAATTAGCTACTTTTTCTCCAAGATATTGCAATGCATTCAAAACATTAAACACAACTTGCTTCCCATTGACTCTCATACTTAGTTCTCTTCTTTCTACATCTATCGAAGTTCTTCCAATAGCAAGAAATGGTCTTCCCAACAAGATGGAAGTTTCTTCATCAGCATTGAAGTCCATGATGATAAAGTTGGAATGGAACACAAACTTATCAACTCTTACCAACACATCTTCAATCTTCCCTTGAGATTAACAAAGGCTTTTATCACCTAGTTGGAGAATACTGGTTGTTGGTCTAGCAACGCCAATTCCCAACTTCTTAAAGATAGATAATGGCATAACATTGATACTTGCTTCAAGGTTACACAATGCCCTTCTACATAATGACTCTCCAATGTTACATGGTATAGTAAAGCTTGCATGATCCTTTCATTTAGGAGGTAGTTTTTATTGAACAAGTTGACTGCATTTTTGAGTTAATACTATGGAAAACTCACCCACTCTCTTCCCCTTTGTAAGAATGTCCTTCATGAATTTTGAGTGGTTTGACATTTGTTGAAAAGCCTCAATTGATGGTATTTTGATGTGAAGCTGCTTCAGAATCTCCATGAATTTTCCAAGTTGTTGTTCTTCCTTAGCCTTTATGATTCTTTGAGGAAAAGGAGGTGAAGGGCTCTTTTGGACAAATCTAGGTATATTGTCAACCTCTCAACCTCTGGTATGACAATTGGCTGCTTCTCTGGATTAGATGTCCTGCCAAGAGTCTTCAGTATATTCTTCTCTTGTGTTATTGGTTCCTCAGTAGGTTCCAATACATGTATATCTTCAGTGGATTCATACACTTCCTTTTCTAAAGTGTCAGGAGTAGTCAAATTCTCTTTTGATAACTCTTCCTTTGTTGGTGTTGATCATTCACATTTTTTCCACTTCTTAACTTGATTACCTTGCAAGTTTCAATATTGTTGGCTCCAGATGTAGATGCTAGAGTTTTAGTGAATCTAGGAAGTTCTCCCATAGTCCTTGAGCTAAGTGCATAAGCTATCTGGCCCATTCAAACCTTCAAGTTATTTAGGCTCACTCCTTTAGCTTGAAACAAATTTTTGGTCTCTTGAATGAAGGATTTAAGTATGTATTCCAGTTAGTGGTTTCCTTGATTAGCCATGACATACTTTGGTGCAGAAAAGCCAAATGGAACTTGTGGTGCTTGACATGCTTGAGGTTTAAGTTAGTCTTAACCTCCAATATGATTTTTCCTTTCTCTATTTGATTGATGATACTGGTATGTATTCTTATTTCATTATTTCTTTTGTTTCAATTTTTAATAGTGAATTACTTAAAATAAATGACACAATTTATTTGCATATACCGAAGAAGAACGACTTAACCTTGATTTTCCTTTTTAATGTAAAATCGTAGTATCAACTTTGTGATATCTATAATTGAATTACTATTAGTAACATTGGTTAAATCTGGGATTACTACAGTTTTTAAACGTTAACTATTAATCAAATTGAAATACTTTGGTGTTAAATTTATATTGAGAATTTCTTGCGATTATACGTTAGCTTAGGTTCCGTTCCGTGGTAAGTTCTAATTCGTGAATAATTGTTCCTCTGTTTGATACTCATTATATATTATAAAGGGTGGGAGCATATTGATATATATATATATATATATATGAATCTTTGTTGGTGCGTAATATTTAGTTCTTTTAATTCATTGTTTTCAGTTTGCTTATGATACTTATATATGTATCGACTAACTTAAGTTATTCTCAATTCTGTTAGGGTTGTCAATAGAGTTTCAGAGTTGTTTTGAATTATTAAGAGTTATATTTTTATTTGTTTTCAGTAACTCTTACATATTTAGAGTTGTCAAAGTTGTTTTCGAGTTGTATAGAGTTAAATCTGATGAGTCGTAAAATTAAAATTTAAGGTATTTGACTCCTAAGAGTTATTTTGAATTGTTATCAATCATGCAAAGTTGTAAATTGAGTATCTTAAGATATCTTATATCTTATAGTACCTTTGAGTTATTTAGAGTTATTTTAGAAATTTTAGAGTTGCTAGGAAAGTTGTTAGAGTCGTTTTGAGTTATTAAGAATAATATTAGAAATTACTTTGGTTTGCAAATTTAGTTTGATTTTGAGTTCCACTACTTTAAGGTGATTTAATTAATTGTTATATAATTAATTAATTATTTTATAGGATGTTTATCATTAGAGAATGATAAAATGTGAATTATTGAATAAATTAAGAATTATTTCTTGGAAATAATAATTTTGTTGGGGTATCATTCCGACTTCTCTTCGATGTATTGTGTTTTGGCTATTGATTTGAGGTGTGATTAAATTTAGTTAATATTATGTTATTAATTAATTATTGATAGTAGTTCAAAGAAAATAATTACTAGAGTTTTGTCGATGCATTTGTTTAGGATCAGAGAGGGGTCTTAAATATCCTATGTTGTGTTGCATTAATAACTATGATCACACGTCATTTGAGTTGTGTCAAGAGGTATGTCGCTAATTCAGAGAGGGGACTAAAGGCTTGTCCCAAGCTTAGACAAGAGGATCATGGATTCAGAGAGGGGATCCAGTTCCTGAGTGAAACATTATTGAGTTGATACCACATGCATAGAGTTGCATGAAGTTGCATTTTAAGTATGAGTTACATAATGAGATAACTACATATGATATTGATATTGTATGTAATTGGTATGTGATTGGCATGTAAATGAGGTGTGATTAATGAGTTGGTGTGAGAATACATTTACTCTATTGTGGTTGAGATTATGTAAGAGTATGATATGTGTTGATTATCGTACTTTGTAGTATATGCTTATTATTTTTGAATGTGATTTCACATCCCTTTTGTTTGAATGTTGCCTTTACATGGTCATCATACAGATACTCATGAGTAGCATTGCAGGAGTAAGTAGAAGATATCTCTTGGAGTTACGCCTTTAGTTTATCGCTTTGACTAGTGGTGCCTTACTCTGATCATGTAACATTGGGTTTGGGATAAACACTTGAATTGATTATTATGTCGTTTATGTTGAAGTTAAAGACTATTTATGTTGTTGGGATTTATAAGTTTTGTTGAGTTGAATGTTATAAACTCCTTTTGCTTATGTTATGAAGTTGACGCTTATGAGACTAAATGTCGTGATTCGCAATATTGTTGTTAATTTCTTTATTAATGATTCTGGTGCGATAACACCTTAAACATTTGGGCGAGTACGCGATGATAGGTTTGAATGCTTTATTATATGACTATATGATACATATCAGATGAGTTAGATATCGTGTAAACATCCCAAATACATATCAAATTAGTTGAATGTCGTGTAAACATCCCAAGTACAAATGTGTATATTAAACTATTTGTTGTAACCCGTGTTACGGAGCAGGTTATGTGTTTGTTGTGTATCACACCTTGAGTGGTTATATTATTTTTAATCAAATTCTATGATAATTTAATGTGCGTGGTTTAGGGTGTTACATTAGTGGTATCATAGCAGGTTGCTCCGTCCGACCAGGTTTTGTAATGTTGCCAAATCCCTAGTATGTGGCGGGTGTGTGTGCACTATCGATGCATTGTGTCTTCTAATGTTTGTTTGATGGCGTGCATAATAGATAAGAGATATGATTGTGCTATTGCTGAAGCTTTGGAATCGCTTGCTTATGTGATGGCTCTGAATGCACAGAACAATCAGAATGAGGGAGCAGAAGGAGCTACTGATGAGTTTCACGCTTTGGGAGCATTTCAGAGGAACAACCCACCAACTTTCAAGGGTAGTTATGATCTCTAGAGGATGCACATGCATGGCTCAATGAAATTGAGAAGATATTCCAAGTGATGGCCTGCATTGAGGTTCAGAAGTTACAATTTGGTACTCATATGTTGTCAAAGGAAGCTAAGGATTAGTGGGATAACGCACGTCAGAGATTAGAAGCTACTAGTACAAATATAACTTCGATTATGTTCTCAAATGAATTCTTGGAGAAATATTTCCCCAAGGAAGTGCATGGAAAGAAGGAGATAGAGTTCCTTGAGATGAAGCGAGGGAACATGACTGTGAAAAAGTATGTTGCAAAGTTTGAGGCGTTGATGAAGTTCTGTCCTCATTACAATAGTGATGATGCTGAGACTTCCAACTGTCTCAAGTTTGAAAATGGGCTGAGACCAGAGATCAAACAAGGTGTTGGATACCAACAAATTCATAGGTATGCTGAAATGGTGAATAAGATTAGAATCTACGATGAGGATAGTAGGGGCCGATCTACTCACTGTAAGAGTCTTAGTGAGAAGAAAGGGAAGGGATAATTTCGAGGGAAACCTTATATAACTCCTGCTGACAAGGGGAAACAGAAGACTTCGGGTGAGAAGAAACCAAGTGGGGAGGGGCTCCCGCTCCTGTCAAATGCTACAAGTGTGGTGTCATAGGACATCGTGCCAATGAGTTCCAGAGTTCTGATTCAAAGTGTTTCAAATATGGAAAAATGGGTCATAAAGCTACTGATTATATGAGTAATAGAATGACTTTCTATAAGTGTGGATAGCAGGGACGTATCAGTACTAATTATCAAAAGCCAAAGAAGGTCTAGTCTGGAGGGAAAGTCTTTGCATTGTCTGGTTCATAGACTACTAGTGAAGATAGATCGATTCAAGGTATATGTTTTATTAATAGTATACCTTTGATTGCTATTATTGACACAGGTTTGGCATATTCGTTTATTTATGAGGATTGTGCTAAGAGGTTGAACCTAAAATTGTCTTCTATGAATGGGACTATGGTCGTTAACACTCTGGCTCTAGGTCTGGTAATGACGTCATGGGTTTGCTTGAATTGTTTGTTGACTATCTTTGGTAAGAATTTTGGGATGGACTTAGTCTATTTACCATTAAGAAAACTTGATGTTATCCTTGGTATGAACTAGTTGGAGTTCAACCATGTCCATATTAATTATTTCGACAAGATAGTTTCATTTTCGGAGTTCGTGGAAGAGAAAGATATGTTTGGGTCTACTAAGCAGGTAGATTGGTCTGTGAAAGATGGGACTATCGTGTTTATGGTGTTCGCTTCATTGGAGGCTAAGATCAAGGGAGTAATTAGTGAATTACTTGTTGTTTGTGAATTTCCAGAAGTATTTCCTAAAGACATCAATGATTTTCCGCCATAACATTAGGTAGAGTTCACAATTGACATAGTACCAGGTACGAGTCTGGTGTCAATGGCTCCATACCGGATGTTTGCTGCAGAGTTGAGCGAATTGAAAAGGCACTAGAGAATTTACTCAGAAGAAGTTCATTTGGCCTAGTGTTTCGCCTTGGGGTGTACCAATGTTATTAGTAAAGAAGAAGGATGGTATTTTGCGTTTGTGTGTTGAATATTGACAGTTGAATAAAGTCACCATCAAGAATAAGTACCCACTTTCGAGAATTGACGATTTATTGGATCAGTTAGTGGGTGCTTTCATCTTCAATAAGATTGCTTTGAGGTTAGGGTATCATCACATTTGTGTGAAGGTTGAAGATATTTCGAAGACTGCATTTAGAATGAGGTACTGTCATTATGAGTATTTGGTAATGTTGTTTGGTGTGTCTAATGCTTCTAGTGTGTTCATGGAGTATATGAACAAAATCTTTCATTTGTATTTGGATACGCTTGTGGTAGTGTTTATCAATGATATTCTGATTTATTCAAAGACTAATGAAGAGCATGCTGAACATCTAAGAGTTGTGTTGAAGTTGTTGCAAGAGAAGCAATTATATACTAAGTTGTCCAAATGAGAGTTTTGGTTAAGAGAATTAAGTTTCCTAGGTCATGTGATTTTTATTAGAGGTATTGTTGTTGATCCTTCGAAGGTCGAGGCTGTGTTGCACTGGGAAACACTGAAGTTTGTCACCAAAATTCAAAGTTTTCTTAGATTAGCTGGTTATTATCGAAAGTTCATCGAAGGCTTTTCTAAGTTGGATTTACCATAAACTTAGCCAAATATGAAGGTTCGGGCATATGTATGGGATGTGAAGTGTGAAGAGAGTTTCCAAGAGCTTAATAAGAGGTTGATATCGACTCCAGTGTTGATTCTGCCGAGTTCAACCGAATCTTTTATCGTGTATTATGATGCTTCTAAGATGGGTCTGGGTGGTGTATTGATGCAGAATGGACAAGTTATGGCTTATGCGTCGAGACAAATTAGGGTTCATGAAAAGAATTATCCTACACATGATTTAGAATTGGACGGCGTTGTGTTTGCACTTAAGATTTGGAGATAGTATTTATTTGGCTCTAGATTTGAAGTTTTGAATGACCATAAGAGTTTAAAGTACTTGTTCGATCAAAATGAATTGAATATGAGACATAGGAGATACTTGAGCTATTGAAGGACTATGACTTTGGTTTGAATTACCATCTAGGTAAAGCCAATATTGTAGTTGATGCATTGAGTCGGAAGACATTGCATATGTCGACCTTGATGGCGAGAGAGTTGGATTTGATTGAAGAATTTAGAGATTTGAGTTTATTTTATGATGTTACGCTGCAGAGTGTGAAGCTGAATATGCTAAAGCTTACTAATAGATTTCTTGAAGAGAATAAAAAAGGTCAAAGGTATGATTTGATATTGGTGCATCGATTAGCTTTAACTAATCAAGGTCAGGGTGGTGAATTTAGAATCAATGAAAATGGTGTGATCAGATTTAGAGATAGAGTTTGTGTTTCAAATTTGCCTAAGCTTAAGAAAAGTATTCTTGAGGAAGGACACCGAAGCGGTATGACTATTCATCCCAGTGCTACAAAAATATATCAAGACTTGAGGAAGATCTGTTGGTGCCCTGGAATGAAAAAGGAGGTTGTTGAATTTGTGTATGCGTGTTTGACTTGCTAGAAGTCAAAAGTTGAGCATCAGAAGCAGTCAGCTTTGATGCAGCCGCTGTCTATCCCTGAGTGGAAATGGGACATTATTTCGATGGACTTTGTGTATGGATTACCAACAACAATGAAGGGTTGTGATACTATTTGGGTTATTGTGGGTAGGTTGACTAAATCGGCTCATTTCATTCTGATTCCACTTAAACATCCACTGGAGAAGTTAGTCGAGTTGTATATTGATAGGATTGTCAGTTTGCATGGGATTCCATCCAGTATTGTATCTGACACTGATCTAAGGTTTACATCGATATTCTGGGAGAGTTTGTAGAAGGATTTAGGTACGAAGTTACGTTTGAGTTCTGCTTATCATCCGTGAACAGATGGTCATACATAAAGGACTGTCAATCTTTAGGAGACTTGTTGAAAGCTTGTGTTTTAGAATAAGGAGGCGCTTGGAATAATTTTTTTATTGATTGAGTTTACCTACAACAATAGTTTCCATTCAAGTATTGGAATGACACCATTTGAAGAGTTGTATGGTAGGAGGTGTAGGACACCTCTATGTTGGTATGAGTCAGGAGATAATGTTGTGATTGGACTTGAGATTGTCCAACAAATGACAGAGAAGATCAAAGTGATTCAAGAGAAGATGAGAGCTTCTGAGAGTCGCCAAAAAAGTTATCATGATAAGCAAAGGAAAACACTTGAGTTCCAAGAGGAAGATCACATGTTTCTGAGGGTTACTCCGGTAACTGGTGTTAGTCGAGCTTTGAAGTCTCAAAAGCTCACTCCACGTTTCATCGGCCCATACCAAATTATACAGAAGATAGGAGAAATGGCCTATCAAATTGCTTTGCCACTGTCACTTGCTAATCTTCATGACGTGTTTCATGTGTCTTAGTTGAGGAGATACTTTCTGGATCCGTCTCATGTGATCCAAGTGGATGATGTACAAGTGAGAGATAACCTGACTATTGAGGCATCACGCATGCGGATAGAGGATCGGGAAGTGAAATAGTTTCTTGGTAAAGAGGTTGTCTTAGTGAAGGTAGCTTATGGAGGACTAGCTGGTGGGAACGTGACTTGGAAACTTGAGAGCCAGATGAAGGATTCGTATTCGAATTTGTTCGCTTAAGGTAATTTTTGAGGGCGAAAATCCTTTAATTGGGGAGAGTTGTAACACCCCATTTTTAGTAAATAATTTTATTTTAATTTTTTTATAATTTCATGTGTTTATTTGATTATTATATATGGATGATTAAATAAAAAATTTGGTGCGAGAAAGGGTGCGTGACCTTATGGTAGGGTGTAGAGAGTAATTAGAGAAAGAGAAAATATATTAGAATTATTTTATTAGTTAAAATAATGATTTGATTTTTATTATTTAAATAAAATAAAAGAAATAAGAGTGTGTAGAGAAATTAAGGGTAAGTTGGTAATTACGAGAATAAGTTGGGGGTAGAAGAGAGAAAGCCTAATTAGGAGAAAATATGTTTATTAGAAAAGAGAGAAATGGAAAGAGAATCAGATCAATGCAAGTAAAAACTTGAAAAAGAGGAGAAGGAAGATAGGGTAAGAAAATGCATAGGAAGATTACCTATTGATAGAGCTTGAAAGAATTTTGCAAGAGAAATCTAAGGTAAGAGGGGAGAATAATTTTTAATAAAAATGACTTATGCATGAAGGGTAGGATAGAGGAGTCTTTAACCCCAATAGAATTTTTCTTTGTTCTATTTAATCGATGATGTTTGTATGTATTCTTATTTCACTGTTTATTTTGTTTCAATTTTTAATAGTGCATTACTGAAAATAAATGACACAATTTATTTGCATATACCGTAGAAGAACGATTTAACCTTGGTTTTTCTTTTTAATGTAAAATCCCAGTACAAATTTTGTGATATCTCTACTTGAATTACTATTAGTGACATTGGTTAACTCTAGGATTACTACAGTTTTTAAACAGTGCCTATTAAGCAAATTGAAATGATTTGGTGTTGAATTTATATTGAAAATTTCTTACAGTTATACATTAGCTTATGCCCCGTTCCGTGGTAAGTTCTTATTCGTGAATAATGGTTCCTCTGTTTGATATTCATTATATGTTATGAATGGTGGAAGCATATTGAGATATAGTCACCTTTGGTGCTTAATGTTTAGTTCTTTTAATTCATTATTTTGTGTTTGCTTATGAGACTTGTATATGTATGGGCTAACTTAAGTTATTCTCAATTATGTTAGATTTGTTACTAGAGTTGTCACACTTGTTTTGATTTATTGAGAGTTATATTTTTATTTGTTTTGAGTATCTCAAACATGTTTAGAGTTGTCAGAGTTGTTTTCGAGTTATTTATAGTTAAATCTGATGAGGCGTAGAATTAAAATTAAAGGTATTTGACTCCTTAAAATTATTTTGAATTATAATCAATTATACAAAAGTTATCAATTGATCGGAGTTGTCGTTTGGAGTTATTTAAGAAATGTTAGAGTTGTGAGTAGAGTTGTTAGAGTTGTTTTGAGTCATTAAAAATTATATTGGAAATTACTTTGGTTTGCAAATTTAGTTTGATTTTATGCTCTAATATTCTAAGGTGATTTAATTAATTGTTGTATGTTTAATTAATTATTTTATATGATATTTATCATTAGAGAATGATAAAGTGCGAACTGTTGAATAAATTAAGAATTATTACTTGGAAATAATAATTATGTTGGGGTACCATTCCGACTTCTCTTCGATGTATTATGTTTTGGATATTGTTTTGAGGTGTGATTAAGTTTAATTAATATTTATGTAATTAATTAATTATTGATAGTAATTCAAAGAGAGTAATTAATAGAGTTTTGAGGTGTGATTAAGTTTAATCAATATCTTTTGCATAAATCATTCATTATATGTTTTAATTGATGGATATTTCTCTCCCTGACTAATGTGTTATCATGGACATAATCTATTGGGAGATAACATGGTATTTTTGTTGTTACTGTTCATTTTGATACAACAAATAGGCTCAAAGGGAGGAAAGATATATGTATGGATTGTGAGAGAGGAGAAAAATATAAGAACTAGAGTTCTTCTTAAGGAAGTTTTAGTAGAAAATTTAAATGTCCATTGATGTTGAGATCTGTGTCAAACGGTAGTGGTTGGAAGGTAACGATTAGATGTGGTATTCGCAATCATGAACTAGCTAAGAATTTAGTGGATCATGAAATATTAGACTATTTAAAACCTCATAAAATATAGATTATGAATGAGATATGACAAAATACAACATGGCTCGGAGGTTCATATTAGACTCTTTGAAAGATAGAGATCATAATAACCTGATAAGTATAACACATGTGTAGAAGGCAGGATCTACATATCAGTCTACCATTAAAGGGTCCACTAACTGAAATGTAACATCTCTTGAAACTGATTCATGATGTGAAATACATGTGTTGGACCAGAAATAGGGAGGAATAAGATGTTATTGATGATACATTCTAGACATATCCAAATTCTACGAAGTTGTTGAACATGTTTAGTTTGGTGTTGATTTTTGACTGTACATACAAAACAAACAGGTACCAGCTCCCACTAATTGAGATTATTAGTTTTACAATAACAATGTTAACTTTTTCGATTAAGTTTACCAATTTGGAACATGAAAGGGAGGAAAGCTTCACTTGGGCACTAGAGAAGCTGAAGGAATTGTTCAGATTCGAGAAGTTTCTTCCTAAGGTAATGGTGACGGATCGAGAACTTTCCCTGATGAATGACATGGAAGTTTTTTTCCATCTTCATTTCATTTGTTATATATGTTCTATATTTCAAAAAATTCTAGTATGAAATGCAGAGAGTATGTCGAATCTAATAGGCAAGAGCATGTTATGGATCTATGGAACAAGATTATGTATTCAAATAGGGAGTCTGAGTTTGAGCAATACTTATAGCATTTTGAGGTAATATATGCTAATATTACTTTATTTGTTGACCACGTGCACCGAACATAGTTGATACCCTATAAAGAAAAAGTTTGTTATTGCATGGACTATTTGAGTCTTTCATTTAGGAAACACGACAAAAAACAGGTACATCCTTGTGAGTTTGATTTTATTATGGAAATATTTATTATTTTATATATTACATCTTTCTTTAGTATTATGTTTATAGGGTTAAGTCTTCTCATTGAAGATTAAAAAACATGTTGAATACTAGTAGAGGATATTTGTGTAGATGTTGGGATGTTGTGAACACCATGTTGAAGCTGCAAGTAAATGCAATTAGAAAATTGTTTCAAAAAAGTGTTGTCAATATTGAGCATTGGTATAGTACTCCTTTTTACTCAAGATTGCATGAATTCATATCAATATAGTGTATACAACATATTTCAAAGGAGTTAGAAAGGGTAAAAGTAGTTGGTTCTAACAAAGTTGCATGTGGTTGCTTCATTAGGACAACATATAGGTTACCTTCTATGTGTTAACTTGTAGGTCTTCCTTCATATACAAGGTTACCATGTTCCATTAGAATTAATTTATGTATTTTGAAAGAAATTACATATTGAAGAGCATGAAGTCAATGAAGAATAGAGTGGGACATAGTTAGACATAGAAAGCGAGTTAAGAAGAGTAAAAAGGGGCAAGAGAGTGATGTGCACTATGATCCTTTGCATTTAGAGTATGTCGAGGTCTCACATTTAAGTTAGACAATGAAGAAATCATCTAGTAAAGCCCCCATCAAGTTATCCGACTAGAAATTCTTGCATACATCTTTACTTGTCCGAGTATCCTATTTCTTACATGACTACATTGTTATAGATGTATAGCCTGATGGAAATTGTGGTTTCCGTGATATTGCAACTTTACCTGGAAGGGGTGAAAAACCATAGTCCTTGATTCAGACATAGTTGGATGGTGAAACTTATCTAAACCGTCAGTTGAATTCCAAGGTGTTCTATTGTTTATAGATACAACGCGATATTGGTCTTGTTGTCTAATAACTTTAACATCACTTTCTTACCACTTGTGGTCTCTCTCTCTCTCCCTCTCTTTCTCTCTCTCTCTCCTCTCTCTCTCTCTCTCTCTCTCTCTCTCTATATATTATATATATATATATATATATATATATATATAATATATATATATATATATATATATATATATATATATATATGTATATGTGTGTGTGTGTGTGTGTGTGTGTGTGAGTAGACATAAGCTTATTGCGGTTGGTTTCATTAACAACAGACATTGGGTTCAGGTAAAGTTGAAACCCGATTGTTTATAGCCTCATATCGCTGACTGTTGGAGACATAAATGTAGTGAAGGTGCAAGAACATGGGAAACAACATACGCGAGATGTATAAGGCATTAGGGAAAAGAATTCAGGAAGTCAACACAATTTGTTTTGTATAAATATTGTTGTATGCTTGCGATTATATGTATATATTTTGTCAGGTTGTGATTGTAACACCCCGAAATTTAATAATTTAATTAATCGAATTATTCATGTTTCATTTAATTATTTAGTTAAGTTAGCGGAAGTATACCCGAACGCATCGCACGTTCGAACATACAACAAAGTCGCCATCAAACTTTATTTATTCCCGAAGGAAAGGGAAAAGATCGATAAAACCCGGGGAAAGAGAAAACTGGGTAAGGGAGTCGGTTATGGAAGGGGAAGGTATTAGCACCCCTAACATCTGTTGTACTCAACGAAAACCGTTTTTATCGTTCTTTGCTCAAATGGGTGTTATATTTAAGGTTTACTCGCGAAAGGATAAGGGGAAAATAAAGAGAATAGATAGAGTGCTCGGTGAGGATTAGGGCCCTTATGCCTTGGTGTCCTTATAGTGCAAGAAGGAATTCAGAGCTCCGTAGTTCATAGAACTAGTGGTGGGAGGTGAAAGAAGAGTGATAACAAATACGGTCTGAACCAAAGGATTATATTTTTTAACCTAAAAAAGGGGTGAAAATGAACCCCAAGAGTAAAAGTGGCATTAACCAATATGTGGCATGGCCAGAGCATTAGCCACTTTATGGTACGACAAAAAAACAAAGAGAATTAAGTGTTTGGTATCAAGGCAAACATATCTCGGTTCGCAAGCAGACACTGGATGGAGATCAGAGAAATAGTGTATTTGGCTCAAAGAGACAATGTATCACATGAAGTGAATTATTGGGTAGAAGTGACAGAAGGTACGGTTTGGAACCAAAGGTAAGGGTATTATGGAATCCATAAAGGAAGTGGTATTTGAAACCAGGAGTAAAGGTAGCATGAACCAATATGTGGGGGGCCATAGGCATCATACCACTATATACGGTATGGCCGAAAATAAGGAATTAAGTGTTTGGCATTAAGGAGAACATCTCTTGGCACAAAGGCAGACAATTGTCCTAAAAGGGTATAAATGGAATTCCAAAGAAATATGGTGGTTGGTTCCCAAGAAAGTCAGTATGTCACTGAGGTGAATATGCATAATTGAAGATAGGTGATGGATCATGAAAAATATGGATAGTTCCCTAAGGCAGAAGAAAGAATACTTATGAATGTGCTCACCAAAGATTCACATCCTTGTGCCTACGTATTCTCATCGTGCAATGAGAAAGTCAGAGCTCCGTAGTTCGTGGAACGACGGAAACAAAGAGAAAGAGATATTTGAGTGATAAAGTGTAGAACTTGTACCAAAAGGGAATAGTGGCATGGGAACCCATAAAGGTAAATGAACTTCCAACTAAAGAGTAAAGATGGTATATACCAAGATATAGGGGGCCATAGGCATCATACAACTGTATTGAAATGACCAAAAACAAAGGAATTGGGTGTTTGACATCAAGGCAAACATATCTTGGTTCACAAGATGGATGATTTTCCTAAAAGGGTAGGTATGGAACCCAAAAGAGAATGATACTTGGTACAAGGAAGAATATATCACTGCAGGGAACCAAAAGATAATGGTATATTAAATCCATAAAGGAAGTAAACTCTGAATCGAAGAGTAAAGGAGGTACAAACCAAGATGTGGGGGGCCATATGCATCATAAAACTGTATTTGAATGACCAAAAATCAAGGAATTAAGTGTTTGACATCAAGGCAAACATCTCTTAGTTCACAAGGTAGACTCCGATTAAATCGTCTTAAAAGGATATGCATGGGATCCAAAGGAAAATGTATTTGATTTCAAAAGGATGGTATTGATTGATGAATATGAGAGAATGAAGAATTAATAAATATGCACTACGCCAAAAAGTGCTTTTGGCAGCACCAAAAAGAAAGCGCTTTTTAAAAAAAGCGCTGTAATAGCTTGAAAAAAAATTCGCCTATGTAAAGAAAGCGCTTTTAAGGTAAAAGCGCTCTTATAGGTCTCCACTTATGAAAGCGCTTTTAAGGTAAAAGCGCTCTTATAGGTCTCAGTCTCACATCTATGAGTTTCACACTTATGAAAGCGCTTTTAAGGTAAAAGCGCTCTTATAGGTCTCAGTCTCACACACTTATGAAAGCGCTTTTAAGGTAAAAGCGCTCTTATAGGTCTCATGGGTTTCACACTTATGAAAGCGCTTTTGAGGTAAAAGCGCTCTTATAGGTCTCATGGGTTTCAGACTTATGAAAGCGCTTTTAAGGTAAAAGCGCTCTTATAGGTCTCAGTCTCACATCTATGAAATTTCCACTCACCTGTCCCTCCTCACATAAACGACAAAAAAGAAAAAAATAAAATCCCTCCTATCCTCTCACGCTCGGATTCCCTCACTCAGAAGGCAGCTCACAATACCTCTCTCTCACTCTTGAACGAAATCCTCACAACTTTCCTCTTCATTCCGCCTCTCTCAAAATCCCTCACGAACCCTAAAAAACCCTATCTTTCTTCTTCATCGCCAAACCCTTCATCATCTCTCTCAATCGCCGCCGAGCTCGCCACCATCCGTAAACCTTCTTCTTCCGTCGCCGCCGTCAAAGTCACGAAACACCCTAAACAACCCTCAAACCACCATCTTCCACTCACCAACCTGAAACCCTCCGGATTTACGACCCACCACACGAAACTCAACGAAACCCACTCATCGCCGCCAACGACTACCGTCGCTCACCGGTACACTCCTCAACCCTTCTTCGCCGAACCCAGTCGCCTCATTTTCATCCCGTCGTATCTTCCGTCCTTTACCGGATCGCGTCCCAAAGAGATTTGCGGTTCTTCACGGACGGTTGGTAAAAAGCTTGCAAGGCTTTGGAGACAAGGTAATATCATTAAATCAACTGGCTGTTTGAAACATTTTTGCATTCCAGTAACGATGTTGGTTTCTCCTGGAATGAATCTTGGTGGCTGTTGTTTATTTCTGTGAACCTCCTGTTTTAATTTTTCATCATTTTTTGGATTTGTATTTAGTTGATTCATGTGAGTCGATTGCGTGATTTTAGGTCCTTTCCAGTATTTAGCATTTTTAGGGCCATTTGTTTATCTGCAAATTAGTTCCCTTCTGTATAAAGGATTTGTTTCGAAAATATGTACCTTTCTTTTCATTTTTGGTTTGGTTATGTAGACATGATAATGTATATTCCGGTTATATGCCTATGTTAATTACGTTACCATGTAAGGTCGGTTTTGGACCTGTTGCATTTGTATAATTTCTGCTATAATATGTGTTTCGTTTCCTCTTGATAGGGTAACAGAAAGAGATTTCCATTAAACGTAATTGACATTGTTAGGATCTCATTTCATGTTTGCTTTTGTTTTCAAAAAAAGCTTATAGGTGATGACATTTCAGTTTAGAACTCCAAGTGTAGTCTTCAAATTTCTTTTCATGATAAACCACTTAGTCCAAAAGTCGTCATTGTGTGGGTGTGGCTATGGGATTTGTAAGCGTTATGAATGCTAGGATATTTCGGCCAACCATTTTTCATTGTGAATTAATTGATTGTAATTACATCTGTGGATTCGGTAATTCGATGCCGTTATGCCGCCCAAATTCTAATATATCAATTACATGACTTTACCGCGTTTAGATCTCACATACTTTTTTTAATTCTAATATATGTTTTTATTTTGTTAGATCAATAAAAGTGTTCCGATCTCAAAGACAAGCTCGAGTACCACGTACTAAATCCAGCAACATTACGTGGATAAAAGTGCAGGTACTTTAATTTTCACAATTTTGCTTATAATAGTGATGCTACTTGATAAGAAAAGATAACTATACATTCTTATTTATTTTTCTATGTAGTGTCCTCTACAGCGCAACGGTATCGATTGCGGATACTTTGTAATGAGGTTTATGAGGGAAATCATTAATATGAATCAAATAGAGATTCCAATCACGGTATGGATTTATAACTTAGGATTTGTTTTAATATTTATCGAATATTTCATATTATTTATTACTTTTAACTAAATCATGCATATTATGTTTTGTTATGTAGTACTTTGATGAATACAAGTGTGCTCATTACACGAGACTGCAGTTGGAACAAATCAAGGAGGAATTGTGTCAATATTTTATTGAGAAAAGATTAATTAGTATATAATGGTTTCAAAATAACATGAATACTTTGATGAAGAATGGTTTCTGGTTGACAAGTGTATAGTTCTTTATATTTTTAACAGATTAGTTATGACTCCAAATAGGCCGTATAACATATTAGTTTTGACTTGTGTATAGTTCTTTATAATTTTAGTGATATCTTTAATTTCATGGATAGATTAATGTGTTCATTCTTGTGTTGGTTTGCTTTAAAAAATTACAAATGCTTGAATTATGACTCCAAATGTGTTCAGTGCCTATCTATCCTTGTGTTGGTTTGCTTGAATTATGACTCCAAATGTGTTCATTCTTGTGTTGGTTTGCTTGTGTTGGTTTAAAAAATTACAAATGCTTGAATTATGACTCCAAATGCTTGAATTAGAGAGGCTTGATTTACAGGTTTATGGGATTATTCCCAAAAAATATTACAGGTTGAAATGGTAGGCTTAAACTGAAGGCAGCGTTTTGTTATTTTACTAGAGGAAAAGACAGCGCTTTTTAGTAAAAAGCGCTGCTAAAGGTTGTCAATAGAGAGCGCTTTTTACTAAAAAGCGCTGCTAAAGGTTGTCAATAGAGAGCGCTTTTTAGTAAAAAGCGCTGCTATAGGTTGTCAATAGAGAGCGCTTTTTACTAAAAAGCGCTGCTATATACCACCTTTAGCAGCGCTTTTTACTAAAAAGCGCTCTCTATTGACAACCTTTAGCAGCGCTTTTTAGTAAACAAAAAGCGCTGCTAAAACCTATAGCAGCGCCACCTACGGCAGCGCTTTTAAGCGCTTTTAAAGGCCAAAAAAAGCGCTCTCATAGGTCTTTTTTGGCGTAGTGATGGTAGCATGCGGAGAATCTGAGTCCTCGTGCCTACGTATTCTTACCGTGCAATGAGAAAGTCAGAGCTCCATAGTTCGGTCGACTATGAACGAAACAAAGACAACAAGAGACTGAGGCAAGAGAAATGATATATGATAATGAAAGATGAAGAAAACTTGGAATTTATTGGATATGAACCACACGAAAGTCTATGAGTAAAGGTGAATACACTGAGCAACTAGGTCATTCGTGTCTTACCCTAAGATATTTCAATCGATTTAATTCTCCATTCTCATTCCTTATTTACTACTTAAGGCTTGTGGCATGCGATTCTCATCATAACTTTCAAGTTGTTGAAGAAGAATCCTTGTTTCTTCTTATGATGATGAAGACTTTATCAATCATTTGATTCGAATTGCACTAAAGTCTATGAAGAAAGGTGAATACCTTGAACAATTGGATCATTCGTCCCGTACCAAATTACACCATAGACAAGGATAATAATGCTCCACTTTCATTATTCTTTATTACTTAAGGCTCATGGCATAAAACTTGAATCATGATTGATAAGTTGTTGATGGAGACTTCTGATTATTGCATTGTGATCGCGACTTTATGAGTCGAATTTGGGGTACAAACTGCAAGTGCACAGTTCTATCGCGTAGTTTTAAAAGATATCGATCCCACAGGGACTTATGAATCGATATACCGTTATCTAAGGTTACTTCGTAAAGCTAAGGCAGGTAATACTTTGATTGTTTGGGGGAAAAAGTTAAAACTCAAATAAGATCTAGATTAAATATCAATAAAGCGGATATCGGTATGTAATTCGTCGTAATTAGGGAATCAATTCTTCGTTGGTTTCTTGGTTTTAAAATAAATCTTTTCAGTTGACTCTATTGATTAAAAGTTTCATCTCAAACTCTCGCTCTGTTGAATAAACTATGATTTTATATTAACGTAGCTGTCACTTATAGTTAAGTCAAAAACCACTTTTTGAAAACAATAGAATCCGTAGAAACTCTTTTTAAGAAAACAATAATCGTTTAAACACCCTTATCTCAAACTCTCGCTCTGTTGACTTAGGTTATATAATTAAATTCAAATGCTTAACTCTCGTCCTCACATTCAATCTTTAAAAATACTTTTTGAAAAAGATTAGAATTTAATTAACTCTAAAAATTGCTCTCGCCTTGATCTAGAATTAATGTCCAATTTACACTGTCCAGTCAAAACCTCAAACTCTCGCTCTATTGATTTTAACTTCTTTATGTCTTTTACTTTTGTACAAAAACTTTGTTATTAAACCCGTAAATTGAGACCGTAAAAAGAGTGATTTTAATTTTAAACTTAATTAAACCAACTTAGTTTTGATTCCTTCATTCCGCTTACTTTACATACCGATACCTAAATAATTTAGCCAAACATACTAAACAGACTTAAATAAATATCATGCATAAACAGATTCATCTCAGGCAAATAATATAAATAAACAGTAAAACAGGGCATATATAAATTCAAACAATAATTAAAGAACCTGAGAAATTAAATAGCAGTCTTGAACACTCCACCACAGGTCGGTTGGATCTGTTCTTGAATTCTTCAATCAGGCAGGAAAATAAAAGCGAAGGAATAAAAAAAACTGGATTCTAACGTAAGGTTAGATCCGGTAAAAGGTACACAATAGTTTCCGGTGTAGAAACTATTGTGCGAAAAATTAATTAAGTGCTAGAAAAGAAAATAGAATTGCAAAAGAAACAATATAAAAATTGTAAAAGTAGTACTATAAAGATATGCTTAAGCTGCTGGAAAAAGAAAAATGCGGAAAAGCAAAAACGGCAAAGAAATCTGGAAAAGGCCTGTAACTCCTGCAGGGTTTGCAAAACTGATATTTATACTGGTACTTTCTGTAACGGTTTCCAAAAGTAGTCCGCTTCAAAGGTCTTCACGTAGCAGCGAATGGTTAGGCGTGCAAATAGGACTCAACGTCTCTGAAGGCAAAAATATAGGGGAGTGGTGTGACGTCCGTCACACCATGTGTGACGCTCGTCACAGGAGTGTGCATAGCGTGACGCTCGTCACAGCCTCTGTGACGCTCATCACAGGCACATCGCCTGTGCTTTTTGGGTTGGGCTTTGGCTTTTGATATTTGTTTCCAAAAACTTCTTTCTGCACCTCCTTTTCTTCCCTTTTTTACTTGTGCTTCAAATAAACTACCTGAGATAAATAGAAAGGAAATACCGAGTAATATCGAGTAAAATGAAATAAATTGAAGCAAATAATAATATAATTTAATTGAATTAAGTCCTAGAATGTGATATAATTTCATCTTATCAAACTCCCCCATACTTAGACCTTTGCTTGTCCTCAAGCAAAATACAGTATAGAACTTGTTTTAAAAATTTTAGCCAGATGAAATTTCAAAACACACATCAATTCGTACTAGGTTGCATGTAAACCTTGTTTAGAAGTAACTTGAGTTTAATCTTGACATCAACAACCACCGTCACAACCTCAGATAACCTCACCTTATGCAAACCAGTTCGAGTAATGCCATTATAGCTATCCTAGTTCCTTTACTCTTATTTCACCCGTTTTCATTCTAGCGAAATCACATTAAGCCCTTTATCTTTTCGCGCACATAGTGGAGTAACCGGTTAGTGATTCTGATCCCTTTTTAGCTAGAAGTTCTGGTACATAAGTCGGATAACTTCGTTATTCAGTCCATTGCAAATTGCGGGGGATCGGACCGTAGTCCGCCCTACCAAGTTCAGTACCAGATACCTGCTGAACCAACTCATAATGGATCTCTCATATTATGCTTTTGTATGATCTGCAACCTTTAGATTAAATGATCTGGTAAGGATCACCTAACTTAATTAGTGCATTTCCTGATATATAATTTTTTTTTGTTACTATGGGAATCATTCACTTATATTCATCGGCTCTCCACGTAGTTTGCTATTAAGATGGTGCTGACTTCTCGTATAAACTACTCGGGGTTACTATAAAACTAAAAGTTCAAGGGATTGGTATAATAGGTACTTATCCTGATCTAACATGTTGAGGTTCTTAGAGCGTTGTTATGGTAATAATTTTTGTTTTGATTTCACTCAAGTTTTATAAAATAAGCGACCTTTATACTTATTGAGTGTGATGAATTTTTGTTATGGCTCATGAAAATTGAGGGGAATAGATAATAGAAGGTTTTCACATTTGGGACTTAACTTAAAATAAATCTATATTATAAGAAATATTATTTTATTATATATTTTTTTATATATAAGAAAGGGAATAACAATGAAAAGAAAGATACATACTTGAAAAGGAAAAAGGAGGATAGAAAGAACATGGTTTTCCCCCCATACTTGAATGAAACATTGTCCCCAATGTTTTAAGAAAAAGAAATGAAATACAAAAAGAAAGGAAAAAAGAAAACAAAAGTTAATGCTGCCTTCCGCCTCTTGTTCGTGGGCCTGGTGATCGCTGACGTAAGTCTAAGTCGTCAAACCTGCTGAACAGCTCAGTGAACCGCTGATCGGTTATGGCATTCCTCTCTTCCTGTTGTTGTTGCATTTGGTGCATCATGTGCATCATTTCGAGATTCTGTGCTTGCATACCATCAATAGCATCCATGATGTCGTCATTGGTTGCAGGCCTTCTTCGTCGACGACGTCGGGAGGATGGGCCAGCTGCAGTATCGGAAGGGTTGAGCGGGACTGATTGTTGTGCAGGAGCATGATCACCCTGCTCCATTTCTTCGAACTCGTCTGTAGACGGGTTTGCATGTGAAGGCTCGGTGGCTTCGGGAGCATTCAGATCATAGAGGTGGCGGTTGGGATTGGTGACATCTGTTAGGGAAATGTTGGGGAGAACAACGCTTGGGACGGCCTGGTTATTCACCATGAGGTAATATTTTCCGCCTACTCGGTTCTTTATTAGGCGGCTGGATCGACAGTAGCCTATATCCATAAATAGGGGAGGTAAAGATTCTAAAGTTTGGAGTCTATCCCCTAGGTTTAAGCCAAGTGCTATGGTGGTGATTAATCCACCAATTACAAAAGGTTGACGACCTCTAGCACATAAGGTGCGGATATGATGAAATAGGAAGGAGGCGGCGTTTACCTTAGCCTGCGGTTCGAAGACGCATTCGAGGAAGAAGAGTTCCTTTGCGTTGACCTTGCTGTTGTTCGGTCTTCCAAAAACGGTGTTTTGTAGGATGCGGATAAAGTACCGGATAGTTGGGTTATGTATATGGGAAAGAAGGAGCTCTTCCCAGTTGTTGGCATCTACACCGGATATTTTCTTAAAGAGGTCGAAAGCGGCAACTGTGCTCCAGTTTAGGTTTGGAGGGATTCTGGGGTAGACTTGACCTTCTGTGGGGAATTGTAGCATGGTACTCAATTGGTTTTGGGTTAAGGAGTACTCGGTGTTGAACATACGGAAAGTTGCGGTACCGGTTAAGAATTCGTTCTCACCGGCGGGAGTGTTGTACGCGTATGAACTTAAGAATTCTAAGGTTAGGGAGGGGTGGGTGGGTTGATTATGCGTGCATAGAAAGGTGAGATCGGCAAGGCGGAGCATCCACTCGATACCTTGAAGTAATCCTAATTGTTGTAAACAAGTTGAATCGGGATACCTGGTAGAAGTGACACCGTGTTGTTGAAAGTGCTCGAATTGCTCCCTTTGATAGTTTTCATCTCCGGATCGGAAGATGATATTTCCGAAATTCTGATTGCCCTCCATACTGATGAATGGTTTGAAAGAGGTAATTTGGGAAAGAAAAGAAAGTATTTGATATTAGAGGGTGGTTTGTGGTGAATGAAGGAGGGTTTGGTGGGTATTTATAGGAAAAGATGTGGTTGAAAAGTGAATAAATGTGGGTTAATGTGAATAAATGGGGAAGGTAAAAAGGTGAAAGGGTGTAACGTTCGTCTCCAACGGCTCTGTAACGTTCACCTAGTCAGAAAGGTGTTATGCTCGTCACAGGGGCGTGACGGGCGTAACAAGTACTTGGCGTGCCGTCCGTCATAGATTGTGTGATGCTCGTCACACAGTATTTTTGGCAAGGTTCAGCTAGCGTTCTTCATAATGATTTTGGTAAATTATTTTTACTATTTCGTTTTGCTTTGCTTCAGATTATTTTATTTTGCTATTTAAATTTCTCTTCCATGCTATTCTACTTTGCATAATAGTGCATAAATATATTGTTCTTTAATAAGTCATGTAGGCAGCAACAGTAGAGATCATAATAGATATTACATAATAAAATAAATAAATAGCTTCAATAAAATAATCATAATGTAACAATGGAGAAAAACAAAAATGCGAAAGAGAAACAAATACGAGCATAATTTGAAATAACATTAAATAATATAACTGACTAAAACTAGATAACTAAGAAAAATAAATTCTATCCATCTGCACGATCTCTGGCCGGAGGAGCAAAGGAGTTAACACGGTTTAGCAACTCGTGAAACTGATTTGTCATACCGTTCATGTATCCTTGAATTTCGTGTCTCATGTTAGCGAACTCTTCTCTGAGGGCTTCTTGTTCTGACATCAAAGCTTCAATGGCAGTGTTATAATCAGTTCTGGGCATATGATGTCTAAGGTCGGGTATTGCCGATTCTTCGGTCTGAACAGGTTGAGGAGGAGGATCAATATCATAATAGCCAGAGGGTGTCTGAGGGTCAGATTCGGCATAAGGAATCTGGTCATCATAAATCTCATAGTCCTGGATGGATTCAGTGGATCTAGCAGGAGAGGGGGTTTCGTTCAGATTGTAGAGCCAGTTACTGCGGTTGTGAACACTAGTCCTAGGATCGGGCATGGTGAATAGGCAAAGAACTTGGTTATCAATTATAAGCTCAAACTCGTCAGATCCTAGGTTTGCTATAAACATAGTGTTGAAGAGGAAGGGTATACTCATAGTAATAATGCCACAAAAAGGGCTTAAGTCAAGCATAGGCTGACGTAATCCAATAGCATTACCTATCATAGTTATCAAACCGCCTATTCGAATTGGTGCTCGCTCATCTTGGATAAGGTGGTCCAAATTTGCCAACATAAAAGTGGCACCGTTTACTGGACGGTTCTGGGAAGCACAAAATATGATGAAGAGTTCATCACGTGAAACTGTGGTACTATTTGGCTTCTTCCCAAATAAGGTGTGGGTCAGGATCTTATGGAAATAACGGAAGGCCGGGTTATGTATGTTTCCAGAGAGAAACTCATGTTCCTCGGGATCGTCATTTCCAGTCAAGTTACGCCAAAAGTGTTCAAGTTCTCTATATTCAAAAAGTTCTTCTTGGCTCACTGTGAATGTGTCAAAGGATGTAGGGAAACCTAAAAGGTTGGTAAAATCTTGAATATTAAATTGGTACTTCATATTAAACATTCTGAACTAGATAAAACCTCTACTTATTCCTTTTCCACGGCTGGGTAGATAGATCAGAGAACTAAGGAATTCTAGACTCAGTCTCCGGTATGTGACAAATTGTCTACGGATAGGAGCGGTTTCCCACCCTATCTGACTCAGCAAATACATGACACTTTGTCTTAGTCCAAGGGCAGTCATTGCCCAGTCATCATCATACAGGCTAGGTAGCATCTCTCTCGTGGCTAGTTCCTCAAACTTTTGTTTCTGAGCTGTTCCTCTGAATTTGATACCCATACGATCAATTTGTCCCATCAGGTTAGTGTTAGCTAGAGAAAATAAAACCAAGAGTTTTATTCAGGATTTGGCCAAATGCCGAAAGAAGAAGTGAAGAGTTTTTTATAGATAAAAATAAGAATGAATACCAAATAAAAGTTAAAAGAATAATTAAGGAAGAAATAATAAAAAATATAAATATGATAATAGAAGAAAATAATAAAATATTTGTGGGTTGTCTCCCACTAAGCGCTTTGTTTAATGTCGCAAGCTCGACATAAAAACTATCAATTATAATCTATAAGTTCTTGAGGAATTTCGTCTAAGTGCAAGACTTGCGAATCTTCAGTGTTTTCTGCATAGTGATAATGTTTTAGACGTTGCCCGTTTACGGTAAATGGTTCCATAGATTTGCCTTTAATTTCTACTGCTCCACTGGGAAAAACATTGGTGATTTGAAAAGGACCCGACCATCTAGATCGTAGTTTTCCCGGAAATAACTTTAGCCTGGAGTTAAATAAAAGGACGGTATCGCCTTGTTTGAAGATTTTCCTTGATATGCGCTTGTCATGCCATTGTTTTGTTCTTTCTTTGTAGCTTCTGGCATTTTCGTAAGCGTCTCTTCTGAGTTCCTCTAATTCGCTTATATCAAGGATTCTCTTTTCACCGGCGGCTTTATAGTTTAAATTTAGATTTTTAATAGCCCAATAGGGTTTATGTTCTAATTCTACCGGGAGGTGACAGGATTTTCCATAAATGAGCTTAAATGGGGTTGTCCCTATTGGAGTTTTGTAAGCAGTTCGGTAAGCCCATAAAGCTTCTGGTAATTTCAATGACCAGTCTTTCCTTGAAGTGGCGACTGTTTTTTCTAATATTTGTTTAATCTCTCTGTTAGACACTTCTACTTGCCCACTGGTTTGAGGGTGGTAAGGTGTCGCTACTCTATGTCTTACGCCATAGTTAAGCAGTAGTTTTTCGAGTACTTTGGATATGAAATGCGATCCACCATCACTGACTACTATTCTTGGGACACCAAACCTTGGAAATATTATATTCTTAAAGAGTCTAGTTACTACTCGTGTGTCGTTAGTTGGAGAAGCTATAGCTTCAATCCATTTTGATACGTAGTCAACTGCCACGAGTATGTATTTGTTACCGAAAGAGGATGGAAAAGGTCCCATGAAGTCTATTCCCCACACGTCGAAAATCTCTACTTCCAAAACGCCCTTTTGTGGCATCTCGTCACGTCTAGATATGTTTCCTGTGCGTTGACATCTGTCACATTTCTTAATAGCTGCATGTACATCTTTCCATATACTTGGCCAATAGAAACCGGCTTGTAGGATTTTAGAGCAGGTCTTGGATGTACTTGCGTGTCCACCATAAGGAGCGGAGTGACAGTGTTGGATTATATTTTCTACCTCTTCTTCGGGTATACACCGACGGAAAATACCATCGGGGCCTCTTTTAAAAAGTAAGGGGTCGTCCCAGTAATAATGTTTTATGTCATAGAAGAATCGTTTCTTCTGTTGGTAGGATAAAGTAGGTGGAACTATTCTGGCAGCTAAATAATTAACGAGGTCAGCGTACCACGGTGTAACAGATATAGCTAAGGTGGTTTCTACCTGTTTATCAGCGTTATTTTCTTCCAAAGTAGCTATAAGTTTATCGTACGAGAAATCGTCGTTAATTGATGTTCTTTCCGGTTCAAGGTTCTCAAGTCTAGAGAGGTGATCTGCTACTACGTTTTCAGTTCCTTTCTTGTCTTTGATTTCCAAATCGAACTCTTATAGCAACAGGATCCACCTTAGGAGTCTAGGTTTAGCATCCTTTTTAGTTAAGAGGTATTTGATAGCAGCGTGGTCAGTGTAGATGATTATTTTGGCTCCGACCAAGTAGGAATGAAATTTATCTAGCGCAAACACTACTGCTAGAAGTTCTTTCTTGGTTGTGGCGTAATTCATTTGTGCTTCATCTAGAGTTCTACTTGCGTAATATATAACGTGAAGCTTTTTATCTTTTCGTTGTCCTAAAACAGCACCTACAGCGTAATCACTAGCATCACACATTATTTCGAATGGTTCGTTCCAATCTGGTGTCTGCATTATGGGTGCGGAGATCAGTGCTTGTTTAAGCGTTTGGAATGCTTCTAAACATTTATTGTCGAATATGAATTCAGCATCCTTCATTAATAGCCCGGTCAAAGGTTTAGTTATTTTAGAGAAGTCTTTAATGAATCGCCGGTAAAAACCGGCATGTCCTAAGAAGCTTCGTACTTCTCTCACAGTTTTCGGGGGTTGAAGATTTTCGATTACCTCTATTTTAGCTTTGTCTACTTCAATTTCTCTGTTCGAGATGATGTGTCCTAAAACAATTCCTTCTTGTACCATAAAGTGACATTTTTCCCAATTAAGTACTAGGTTTACTTTTACACATCGCTCTAGAACTCTCTCTAGGTTTTCAAGGCATTCTTCAAAGTTTTGTCCGCATACGGAAAAGTCATCCATAAATACTTCCATGATATTTTCTAGAAAATTGGCGAATATTGCCATCATGCACCTTTGGAAAGTTGCAGGGGCATTACACAAGCCAAACGGCATTCGTCTATAAGCGAAGGTACCAAAAGGGCACGTGAACGTTGTCTTTTCTTGGTCATCAGGGTGAATTGGTATTTGAAAGAAACCTGAGTAACCGTCTAGATAGCAGAAATGTGAATGTTTTGCTAATCGTTCTAACATCTGGTCAATGAATGGTAAAGGGAAATGATCTTTTCGGGTTGCTTTGTTTAGTTTCCTATAGTCAATGCATATTCTCCATCCCGATTCGATTCGTTTGGTTATAGTTTCTCCTTTTTCATTTTCAATGACTGTTACACCTCCTTTCTTTGGTACTACGTGTACAGGACTAACCCATTTGCTATCAGATATAGGATATATGATACCTGCCTCTAATAACTTGGTTACTACCTCACTCAGGATCGGGTTTAGTCTCCTCTGGTGTTCCCTAGAAGTTTCACAGTCTTCTTCTAGCATGATGCGGTGCATACAAATAGAGGGACTTATTCCTTTAAGATCGGTGATGTTGTAACCTAGTGCGGTTGGATACTTTCTTAAGATATGCAGGAGTTTTTCTGTTTCGAGTCTTCCTAGGTCAGCATTAACTATCACTGGTCGTTCAAGTTCTAAGTCTAGGAATTCATATCTCAGATTCTTGGGAAGTGTTTTCAGGTCTAAGGTTGGTTTCTTAAGGCATTGCGTAGGGTCCGGTGTTATTGCTAAACATCGGTTAAGTTTGTCTTCTACAAGATAGTCAGATGATTTGTCTTTTTCTAACTCCGTTTCTTTTATGCATTCATTGATGATATCCATGAAGTAACATGTATTTTCTATTGCAGGTGCTTTCAAAAATTGGGAAAGAATGAACTCAATTTTCTCTTCTCCTACTTCGAAAGTGAGTCGTCCTCGTTTTACATCTATGATCGCACCGGCAGTTGCTAAGAACGGTCTTCCCAGTATAATGGGTGTAACTTCATCTTCTCTAATATCCATAATTATAAAATCAGTTGGAATGTAGAATTGACCTATGCGCACTGGAACGTTTTCAAGAATTCCTACAGGATATTTGACGGAACGATCTGCTAGTTGCACAGACATTTTAGTTGGTCTCAATTCTCCCATTTCAAGTCTCTTGCATATGGATAAAGGCATAACACTAATACCGGCTCCTAAATCGCATAAGGCTTTGTCTATGACAAATTTTCCTATGTGACAGGGTATAGAGAAACTACCTGGGTCTTTAAATTTAGGAGGCATATTTTGGATTATAGCGCTACATTCAGCGGTGAGTGTAACGGTTTCGCTATCTTCAAGTTTCCTTTTATTAGAAAGAATTTCTTTTAAAAACTTGGCATATGAGGGCATCTACGTAATAGCTTCTGTAAACGGAATTGTGACGTTTAATTGTTTTAGTAGGTCAACAAATTTTTTAAATTGGCCCGCATCTTTGGTTTTAATAAGCCTTTGAGGGTAAGGGATATGTGGTTTATAAGGTGGTGGAGGTACATAAGGTTCCTTCTTTTCTACGGTTTCCTTATTACTCTCTTCCTTTTCCTTAGGTTCACTTTCCTTCTCAGTTGACTTTTTAGAGTTTTGGTTTTCTATCCTTGGGTCAGACGGTCCTTCCACTTCCGTTCCACTTCTCAGTATAATTGCATGAGCGTGGCTTCTTGGGTTAGGTTGGGGTTGGCCAGGAAATGTACTAGTTGGGGCAGCAGTAGGTGCTTGTTGTTGAGCTACTTGTGAAATTTGCGTTTCCAGCATTTTGTTATGAGTAGCCAGGGCATCTACTTTACTTGCTAGTTGTTTAATTTGTTCGCCAGTGTGTACATTCTGGTTTAAGAAATCTTTATTGGTTTGCTGTTGAGAGGCTATAAAGTTTTCCATCATGATTTCCAAGTTGGATTTCCTAGGGGCGTTATTGTTAGATGTAGATGGGGTCGGCTTCTCATATCCCGGAGGTATAGCTGGGGCTTGATTTGGAGATTGTCCAGGTGCGTATAAAGCATTATTACTCTTATATGAAAAATTGGGATGATTCTTCCAATTTGAGTTATAGGTGTGCGAGTAGGGGCTTCCTTGAGCATAGTTTACTTGCTCCGCTTGGATTCCTGTTAGGAGTTGACAATCTGCAGGAATGTGACCTTGGATTCCACAGACTTCGCAATTCTGAGTTATAGCAACCACGGTGGCTGGAGGTGATACATTTAAACTTTCAATTTTCTGGACCAGAGCATCCACTTTTGCATTAACATGATCAAGGTTACTTATCTCGTACATGCCAGTTTTCGTTTGAGGTTTTTCCACCATTGTTCGTTCGCTTCCCCACTGATAGTGGTTTTAAGCCATGCTTTCGATAAGTTGGTAAGCGTCAGCATAAGGTTTGTTCATTAGTGCACCACCTGCGGCGGCATCTATTGTTAACCTCGTGTTGTATAAGAGACCATTATAGAAGGTATGAATTACTAACCAGTCTTCTAAACCATGGTGTGGACAAAGTCTCATCATGTCTTTGTATCTTTCCCATGCTTCGAAAAGAGATTCGTTATCTTTCTGTTTAAATCCATTTATCTGGGCTCTTAACATAGCTGTTTTGCTTGGCGGAAAGTATCGGGCAAGAAAAACTTTCTTTAACTCGTTCCATGTGGTGACTGAGTTGGAAGGAAGAGATTGAAGCCATCTTCTAGCGCTATCTCTTAATGAGAAAGGAAAAATACGAAGTCGAATTGCCTCTGAAGTGACACCATTAGCTTTAACAGTATCAGCGTATTGGACAAATACGGATAAATGAAGGTTAGGATCCTCGGTAGGATTTCCAGAGAATTGGTTCTATTGCACTGCCTGCAATAGTGAAGGCTTAAGTTCAAAGTTGTTTGCTTCGATTGCGGGTGGAGCAATACTTAAATGCGGTTCATCTTGCGATGGAGCGGCGTAATCTCGAAGAGCACGAGCTGGTTCTGCCATCTCGGGTATAGAAGGGAAAATATTTTTGAAATCAGGGAGTTCAACAGGAGGTAGATTGTTTGCAGCACGATTTTCCCGAATTCGTCGTAAGACTCAGAGATATAGTTCGATATCGTTAATTCGTAAGTAGAACGGCTCGCCTTGTGAGCGAGTGCGTGGCATACAAATCAACGAAAGAAAGAAAAGAAAAAGAAAAGCCTTAGTCTCTACAGCGTAACAGAAGAGTTACGATATCGACTAAACAAAAGTTCCCCGACAACGGTGCCAAAAACTTGATCACAATTTTATGAGTCAAATTTGGGGTACAAACTGCAAGTGCACAGTTCTATCGCGTAGTTTTAAAAGATATCGATCCCACAGGGACTTATGAATCGATATACCGTTATCTAAGGTTACTTCGTAAAGCTAAGGCAGGTAATACTTTGATTGTTTGGGGGAAAAAGTTAAAACTCAAATAAGATCTAGATTAAATATCAATAAAGCGGATATCGGTATGTAATTCGTCGTAATTAGGGAATCAATTCTTCGTTTGTTTCTTGGTTTTAAAATAAATCTTTTCAGTTGACTCTATTGATTAAAAGTTTTATCTCAAACTCTCGCTCTGTTGAATAAACTATGATTTTATATTAACGTAGCTGTCACTTATAGTTAAGTCAAAAACCACTTTTTAAAAACAATAGAATCCGTAGAAACTCTTTTTAAGAAAACAATAATCGTTTAAACACCCTTATCTCAAACTCTCGCTCTGTTGACTTAGGTTATATAATTAAATTCAAATGCTTAACTCTCGTCCTCACATTCAATCTTTAAAAATACTTTTTGAAAAAGATTAGAATTTAATAAATCTAAAAATTGCTCTCGCCCTGATCTAGAATTAATGTGCAATTTACACTGTCCAGTCAAAACCTCAAACTCTCGCTCTATTGATTTTAACTTCTTTATGTCTTTTACTTTCGTACAAAAACTTTGTTATTAAACCTGTAAATTGAGACCGTAAAAAGAGTGATTTTAATTTTAAACTTAATTAAACCAACTTAGTTTTGATTCCTTCATTCCGCTTACTTTACATACCGATACCTAAATAATTTAGCCAGGCATACTAAATAGACTTAAATAAATATCATGCATAAACAGATTCATCTCAGGCAAATAATATAAATAAACAGTAAAACAGGGCATATATAAATTCAAACAATAATTAAAGAATCTGAGAAATTAAATAGCAGTCTTGAACACTCCACCACAGGTCGGTTGGATCTGTTCTTGAATTCTTCAATCAGGCAGGAAAATAAAAGCGAAGAAATAAAAAAAACTGGATTCTAACGTAAGGTTAGATCCGGTAAAAGGTACACAATAGTTTCTGGTGTAGAAACTATTGTGCGAAAAATTAATTAAGTGCTAGAAAAGAAAATAGAATTGCAAAAGAAACAATATAAAAATTGTAAAAGTAGTACTGTAAAGATATGCTTAAGCTGCTGGAAAAAGAAAAATGCAGAAAAGCAAAAACGGCAAAGAAATCTGGAAAAGGCCTGTAACTCCTGTAGGGTTTGCAAAGCTGATATTTATACTGGTACTTTCTGTAACGGTTTCCAAAAGTAGTCCGCTTCAAAGGTCTTCACGTAGCAGCGAATGGTTAGGCGTACAAATAGGACTCAACGTCTCTGAAGGAAAAAATATAGGGGAGTGGTGTGACGTCCGTCACACCATGTGTGACGCTCGTCACAGGAGTGTGCATAGCGTGACGCTCGTCACAGCCTCTGTGACGCTCGTCACAGCCTCTGTGACGCTCGTCACAGGCACAACGCCTGTGCTTTTTGGGTTGGGCTTTGGCTTTTGATATTTGTTTCCAAAAACTTCTTTCTGCACCTCCTTTTCTTCCCTTTTTTACTTGTGCTTCAAATAAACTACCTGAGATAAATAGAAAGGAAATACCGAGTAATATCGAGTAAAATGAAATAAATTGAAGCAAATAATAATATAATTTAATTGAATTAAGTCCTAGAATGTGATATAATTTCATGTTATCACATTGTTGCTTTGTGAAAGGACACTTGACAATCGTTTGATTTAAATCGTGCTAAAGTCTATGAATAGAGGTGAATACGATGAGCAACTAGGTCATTCGTCCCGTACCCAAAGATATTCATAATGAGTTAATGGAATTCTCTACTCTCATTCCTTCTGTTGATTCTAAGTGTTGGCAGCAATTTTGGTAAAACAAAGAGTGTTCACAAGATGTCATGTGTGATGTCTTAACATGAGATATCCTATGTACCTGCTGGAGTTGAAGAACATATGCAAGCAGGATTGTTTCAGAATGCCACTTACAGGGCTTCTGATATTGGTTGTACCTGCTGGAGCTTATATGGAAGACATATGCTGCAGGATTGTTTCAGATGACATACACATTGTCATGGTAACTGATATGGTTGTACCTGCTATAAAAGGAAACTGGATTATGCAGGATTTTTCCAGATGTCAGACCCGATGTCATGACATCTTGTACATAGAACATTCAGTATGAATGTCTGGTGTTTTGTGATTTCACAATTGGTGGCAATCATTGGTTGATTGAAGATATGGCTAGCTGGCGCATTCTATCAGGGATATCAACCAGATTTGTTTATTTTCCAAGGAGATCTTTACAGCTGATATGAAAAGATTTGATTGGAAAATATATCTAGGGTTCTCAAGGTGTCCAATACTTCTATAAAAAGGGACTTAGAAAACCTGATTGTACACACAACCAATACTGAGCGAAATTTAGAGAGAGAGCTAGGGTTTTTGTCTGTAGGTCATTCAAGTCATCCATTGATGATTGAATTGGACTGATTTGTCTTCTTGATCAAAGCTTTGAAGCAAGATCAAGAGTGTGTCTTCTTGATTGAAACTGTGAAGTAAAATCAAGAATATTGTAATTGAAAAGTATTTTCTTTTCACAAGGGATTGTTGTTTAAAATCACGGGTGTGTGATTGTAAGGGAAGTGAGTGGGTTCTCATATCTAAGAGTGCTTAGGTAGAAATTACACGGGTAGAGATTAGGTGAGAAAGACTGTAACTTGGTGAAGTGTACAGATAGTCTTTGAACTAATTCTATTTTAGTGGATTTCCTTCCTGGCTTGGTAGCCCCTAGGCGTAGGTGAGTTGCACCGAATTGGGTTAACAATTGCTTATGTTATTTGCTTTACCATTCTGTTTCTGTTTATCCATTGTTTATAACCAGATATCAGTGTCGTGACATTACCTTCGACATCTTATATCTGATACCAGAATTTCAATTGGTATCAGAGCAAGCATCCTGCTCTGGTTCTGGGTGAGATCTAGGGGCAATACTTTCTGGTACAATGGAAAGAGATGGAGGATCTGTTCATAGGCCACCAATCCTGGATGGTTCTAACTATGACTATTGGAAACCTAGAATGGTAGCGTTTTTAAAATCCCTTGATAACAAGGCTTGGAAAGCTGTCTTGACAGGATGGGTGCACCCTGTAGTCACTAAAGAAGGAGAAGCCACTACTGAAAAGAAGCCTGAAGAACAATGGTCCAAGGAGGAGGATGATCTTGCTCTTGGAAACTCTAAAGCCTTGAATGCAATATTCAATGGTGTAGACAAGAATATTTTCAGGTTGGTAAATAACTGTGAAGTGGCCAAAGATGCTTGGGACATTCTCAAGACCACTCATGAAGGCACCTCTAGGGTAAAGATGTCTAGACTTCAGCTGCTCACCTCCAAGTTTGAAAACTTAAGGATGAAAGAAGATGAAAACATTCCTGAATTCCACATGAGTATCCTTGAGATAGCTAATGCCTCAAGAGCCTTGGGAGAGAAGATGATAGATGAAAAATTGGTGAGAAAAATACTTAGGTCACTCCCTAAGAGATTTGCAATGAAGGTGACTGCCATAGAAGAGTCTCAAGACATCGCCAACATGAGGGTAGATGAGTTAATTGGCTCCCTCCAAACCTTTGAGATGGGATTGATTGAGGGAACTGAAAAGAAAACCAAGAGCATTGCCTTTGTTTCCAACACAGAAGAGGAAAACAGTCAAGATGTGGATAAAGAGTGGGCCAATGAAGTTGCTATGCTGGGGAGACAGTTTAACAGATTGTTAAAGAAAATGGATGTCAGATCCAAGGAAAATGTCAAGAACATCGCGTCTGGCATCAGTAAATCCAAAAATACTGGAAGAAAAGCAAGAGCAGATGAGAAGCCCAAAGAAGGAAAAGAGGTTCAGTGCTATGAATGTGATGGGTATGGACACATCAGGTCTGAATGTGGGACCTACCTTAAGAAACAGAAGATGAGTCTTGCCGCCACATGGTCTGATGAGAGTGATACTGAAGAGGCTACAAATCTTGTGACTGCTTTGACAGGAAGATAGGAATCTGATGAAGAGTCAAGTGATGGTGAAGTAACCTTTGAGGAATTGGCCTCTACCTACAGAGAGCTGTCTCAGAAAAATGTTGAACTGAACAAGCAGTCTTTAAATCAAGAAAAAAACATAACTCAACTTGAGAATGAGAAGGTAGAATTCTTGGAAACCATCTCCAAATTGAAAACAGAAGTTGTGGCTCTAAAGGTCAAGCTAGATGAAGATCAACAAGTTGAGAGCCAGAAGATAGTCCAACTGGAGAAAGAAAAAGCAGAACATGTGGAAACTATCCTCAAGCTAAAGACTGAAGTTGTGCTCTTAAACTCAAAACTAGAAGAGACAACCAAGTATGTAAGGATGTTGAACAATGGATCTGACTCCTTAGACAAGATTCTTCAAACTGGACAAAGTACAGGAGTCAAATCTGGATTAGGGTTCCATAAAACCAAGGCTGAAAGTAGTTACACTGGCTGCAAACCTCAAGCTAAACCTAAATGCAGCAACAGTAAGAGCAGTTCCAAGATGTCACATCATATGTCACACCATCAGAAGAAAGAACAGCAAAAATACAAACACCTAAGATGGAGATGTCATTACTGTGGGAAATTTGGACACTCAAGGGCCTTCTGCTACAAGCTGTATGGTTACCCTACCCACCTTCATCAGCAACAGCAGAAGAGAAAACAGCAGTATGGCAAGCACCAAAGATGGAGATGTCATTACTGCGGGAAAGCTGGACACTCTAAGTCTTCCTGTTATAAGCTGTATGGTTATCCTAGCCATGGTCATCAACAAATCCACTATCAACCCAGACCCAAACATCACAGGCCTATCAAGAAGAAGCAATGGGTTCCTAAGACTAGTGTCACAAGTCTAATGGCTCTCAAAGAAGAATGGTATTTTGATAGTGGATGCTCTAGACACATGACTGGGAACTCAGACTTGATTACTGACCTTCACCCTCATGACTTAAGCCATGTAACCTTCGGTGATGGAGCTAAAGGTGAAATAAAGGGGATAGGCAAGCTTGAGTGTCCTGGAGCTCCTAAACTTGACAATATTCTACTAGTCAAGGGCTTGACTTCAAATCTAATAAGCATCAGTCAGCTAGGGGATCAAGGTCTGAATATCATCTTCACTAAAATTGAATGTCTGATTATGAACAAAGACAGTGAAGTAATTATGAAAGGAATCAGGACCAACAACAACTGCTACATATGGAGCTCTCAAATGGATAACCAAGGGAAAGGAAAAGTGTCAGATAAGGGTGCTAACACCTAACCTCAAGGAAGAAAAGGTCATGATGGCACAAACGCCTGAACACATGACTGGTGGTATGAAGTCTGAAGTTAGTAAGAGCCTTGCTGGAACTGAAACACAAGGAACTATGTCAGTTGAAAACAACAATGCTCAACCAGGGTGGATGAAATTGCTGAAAATTATCTACAATGTCACACTCAATGTTATGACATTGTATTATGACAACCTGACTGCAAAGGACCTGTATGAGGAAAAGGGAAAATTAGGGGCTTGACTTCTTGAGAAAATATGGCAATTAATGTGGAGTGGATAAGGCAAGAAAAATATTGTCTGCCACATTAATAATGAATCATCTCCTAGTATTAGAAATAGCATCTATTTCATATGCACTCTCTGCCTGAACACAATTCTTTCCATTCTCATCAAACTTCTCAAAGAACCTCTGCTAGGGCAAAGAAAGTTTTCTCAAAAGTTCAACAACATGTCTCAACATCCGTCAGCATCTAGCTCAAAATCCCTTCATACTAGAACTTCCTCCATGGAATTTTTAGAAGAGGAGCTGATAGACGCAACCCCTCTGTGTATGATACCAGGTGACTTTCCATGCTCCCCGTCCATGGCTAAAACTAAACAAGACAACACTCCTGAAGAATCGCCTGATAAAGAGGACATGCACTCTACGGATCGCATCATAAGAAACCTGGTTACCAGGATACTGGATGAAGAGCATGGAGTTAAGGACATTTTTACCCCTTTGTCTAGAAGGAACCCCTCACCTGAGGTGGAAACCCGAGCTAAGAAAGATGGTGACTCATCTAAAACAGAAAAGGAAGTAGCTGCTGAGGGACTATGTTCTCTTGGAAGAAACTTACCTAGTATGTCCCCTGACACTGCTCAGGACATTGAGGAAGAAGGGTCTGAGGAAGAAGATGACATGTTGGTCAATCTGGTGAAAACAAGTGTAGCTAATAGACTGAGAAAAAGGAAGAGTATGGCTGAGATAAGGACTGGTAGGGAGGAGAAAAGGGTTGCTGGTATAGGTCCCTCCAAGACTTGGAGTAAAGTAGAGGTCAGGAAGATGAAGGAGAGTGAGAGGTCTGAATCTGATGAGGATGTCGAATATGATGTCTCAGACATTTCCCCTGTTAAAAGGAAGCCTGTAAAGAAGTCTCCAAACAAAGTGGTTGATGTGCATCTTGACAATATCTCGTTTCACATGGAAGGTGGTGCTGCCAAATGGAAGTTTGTGACTCAAAGAAGAGTAGCTGTTGAAAGAGAATTGGGAAAAGAAGCAAGTGAAGTAAAGGAAGTCATGGAGTTAATTAAAACAGCTGGTCTTATGAAAACTGTGGCTGCTCTGCCTCAGTGCTATGAGGGGTTGGTCAAAGAATTCATTGTGAACATCCCTGAGGAGCTATCTGAAAGTAGCAGCAGGGAGGGCTGCAAAGTTTTTGTAAGGGGTAAGTGTGTAAAACTTTCACCTACTATTAATAACAAGTTCCTAGGGAGAGGAACTGATGAAGGAGTAGATCTAGAGACCACAGACAATGAGGTCTGTAGAATTATTACAGCTGGCCAAGTTAAGAAATGGCCTAGTAGGAAACACCTATCAGCTGGTAAGCTCATTGTGAAATATGTCATTCTGCAAAAGATTGGTTCAGCAAATTGGGTACCTACTAATCACATATCTACCATCTCCATTGCTCTTGGGAGGATCATTCATGCCATTGGAACTAAGATAAACTATAATTTTGGAAAGTTTGTGTTTGATCAAACCATCAGACATGCCTCCACCAATGCTGTAGAGTTGCCCATTGCATTCCCATCTATCATTTGTGGGATCATCCTGAGTCAACAACCAGGAATCCTGAGTACAAATGATATTCCAAGTAGGAGAAAAACCCCTCTGTCCATTCATTATAAGTTGTTTGAGGGAAGTCATGTCAATGATGTCATGACATCTGCCAGAAGGAAGTCTACAGCTAAAGGAAGCTTGATTGACCAACTGAAAGAGACCTGCAAGGAATTGGACAATGGTATAAGGGTGGCCAAGGTTAGAAAAGAAGCTTTAGAAGTTCTTATATGTAGCCTCGAAAAGGAGGAGTTAGAGGAAGCTGGAAAGAACTCAAATACAAGATCCCAGTCCAGTTCTGAAAACTCAGAAGACTCTGAAGGTGTAGCTGAAGATGAAGATGAAGGTGAAGGTGATTCTTCTTCTTCTGATTAAATGTCCCTGACTGTATTGGAGGCTTGGAGGGGTGCTGGAAGGTGTGGTGGAAGTTGCTGCTGTTTGGAAGGTTGTTGTTTTTTTTGTGTATTTTGTGGCAGTCCTCTTGATGCCTGTTATATTTAGGGCTCTTAATGAGTTCCTTGGATTTGTTCATTATCTCAGCTTTCTGCTGTGTATAATGTTGGTGTGTACTTCCTGAATATTTTGTTTTAACATGCTTAATGTTATAACATCAGTTTTAAACTTTCTCTGCTAGACTAATAGACATTTATTTTGTCTGATTGGTCACCTTTGGTCAATTTTGACTAAAAAGGGGGAGAAGTGCTTGCTATGGAAGTTGGATGTGGCTGATCAGAAGGACATCTATTATTGGAAGAGGTGCACAGGTGTTGATGTTATAGCAGATGTCAGTGTGACATTCTGGCTGGTAAAGGTGTTGGAGTTACAGTAGCTGTTTTTGGTGAATGCACATATTTAGGGGGAGAAGAAGTACCCTGGTGTATTGTGCATTTGTGTGTCTTATTAGTTGCATCCATAACTAGTAATTCTGATTGTTGCACAGATTTAGGGGGAGGAGAAGTTCCCTTGTGCATGTGTGTATTACTAGTAGCCATAGCTAGTAATTGTTTTTTGCTTCTGCTGCTGATTAAACTACTGGTATGTGGTTTAACTGCTGATAGTTTGCCTTGTGAACAAAAAGGACAGATATATGTTTTAGCCAAAATTTGCCAAAGGGGGAGTTTGTTGATTCTAAGTGTTGGCAGCAATTTTGGTAAAACAAAGAGTGTTCACAAGATGTCATGTGTGATGTTTTAACATGAGATATCCTATGTACCTGCTGGAGTTGAAGAACATATGCAAGAAGGATTGTTTCAGAATGCCACTTACAGGGCTTCTGATATTGGTTGTACCTGCTGGAGCTAATATGGAAGACATATGCTGCAGGATTGTTTCAGATGACATACACATTGTCATGGTAACTGATATGGCTGTACCTGTTATAAAAGGAAACTGGATTATGCAGGATTTTTCCAGATGTCAGACCCGATGTCATGACATCTTATACACAGAACATTCAGTATGAATGTCTGGTGTTGTGTGATTGCACAATTGGTGGCAATCATTGGTTGATTGAAGATATGGCTAGCTGGCGCATTCTATCAGGGATATCAACCAGATTTGTTTATTTTCCAAGGAGATCTTTACAGCTGATATGAAAAGATTTGATTGGAAAATATATCTAGGGTTTTCAAGGTGTCCAATACTTCTATAAAAAGGGACTTAGAAAACCTGATTGTACACACAACCAATATTGAGCGGAATTTAGAGAGAGAGCTAGGGTTTGTGTCTGTAGGTCATTCAAGTCATCCATTGATGATTAAATTGGACTGATTTGTCTTCTTGATCAAAGCTTTGAAGCAAGATCAAGAGTGTGTCTTCTTGATTGAAACTGTGAAGTAAAATCAAGAATATTGTAATTGAAAAGTATTTTCTTTTCACAAGGGATTGTTGTTTAAAATAACAGGTGTGTGATTGTAAGGGAAGTGAGTGGGTTCTCATATCTAAGAGTGCTTAGGTAGAAATTGCACGGGTAGAGATTAGGTGAGAAAGACTGTAACTTGGTGAAGTGTACAGATAGTCTTTGAACTAATTCTATTTTAGTGGATTTCCTTCCTGGCTTGGTAGCCCCCAGACATAGGTGAGTTGCACCGAACTGGGTTAACAATTGCTTGTGTTATTTGCTTTACCATTCTATTTCTGTTTATCCATTGTTTATAACCAGATATCAGTGTCGTGACATTACCTTCGACATCTTATATCTGATACCAGAATTTCACCTTCTTTATTTCTTAAGTCTCATATCACACAATTTGAATCTTGTTTGACAAGCTCTTTAAGAAACACCTTTGATGTGCTTTGCATAGTAGTCCACTATTTGATTTGTTTGGGATGCCTTGACTAGAAAACTAAACTTGAGGCCTTGAGATCCATAATATTTCAGGAATTAGTTTTACCAAGTGATCAAGTGACCTTTGTTTGTGTTTTCCTTGTGTGTGATCCCTTATTTGTGATTGTTGCATTCATGCATTCATGCACATCATAACATTCATTACACGAAAATAACTTCAAGGATCTGAGGTCTTATTTGCAAATATTTTTAGACCATGGATTGTGGAAGAAGGACCACTAAGAAGTATAGTTTCAGATGCCCTGATTTGAAAGAGCTAAGAAAACTATCATCCTTTGTATTAGATCTCTTGGACTTCAAGCAACATCATGGGAAGCTTTTGTTTGTATTATCTGCTAATATGGTTGAAGGACTATTGAGTGTTTTGGTTCAGTTCTATGACCCCCTATACTGTTGCTTCACTTTTCCCGATTATCAGCTTGTGCCTACGTTAGAGGAGTATGCCCATCTCTTAGGAATACCTGTTTCTAACAAGGTGCCCTTTAGTGGATTGGAGGAGATTCCCAGATCTCATATCATAGCTGAAGCTCTTCATATGAAGAAGTCTGAGATTAAGGCTCATTGGTTGAAGAAAGGAGGAATGTTTGAGATGACTTATGAGTTCCTCATTGGTAAATCTACTGTCTTTTCTCAAGCCGGTAGTATAGATGCTTTCGAAGCCATCTTTGTGTTGCTCATTTATGGCTTGGCTTTGTTCCCTAACATTTATGGTTTTGTTGATGTTAACGTCGTTAGAATCTTCTTGATTGGGAACCCTGTGCCTACTCTGTTAGGTGATATTTATTTTTCTTTACATTTGAGGAATTCTAAAGGTGGTGGGACTATTATGTGTTGTGTTCCTCTTCTGTACAAGTGGTTTATTTCGCACTTGCCTCAGACGCCTACTTTCTTGGAGAATAAACAATGTCTACGGTGGTCCCAGAGACTTATGACTCTCACTAATGATGATATTGTTTGGTATGATTCTACATTGAATGGCTTGGATATTAAGAACAGTTGTGGTGAATTCTCTAATGTGTCTCTCATTGGTACACAAGGAGGAATTAACTACAATCCTGCTTTGGCTCGTCGTCAACTTCGGTTCCCCTAGACAAACCTAATAACACTCAGTTAGAAGGTCTTTTCTATCAAGAGGGTAAAGATCCCCAATATTTGAAGCAGAAGATGATACACGATTGGCATAATGTGCATAGGAAAGGAAAATCCGAGCTTGGTCCATGAAACTCTGTAGCTTTAGAAGCTTACACTACTTGGGTGAAGAAGAGAGCTTTGGAGATGATGTTATCGTATGCTTGTGAAAGACTTATGTCTTTGGTTGTGGTTGAGCCATCAACTCTCGTTAACCAAGATGTAGAGGAGTTGGAAGACGCACTCACCAAGATGAAGCAAGAGAAAGACATGTGAGAAGAGTGGTTCCATGCTTTCAGCCGAAAGCATGAGGAGTTGCAGCTTGAGTCAAAGGACAAAGATGCGCTTATTGAACTTCTTGAGGACCGAGCAGTGAAGAGACAGAGAGAGTCAGGCGGTCCATCTTCCTCTAGTATGCCTCAACCTTCCGGTGCTTTGAAGAAGATTGTTGATCAGCTTGTCCTTGAGAAAGCTCAGATGAAGACATCTTTTGAGACTGAGATTCGACACATCCGAAGGAAGTACGTGCCAGCAGCCAGATTATCTGACATTGTTGCTAGGGGATCCTTAGGATGATTAGTTTCCTTTTCTCTTGTATTTTGCATTTTGGTTTCTGAAATTGTACTCAGTGTAGTTCTTCCAAATTTTATGAATAAAAGATATTTTATGATCAATCAAATTGTTATTGTTGTTATTATATATTTGCAAATAAAATAGTATGTTCCTTGAAATTAAATAAACAAAAACATTGCATTTCACGCATCATTTGCATAACAGGTTTTCTTCTGCCAAATGTCTTATCAGTTATTCTTCTGTGCTTCAGCCAAGCTGACTCACCAATATAACACTCTCGCCAATCAACTCAAGATCATGGAACATTTGGAACAAGAGAATAAAGAGCTGAAGGATGAGATTACACGGTTGACTGCAATGATGGAGTCTGTTCTTGCTGCGCAAAATCAGTCTTCACTAAATCCCACAACTCCTCCCCAGAGGACTGTCATTTCTGAGGTTGCTACCTCGACTGTTCCTATTGCTTCCAGCCAATCCGGTTCGTATATGCCTACTGGATTCCTGTGGGGAATGCCACCAAACTTCATACCTAAAGAGTTTGCACCTACCTTTGTCTCTATGCTAGCATCTAGCCCGGTCATGTTTGTTCCTCCTCCAGTTGTTCATACCTTGCCCCGTGTTGAGGACACCCTCTACCATTTTGAGCTATATGAGGGCCCATATGTTTATGAGAAGATGGATGACATGAAGGATCAGTTCCTTGAGCTGCGAAAGGAGTTGAAAACATTGAGAGGAAATGACCTGTTTGGCAAGAGTGTTGCTGAACTCTACTTGGTACCAAGTGTGAAGATCCCGATGAAGTTCAAAGTCCTTGACTTTGAAAAGTATAAGGGGAATACTTATCCGCTGAGCCACCTTGTTATGTACGCCAGAAAGATGTCAACTCAAACTGATAATGATCAGTTGTTGATTCACTACTTCCAAGACAGCTTGACCGATGCTGCTCTGAGATGGTATATGGGGCTAGACAGTGCAAATGTCCATACTTTCAATGATTTGGGTGAAGCTTTTGTTAAATAGTACAAGTATAATGTGGATATGGAGCCTGATAGAGACCAACTGAGGTCTATGTCTCAGAAAGATAAGGAGACACTCAAGGAGTATGCTCAGAGATAGAGGGAACTTGCTGCTCAGATTAACCCTCCATTAGAAGAGAAAGAGATGACGAAGATTTTCCTGAAGACCTTGAGTTCGTTTTATTACGAATGTATGATTGCCAGTTCCCCCAGTGACTTCACCGAAATGGTAAACATGGGGATGAGGTTAGAAGAAGGAGTCCGTGAAGGACGTCTGTCTAAGGAAGAAGCGTCGTCCAATAAGAAGTACGGTGGTGGTTTTTCCAAGAGAAAGGATGGGGAAACCAATTCAGTATCTGTAGAGAGGCAGAGGAGGCCTCATGCCAGAAGAAGTTTTCAACCGCGTCCGCATCATCATCAAGTTTTTTCAGTAATTCTAGTTTTTTCCAACAATTCCAACAATCAATCTGTTCTGATTCAACAACAACAACGTCAACCGCAACCGCAACAAAGAACCAACTACAACAACAACAATAATAAAAAATAAAGTTTTGAGAGGAATAAGGTCTCTTTTGACCCTATTCCTATGTCCTACACATAATTATATCCATATTTGGGTCTCAAGAACCTACTTCAACCCATAAATCCTCCACAAATCCCCGAGCCACTTCCATGGTGATTCAAACCTGAACTTTGTTGTGCCTTTCACCAGGGAGCCCCTGACCATGACATTGAGAACTGCTACCTATTGAAGTATGAAGTACAAACGCTCGTGAAAAGTAGGATGTTGTCCTTTGAGGACCGTGCGCCTAATGTAAAAGCTGATCCATTGTCTGCTCATGGTAATGTTACTGTCAATATGGTGGATGGTTGTCTGGGAAATTTATGAGTCTTTGATGTACAACGCATCCGTAGGTCTCTGGTGGAGATGCATAAAATGTTGTGTTTGATCAGTGATTGTGAGCACGACCATGATGGTTGTGCAACTTGTAGTGTGAACCCCTGTGGGTGTATGATTGTCAAGAGGGATATCCAGAAGTTGATGGACGAGAATGTAATCCAGATTCAACAATCGAGGGATATAGATGATGTCAATGTAATTGTGCCGGTGTTTAAGACCCCTGAGCGGGTAGTAATTCAGTTTGATAGCAACCGCAACAATAACACTAATAGATCGGTATCACCGTTGGTTATACAGGTAGCGGGCCTTGTCCCGTATGCATCCGATAAAGTTGTGCCTTATCAATATAATGCCACAATGGTGGAAAATGGTCAAGAGGTTCCTTTTCCTGTAACGAATTCTGTGGTGAATATAGCTGATATTGCAAAGGTGACCCGTAGTGGTCGTGTCTTCGGTCTGGTCTTTTCGAAGGAGGTAGAGGATGTTTCATCCAGTAAAAAGGCGGATGTGCCTATGGTGAATCCACTTAGTGCTCCAGTATGTCAGTATGGTGAATCCATCAAGCTGGAGCCTAATGATGATGATGAGGTATTGCATTTGATTAAGAGGAGTGAGTTTAATATGGTGGAGTAGCTGCTCCAAACCCCATCGAAGATTTCAGTATTGTCTCTGTTAATGAATTCTAAAGCATACAAAAAAGCATTACAGAAAGTACTAGAGCAAGCCTATGTTGAGCACGATGTTACTGTGGATCAGTTTGACCATATTGTTGCTAACATCACTTCTTGCAATAATCTGAGCTTTTGAGAGCTTTCTGAGGAAGGCATGAATCACAATCTAGCACTACATATTTTGATGAATTGTAAGAAGGATGCACTGTCCAATGTTTTGGTTGATACTGGTTCTTCTTTGAATGTGCTTCCAAAATCAACTATGTCTAAACTCTCTTATCAAGGCGCCCCTATGAGGTACAATGGCGTGATCGTTAAAGCATTTGATGGTTCTCGCAAAACTGTCATTGGTGAAGTGGACCTGCCAATTAAGATAGGTTCGAGTGATTTCCAAATTACTTTCCAAGTAATGGATATCCACCCGACCTATAGCTGTTTATTAGGGAGGACATGGATTCACGAGTGTTAGATGCCTAAAAGTGCTTATTTGAGCTATCAAATGTGGGCATCTTTCACTCCTTTTTGTTGCTAAAGCGTTCGAAACCGCCTTTGATTTAGATGAATCGCAATACAATGTTAAACGATCTTGGTACCTTTGATTTGTGCGTTATTGTGCAGGAATTAGGCATGAAATAATAGAAAATGAAGGCACAAGAAAATGGCAAGGGACCAAGAAAAAGAATGCATTCATCAGCTTACTCGCTAGGCGAGTGCTGTGGCGAAGTGCTCACTAGGCGAGCTTCCAGCGAACATCTCCAGTATTTTACAGTAGCAAACATCAACAAACTCGCTAGGCGAGCAACCAACGAAGGTGGTAGCGAACACGCCCAGACTTGGTCAAAAGCGCAGCCAGCACTCACTCTCTAGGCGAGCCATTAGCGAGCTCCCAACGAGCAATTCCAGTAGCAAAACCTCCTAAGCTCGCTGGAGCGAAGGTTGAAGCGTGGGATTCGCCTAGCGAAGGTTTTGTTCGCCTAGCGAACGTGCAAATCTGGAAAAGGATATTTCTCTGGGCGCAGGTGCCTCTGGTGCCTATTTTAGGGGCTCGCTAGGAGAACCATTATGCTCGCCTAGCGAGCATGACAGCTCAGTAGCAGCACTATAAGTAGCAGGGGCTACTTTTTGGAGCCATACTTTACACTTCCATACTTTGTACTTTTTAAGATATTTTCAGCATTTGCTCTAGAGATATTTTGTAACCTAGAAACCCATTTTTCTTCATCTCTTAACATTATTCTACAAGAAGAAGGTGGATTCCCATCCAATCTCGATTCTTCGACTTGGATGTTGATCAACCTTCAACCGAGACTTCTTGTGCAAGCCACCATGAAAATGAGTGGCTAAGTTCTTCATTTTGTCAAGGTTAGATGTAGATGATCATTAGCTTTGTGTGTAAATGGGATGATCTTCATTTGTAAACTCTTTAATGATGAATATATGGTGAAAACTTTGTTTTATTGAAAACTCTTTGTGTTGGTTTATGATCGAGAGATGTTTACCAACTCTTTACCTAGGTTTTCATCCAATCTTGTTTGTTAGCTAGAGATAGTAATGAATGATTTTGTTCACCATAAGGTTGAACCAAAAAGTTGTCATTTTGATAGATTGTGTTAGAGATAAACAATGGATCAAAATGGGAAAACCCACAATGTGTGTTAGAGATAAACATATTGGGAGGACTTTGTGAAATAGTTTGTCATCTAAAGGAGTTTATAAGTTTTGTTGATCGAACATATACATGCAAAGTGATCATCGAACCCTAACTTTGACAATATTTCTCAAATAGAAAAACCAAAATTTTTACCGTATTTTATTACACTTTTATGCAAGATGTGACTAAAACCAAAACCCCCTTGTTACTACGAGTTAAGAATTGAAACAACTGTCGAACGGTGGCGATATCTCACAATCCCTGTGGAGACGATAACAAAAACCCGACACTTAAAACTACACTCAACAAAATGGCGCCGTTGCCGGGGATTGTGAATTGATATTGCGAGCATCGCAATAGTTGCTTAATTTTTAGCTTTCGAATTTTTGACTTGTGCTTGTAATTTGTTTGGTTTAGTGTGCAGCTTTCGTTTTATGCGAGGGCAGATTCCTGTGGACGAACTTCTTTTTGATCCCGAGATCGAAAGAACCGCCAGAAGACTGAATAGCAAAACGAGACGAAGGAGGCAACAAGCTAGACAACGACAAGAACAAGGAGAAAGTTCTTCTACCACACATCCACCACCGTTCATACCTATCATGGATCAACCACCACAACCACCGCCCATTTCCACTCCATGTGTAAACAGTCCAAGGAATACTGCTCAGTTTGCCAACCACACGGGAAGGCAAGCCGAGATGAAGACGGGAACTCTAAATTTACTATATGGAAGTTCATTCACCGGAATGGACCATGAAGATCCCTTTGCTTTTCTCACCAAATTTTACGAGATAGCATTGGCAGCCGGAGTTGATCAAGCTCAAGAGCTACCGTTGTTCAAAAGATTATTTCCCTACGCTTTTCTGGGAAAAGCAAAAGATTGGTACTTAGATCAAACACCTGCCTCATGACAAATTGGAACGTGTTGGAAGAGAAGTTCATCGAAAGATTTTTCTCCCACAACCGGTTCATGGAATCCAAGACGGCCATCTTCGTGTTTTCACAAGGGACCAACGAATCATTGAATGAGGCATGGGAAAGATTCAAATCCATGCTTCGGAAGTGCAAAGGGCACGGTTTCGACGAATTGACTCAAATCCACATTTTCAAAAATGGCCTTCAACCGAATTGCAAGACTTTGTTGGATGCTACCTCGGGTGGTTCTTTATTGTCTAAAAGCGCCGAAGAAGCTACAAATATTATTAACCAAATGGCTCTAAATGACCTCCAAAGTCAAAGTAGAGGCAACTCTTTGAAGAAGCCGGGAGTGCTTGAAGTTGGGACGAACGATGTTATTCTTGCCCAAAACAAACTCATTTCGCAACAAGTGGAACTCTTAACTCAACAAATAAAAGAGTTGAGAGAACCTTCAAAAGCTAAACAAATAGCTTGTTGTGAGCTTTGCAAAGGTGAGCATGACACCGGATTTTGTCCACCTCCCGGCTTCGAAGAAGTAAACTACATGGCGAACCAACGAGACTACCAACCGAGACAACAACAACAACAATAACCTTATCAACCACATCCTCAAAATCAACAACAACACTTCCAAGGGAATCAAGGGTTCCAACCTAGGAGTAACTATTACCATAACCAAGGTTATGGGGGTGGTTCTTCTAGCCGTCAAAACCCTCCCCAAAATCCTTACCAACCTCAACAACCGTCGGTTGTGACTTCAAAGCTAGAAGAGACATTGACACAATTTATGCAAATGTCAATGGCTAATCAAAAAAGTAACGATGCGTCAATCAAAAACCTCGAGACTCAAGTCGGACAACTTGCTAAGCAACTAGCGGAACAACAACCCGGTCCATCTTTTTCGGCGAACACGCAAACTAATCCTAAAGAGCATTGTAAAGCGATAACGACGAGAAATGAAAGGGAGTTGATTAGTGAGAATAAAAAAAGAGATGAGAGTGAAAAAAGAGAGGAAGAAAAAAATGATGAGGAGAAAATAATAGAGGATAGAATTGATGGTGAAGTGGGGGAGTGGAGTGAGGAAGAAGTTGAAAAGAACGAAAAGAATGGTGAAGTTGAAAAGAAAGAAAGTGTGGAAATTGAGAAAAATAAGAGTGATGAAGTAATGGTGGAGGAAGTGAAAAAGAAAAGAGCGAGAATTTCTAGAGTTGCTAAAGGAAAGGAGGTAGTGAGCGCTACTCCAATCCAAAACCTTCCTTATCCACATGCTCCATCTAAAGGGGAGAATGAACGGTATTACGCCCGGTTCATGGATATTTTCAAACAACTGGAAGTCAACATTCCGTTTTCCGAAGCACTGGACCAAATGCCCAAGTATGCCAAATTCATGAAAGACATACTTACAAAAAAGCGGAGGTATACGAAACCGGAGACGATTGTCCTTGATGCTAGTTGTAGTGCGATCATCCAACGGACGCTTCCGAAAATAGAGGTTGATCCAGGACGAGTTACTTTGCCGGTTAAAATTGGGGATGTCTATGTCGGAAAGGGACTAATTGATTTGGGGTCAAGCATTAATCTTATACCGTTGTCTATTGTGAAGAGGCTTGGCAACATTGAAATTAAGTCCATCCGGATGACGTTGCAATTGGCCGATAAGTCGACTACCCATCCTCATGGCGTAGCCCAAGATGTTTTGGTTAAAGTCGACAAATTCTTTTTCCCGGTCGATTTCATTGTGATTGATATGGAAGAAGATGATGATGCTCCGCTCATTCTTGGCCGACCGTTCATGAAAACCGCGCGCATGATGATAGACGTTGACGACGGTTTGATGAAGGTAAGGGTCCAAAATGAAGAAGTTACATTTGACCTATTCGAAGCAATGAAGCATTCAAATGATAGACGTGATAGTTTTCGCATTGATGCGATTGAAGAGGCAACCTTTGAAGTTTCTAAGCATATTCATGAGATATCTCCTATGGAGTTAGCTCTTGATGACTCCTTTGAAGTTTTCACAGTTGAAGAAGAGCAAGCTCTTGATGAATGCTTAAGGGAACTTGATAGTTTAAACGAACTACAACCGTGGGAAGTTGAGGAGGAAGACTTGAAGAAGGAGGTTAATGAGGAAAAATCGCCTATTGAATTGAAAATGTTACCTTCTAATTTGAAGTATGCATTCCTCGACGAGACCGAGGCAAAGCCGGTTATCATAAGCAATCTTTTGACAAAAGATGAAGAAGCCCGTTTGATCAAAGTGTTGAAAAAGAATGAAGAAGCCATGGGTTGGACTCTTTCCGATCTCAAGGGAATTAGTCCTTCCTATTGCATGCACAAGATCTTAATGGAAGAGGATTTTAAGCCGGTAGCTCAACCACAACGCCGCTTAAATCCTACTATGAAGGAAGTTGTTAGGAAGGAAGTTGTTAAGTTGTTGGATGCGGGAATGATCTACCCGATTTCGGATAGCCCATGGGTTAGTCCTGTGCATGTGGTTCCGAAGAAAGGTGGCATTACCGTGATTCGAAATGATAAGGATGAGTTGATCCCGACCAAAGTTGCAACGGGGTGGCGTATGTGCATTGATTATAGGCGGTTGAATACCGCAACTCGAAAAAACCATTTTCCACTCCCGTTCATGGATCAAATGTTAGAAAGACTCTCGGGGCAACAATACTATTGTTTCTTAGATGGCTATTCCGGGTATAACCAAATTGCGGTTGACCCGGCCGATCATGAAAAGACGGCTTTCACATGTCCCTTTGGAATTTTCACATACCGTAAAATGCCCTTTGGGTTATGCAATGCACCGACGACTTTCCAAAGATGTGTGCAAGCTATTTTTGCCGACCTTATCGAGAAAACAATGGAAGTCTTTCTGGATGACTTCTCAGTATTTGGTGGTTCCTTTAGTCTATGCTTGGCAAACTTGGAAACGGTTCTTGAAAGATGTGTGAATACCAATCTTGTGCTTAATTGGGAGAAGTGCCACTTCATGGTGACCGAGGGGATAATGCTTGGCCATAAAGTCTCTTCAAGAGGGCTTGAAGTTGATCGTGCTAAAGTTGAAGTGATTGAAAAGTTACCTCCTCCGGTGAATGTGAAGGGAATCCGAAGCTTTTTGGGGCATGTCGGTTTCTATCGGCGCTTTATCAAAGACTTCTCAAAGGTAGCTAAGCCTTTGAGTAATTTGCTAGCCAAGGACCAGGTACTTCTTTTAACTGATGAATGTTTGCAAGCTTTTGAGATTTTAAAGGAAAAATTGGTTACCGCTCCAATTATAGTCGCTCCAAATTGGAATTTAAATTTTGAGCTCATGTGTGATGCGAGCGACTATGCAATTGGAGCGGTATTAGGCCAAAGAAAAGAGAATTACTTGCGATAGTGTATGCGCTTGAAAAGTTTAGGTCTTATCTTATAGGGTCTAAAGTCGTAGTGTATACTGACCACTCGGCGATTAAATATTTGCTCACCAAACCGGATTCGAAGCAAAGGCTCATCCGTTGGATCCTCTTGTTGCAAGAATTTGATGTTGAAATCAAAGACAAGAAAGGAGCGGAAAATTTGGTGGCGGATCATTTATCTCGCTTAGTTAATGTGGAGGTTACAGCTTCAGAGAAAGAAATCCGAGAAGAGTTTCCTGATGAAAAACTTTTTAAAGTTCAAGTTAGGTCGTGGTTTGCGGACTTTGCGAACCACAAGGCTAGTGGTTTGGTGCCTCCCGACCTAACTTCGAACCAAAAAAGGAAATTTCTCTCGGATGCCAAGTACTACGTATGGGATGACCCATATTTGTTTAAGTTGGGTGGTGACAACCTTTTGAGAAGGTGTGTTACCGGCGATGATGCACAGAGCATCCTTTGGCATTGTCACAACTCGCCTTACGGCAGACACTATAATGGGGTAAGAACGGCCACTAAAGTCCTTCAGTCGGGATTTTATTGGCCCACTATTTTCAAAGACGCACATGCCCATGCCCAAGGTTGTGATAGTTGCCAAAGAAGCGGTGGGATTGGTAAGAGAGACGAGATACCTCTCCAAAACATCCAAGAGGTTGAAGTATTTGATTGTTGGGGTATCGATTTTGTAGGACCATTCCCACCCTCTTATGGTAACGAGTATATGCTTGTGGCTGTTGATTACGTTTCAAAGTGGGTTGAGGCGATTGCCTCACCTCGGGCGGATGCGAAAACGGTAATAATTTTTTTGAAGAAAAACATATTTTCCCGTTTCGGAACCCCCCGAGTGTTGATTAGTGATGGAGGGTCACACTGTCGCATTACGCGAAAAACCGGCGGGAACACGAAACAACAGAGCCGCCACCGTGCGTTATTTATCCCAAAAGAGGGAAAGGAAACGCTCGAAGTAAACCTGGGAAAGACATGGTCTCGCGACCAAAGAGAGATGGGATCGGGAGTCGGTTATGTGAAGGGAAGGTATTAGCACCCCTACGCATCCGTCGTACTCGACGGGATCCACGCACAAAAAGAAGGATAAAGGTTGCTAAAAACTGCTCAAACATCACACACTGGCTGAAAAGAGACACAGAAAACAAAAGAAACTAACTCGGTAGGATATCGCATCCTGGGCCTACGTAGTCTGTCAGGCACAGACATCAGAGTCGACGTAGTTCGGGACAGGGGGAAACATGCTCGCTAGGATGTTGCTTCCTATGCATACGTATCTTCTCGGACTAAAGAAGAATCAGAGCACTCGTAGCTCGGCTAACGCACGCCAAACAAAACCACACAGGAAATCGACTGCCAATCGCTGGACTTATGTCAGACTCCACACAAACAAACAAACATGGAAACCGAATGCCAATCGCTGGACTTACATCAGACTCCGAACCAAACACACACACTGGAAACCAACTGCCAATCGCTGGACTTATGTCAAACTCCAACACAACACGAAGGGACCAAAAGCAAAAAAGGGCGCCCGGAGAGATCAGCTCATCTCCTGCCTACGTACCTAATCTGGTATGAGGATCAGGGCGATGTAGTTCCCCTACGCAGGGACAAAGGACTAGCCTAACCAGATACAAAGGGAGACACAAACTACTAGGGAGACTACGACTCGAGCCTAGAAGTTATCATGCATACGATCCCTAAGTTAAGGTTGCTATCTAACTTGCACAGGGAGCAAGCTATCCTAAACAGCACAGGCAGAGCAAACATACACACAAATAGCACACACTATATACAAACAAAGTGGGCTCACACAAGGTTAAGCTTTAGTCAAGGGGTCATGTCAACCTCGACAAACAAGCCACTGTAACAGGGTGATGTTAGCTCTTAACCCTAACATTGAGAGTTAGGGTGAAGCAGATAAAATGGGAAGTGAGGGTAAGACCCCACAGCTCTTATCCCTAGCCAGGGAGAGCTTCAGACAAATGAAAGTGTGGGAGTTCAGAAAGTAGGAACTCTTCTCCACATATGACTGACTCAACAAAGATCTTGGGTTAATATCCACAATGCATCAACACAAGGTGTGTGAGCAAAGTGGATGACACACTGAATAGCAGGAGATGGATTGCACGTCTCTTTTATCTGCCAATTGCCTCATAGAGGTCTTTTCCTGCTTGGTACAAAGATAAACAAACACAAGCATTGCCTCTTAAGGAGGGCTTCAGACAGGTGCCTGCCCAAGTAACATGACAGGTCTTCCAGACTACATGAAGTCAATGAATTATACCTCTAATGGTTAAGCAACCAAGCAAAGCAAAAACAAGTTCACAATGAACTTAAGCAACTAATGTACCTGAAAACAATCCAACTCAATCAGTACACAAGTCAAATGAACTAAACAGACAGTTAATAGTCCACAGTCAACAGTACACAGTCAAACAAGCAATGCAACAATGTGCAAGGCACAAGCTCAACTCAAATGAGCTAAGGGCCACCTACAAAACAACTCAAGATTAGTCAACATTAACCAATTAGTCAACTCAAGCAATGTGAATCAATTCCCTCATGGCCATATGCTTCTTCTTATCCTGAAAATAAAGCTCAAACATAAGCACAAACAACTAGGACAAGGCCTAGGGTCAAGGATGGAGAAATAATTCAAAACAGAACATGAAAATCCACATGAAGCAACCTTAATCAATTAATAACATCATCCAAAAGGTCTCATGTCAATAGCATCAATCAAATTCATTTCACAAATCAATCATGGCAAGGCATGCAAATTGAAACCACATTGAGGCAACAGAATGAACAAATCCACATTAATTCAAAAAGGGCTCAATAAATCTCAAGAAAAATCATGGCTAAACAGCACACATAATATGATCAACACACCAAAAATCAAGGCATTTGGATAAGTGTAAGCATGGTAAAGAAATTACATAAGGCAAGGTAGGCACAAACAAGCTCAAATAGGACACAATTTGCTACATCAACTTAGCACAAGCCTAAAAGAGAGATGACAAATGATAAAGACCTCAAACCAAAGCCACAATAAACTTCAATGTGTCTATAAACAATTTGAAAAATCTCAGATCCATATGATAAACAACCAGAATTTACCAAATCATTGAAGTTCAAGACCAATCAAAAATGCACAAATGGCAATCCAGCAAGAAAAATCTCAAACAAATCAGAAATGAATCCAAAAATTCCACAAAAATGCATGCGAAATCCTAACACCCAGAAGAAGCATCATGAAAAAACTCACATCATTTGGCATTTATTTGGCATGGCAAAGAAAATCATCAAATTGAGCAAGCAAAGGTGTGACACACATTGTCACACCTACATTAACATGAGCATAACTCAGCAACCATAAATGAGAAAAATGCAAACTCAACACCAAAATGACCAGCATGATGTCTAGTTTAAGCATACAAAATTTCAAAGGAATTTGATCAAAACTCATCATTTCACAAGAGATATGACAAACAAGGTCCAAAAAGTATACATGTTAACATTCCCTAAGACAAAACATTTTCCATCCATGCACAACTCCTGGAAAAATAGTCATAAAAAACTAGACACAAAATGGAGAATAATGCAAAAAATCCCATATTATTTGGATCAATATTCATTGAGTTATGAATTTTGGAAGTGAATGAAAAATTAAAAAAAAACATGATGAAGCATATACATGAATGGCATGGAATAAGGAAATAAAAGGCAAAGGCAATTTTGGAAATGTCATGCGCTCGGAATCGAAGTGAGAACGCATTTGAACTAGGCGCGTTTCCTAATGAAACGCACCGTTTCATTTAATCTATGTGGCAGTGGGAAACACTCAGGGCCAATCATAATGCCAAGCCAGCGACAGCGTGGACCAATGCATGGAGACAAACACTTAAAAACATGCAGCCAAGCGCTAAACAAGATCAAACAGATTCTGGACATGAAAACCCTAGGATATTCATCAACATCCATCGTGTTCTTGAGGCTCAAGAACAAAAGTGTCCAGAAATGCAAAATGAACACATCTTTGGATAGATCTTCCATCACACATTACAAATCCAGGCATGGTTTAACATGAATCAACATATATCCAGCAAATCGCACACATACATTTTCACATATCAAACTTCAAGCTAACATAACTAACTCATTTATCCATGGAATTCAATAATATAAAGTTCAGATTAACCACCAATGAAAGATCTACAATATGCACATAACTATTTCATGAATTAGGGAAATCGAATTCTGACCTTAATGAAGATGCAGAAGTGGAATTGCTCGAATCAGGCCATGCTAAGCTCAAACAGATGCTCCTCAATGCTCATATGAATGAATGAATGGATGAAGAATGATAGCTTAATCGTGCTTGATCTGGCCAGAAACTCCAACTGCCATGGATGAGTGTGAGCTTCAACAGTCTTCAAATCTGCATGAAATCCTTCGAATCCTACTTCAACAATGCTCAATTATGCTGATAGGTGATGAATCAATCGAGGAAAAGGCAATGTGTTTGCAAAATTTTGATGAAAATTGAGAGAGAAAGTTGTGAAGAGATTTTCAGATCTGGAAATTGTGAAGTGTTAATCCCATTTTCTGTTATGATTTCACTTATATATGATCTGTTAATGATGCTCTTAATCCCAATTAAGCCAATGCAATTGGAATTAGTGAAAACAAAGGTGTAATGCAAATTTTCCAATTCACCTCATGCATGAGAAAGCAATGTAACAGTGCACGTTTTTTGCTTGGAATCAATTCAAAAATCTGTTTAGAAGCTAATGCAAGTGGTGGGAAGTGAAAACAATGCATAATTTTCAAATTTGGATTTTCCCTCCAAAATTCAAATGAAAAGTCAAATATTTTTGTGATGGAAATGCATGGCATATGATGCATGAATTGGATAGTGCATGTCAAGAAAGAAATGTTGCAAAAAGAACCACTCCATTTGGCCTTATGGTTTAAAAGTTATGCATGTTTGAAGTTCAAATTCATTTGTCCATGATTGATCCATATCTTTTCAACTACACGTGAGAAATTCATGTTCGTGGACTTTTTGGAAATGGGAGAACAAGATCTTCAACTTTCATGTTGTACAAAATTTCATTTGAAGCTTGCCTGATGATGTAATCTTGAGGAGAAAACCTTTCTATTTTTGGCAATTTCAAATTACAAGTCACTTAGTATTTTTGGAAACTTTTCATCTGACCTCAAATTCTTCATTGTTGATGTTTGAAATGTCAAATGAGACTTGTATGGACATGAATGAGGCCTCTCTAACCATATCCCACCTTCAAATCCATGATTGAACTGACAGTTGACTTTGGTTGACTTTCTAGGGTTTCAGATGAATTGCATCTTGACTGATGAGCTTTGAGCCTTCAATGCTTGACCAAATCTCTTCAAAATGATCCCTAGGTCATATGAACTTAATGATCCAACCCTAGAGCTTTGCTTCCATAGGAAATGCACTGGCTTGCTTGCACAACTAGATCTCCTGACCAATCTTGACTGATGACTTGCACTAGGCAATGGACAATGCAATGCTATGCAGTGGACAATGCAATGCTAATGACCTAAAAATGAAAATGTATATACAAAATGGGAGGTGCAAATTTGAGGTGCTACAGCTGCCCCTATTCAATCAACTGGGAACCCGAACGGATGAGAGCAACGACTGTCAGACTTTCAGGGTAAACAGGGATTGAATACAAAGAACCGTAGGAATTTTGATTTTTTTACTGGGGATTTTGATTTTTTTTCAAAGGTACAGTCGCATCCATACATCGAAAGATGATGAATGGGACTAGAAATCACAACTAGACGTCAACGGACGGCCAGGGAAAACTCGACGTTTATCGAAACCAACGGAGAGGTAAACCAGACATTAATGAATGACCTGTGGGGATGGAATACATCTAGATGTCAACGGACAACTAGGAAAAACTCGACGTTTATTGAAACCAACGGAGAGGTAAACAGACATCAACGGATGAACTGTGGGGATAGTGCCACTAAACGTCAACGGACGCATAGGAAAAACTCAACGTTTACCGAAACCAACGGAGAGGTAACCAGACATCAAAGGATGAACTGGGAAGACTCGACCAGACGTCAACGGACGAAAGGGAGAAGCTCGACGTTTATCGACACCAACGGAGAAGGAGAAGCTCGACGTTTATCGACACCAACGGAGAAGGAGAAGCTCGACGTTTATCGACACCAACGGAGAAGGAGAAGCTCGACGTTTATCGACACCAACGGAGAAGGAGAAGCTCGACGTTTATCGACACCAACGGAGAAGGAGAAGCTCGACGTTTATCGAAACCAACAGAGAGGTAAACGGACATTAATGAATGACCGGGAAGGGTACAACCATACGTCAACAGACGACATGGGAAAAACTCGACGTTTATCGACACCAACGGAGAAGGAGACCAGACATTAATGAATGACTGGAAAGACTCGACCAGACGTCAACGGACGAACGGGAAAAACTCAACGTTTATCGAAACCAACGGAGAGGTGACCAGACATTAATGAATGACTGGAAAGACTCGACCAGACGTCAACGGACGAACGGGAGAAGCTCGACGTTTATCGACACCAACGGAGAAAGGTGACCAGACATCAACGAATGACCTGGAAAGCAAACAATACATCTAAATGTCAACGGACAACTAGGAAAAACTCATCGTTTACCGACACCAACGGAGAGGTGACCAGACATTAATGAATAACTGGAAAGACAGCAATACATCTAGATGTCAACGGACAACTAGGAAAAACTCGACGTTTATCGAAACCAACGGAGAGGTGACCAGACATTAATGAATGAATGGAAAGACAGCAATACATCTAGATGTCAAAGGACAACTAGGAAAAACTCGACGTTTATCGAAACCAACGGAGAGGTAACTCTGAGGGGAAAGGTATCACTATACGTCAACGAACGAATAGGAAAAACTCAACGTTTATCGAAACCAACGGAGAGGTGACTCTCTGGGGAGAGAAAATATAACTCAAACAAACGTCAATGGACGATTGGGAAAAACTCATCGTTTACCGACACCAACGCAGAGGTGACCAGACATCCAAGGATGAACTGTGGAGAAGGAATACATCTAGATGTCAACGGACAACTAGGAAAAACTCGACGTTTATCGAAACCAACGGAGAGGTAGCTCACTGGGGATCAAGGTCACGACAGGGAGCAGACAGGTAGGAACACCAAGGATACCGGGTTGTAGGCATGAAACAGGTGATCGGCCAAAGCGTGAATTGGTTTGTGTTCCAAAACACTCATCATCCTGAAGAGGGCTAAAAAAACAATCTTGTTAAAGGGTGGACATTCGATTCCACAAGGAATACGAATCTTACTCAGCTGGGGAAACAAACAAAGGGTTCAACCAAAGGGTGCATGAGATATATTATCTATAGCCGTCAAAACGTAGATAATACACTCGCATGGCAGATTATCCATAACCGGGTTGTAGGTTGTCAAATGGATAAATCAACCGACAAGAAAGGCATCGGAATACCAGGACTAGGTATGCAAAGATGACCAATCAAACAAAGGAAACCGCAAACATTACCAGCAAATGGCGAATGAAAGAGGACCCGCTGGGTATAAAGTTGCTTACTCGGAGCAAATATCCGAAAGGTGAAAGGAATATCAATACCGAAACTGGATAATGATAAACACGAAGAGGGGATTACATCTACCGATTAGCAGGTAGAAAACCACGGAAAAGCAACCGTCATCACTAGGATGAGCACAAAGGGTTAACTCCACAAAGGGGAGAACAGAAGATTCACATCTACCGGTTAGTAGGTAGAAGACCACAAAAATAGGACTTACAACTACCGGTTCGTAGGTAGAAGCCAACAAGTTCCGCTGAGGATAAAATGAATGAGTGCCGGTTAGTGAGCAACCATTCATTTATACCACAGGGAAGCACAAGAGACAGCCACAAGGAAGCCAATTTAGGGTTGATCCAAAAAGGCAGACTGAATCAAGACTCATCCTAATGAGGAAAGAACTCAATAGGGAAAACCCATCCCATTATGTGTGGGGAGGGAACGGAAACAACCGTCATCCACGAGGATATAACTCAGTGGGGAGCGCAGAAGGAAATGACATACACTTTCTGCTTAAGGGGTCGACTCTATATGGAGAGATCAGACACACTCACATCTGCTAGGGGAGGATCTACTGGGGAGATCTGTATCACCAATTAACAGGAGACAACCATTAACAGATACACGGCCAAGATGCCCCATGAGTACCTGAATGTTATTATTATGCATGTACGCATTATGCATGAGGAATGTATAATGAATGCTGACAAGCAGACATGCTCAACACACATAGGTCCCGGAATCAACCATCTGGTACTACACTTCCAGAGGGAAGGCCAAGATCACCAGAGAGCACAGAAAACCTGCTGGAGACTGGGACATCAGGGAATAACATCATCCTGCAGGGGAGGAAGGCCATAATAGGCTTCCGGAGGGATCATCAATCACAACCGGATGAAAGAGTTCAATGTATAGGCAGACACGCCACAACAACAACTCATGCTGAAGATCAGAGATACCAAGAAGCAACCAGATCTCTGATGAGGATAGACAGGCATTGATAAAGCTCATCATGCCAACAAATTCCGCTGAGGAATCTATCCGAGGGAAAGCCGGATTACTGGGATGTCAATCCACCAAATACCGAATCTTCCAAAGAAAACCACCCATGTCGGGGAGAGGAGAAGACTGCTCTACTGGAGAGACGAAAGTTGAAGTCTTCAGTAAACACTCTGCTTGGGAACTGGCCCACAAAAATGTTCCAACAGCACACTTGCTGGGGATGCCCCACGGTAGGGCTCAAACAACACTCTACTAGGGATACACCACAATAGAGCTAACAGGGAATTGGAGGAAGAATGTTGCACTGTCGGGGACATGAAGATGAACATCTTCAACCAACACTGCCCTGAGCAACCTCGCTGAGGAGAAACCATAAGAGGTTCTACAGGAAAAAGATACAGTTATGCTCGAGATACGAACAAATGTCTTACCTGTTGGTAATCATACCACCCTTGGGAGAGCACTGCGGATCTCCTAAGTATCCTTCCATCATTGTGAATGTTCACTTTGTTTAAGAACAATTTGTGAAAAAATTGTTTATTTTGAAAACAATGATACTTTATCAATTAAAACATGCAAAACATTTGTTGAATTGAAACAAATAAGAGTGCAAATAATTGGATAAAAGCTCAAATTGATGTGATGGAATGGTAGTCTGCAAATGGCAGGACTCCATAGATCTGTACAAGTTTGAAATCGGTGATGTATATTGGAGAGGGCTACATTGAACATAATGACCTTCTCTCTACCATTCCGAATTTCGATGTATCCGGAGCTTCAGTCGACGATGAATCGAGAATTCCTGGCGGATGACAGATGTAGAACACAGTCTTGTCAGGATGCAGTTACTTGCCAAATCCCTAATTTTTGCCTAGATTTCCCCAGTGTGAGGTGATCAATCTAGCGGGATGCAAATTCTTTTTTCCAATGTCTCTAACTTTTGCCTGGATCGCCCTTTCGGGTTTTCAATCCACCGAGACGCTCCTTTTTGCCTAAGTCGCCCTTTGGGGTGTTCGACTTAGCGAGCTATTTTGCTTTTTTTCTTTGTTTTAGGCGAAGTATTTCTTGACTGCATCGGAATTCACAGGACGAGTGAACTTCTTCATCCATTGTTGTAAGTGTCAAAGCACTGCTTGAAAAGGCTCTCTTGACAACATATGGACTTTCATAGCTTGAGGTTCACTTGCCCCTGGAATCGGGCACGAAAGACAAGACTTTCTTGAGCACAAGGTCACCTTCTCGGAACACACGAGGCTTGACCTTCTTATCGAATGATTTCTTCACTCTCTGCTGATGTAACTGACCATGACACATGGCAGTTAATCTCTTCTTTTCGATCAGATTCATTTGGTTGTAACGACTCTGAATCCATTCAGCATCAGTCAACTTGGGACTTTGAGGGTGCTATTTTTCTTTTGTTTCTTTCTTTCTTTTTCTTTTCTTTTGATTTCTTTTGATTTCTTTTGATTTCTTTTGATTTTGCACCCTCCTCTTTTTTTATGTTTTTTTTTTCTTTGTTTTTTTTTAATGCCCCAGTTGGCTGTTCTGCTGATTCTCGAGATGCAGCTGAGTGATCTTCTTTTCTTGCTCAAGAAGTCGGGAAACCTCGTCAGCAATCCTTTCAACATCATCTTCTTCCGCTTCGAATACAGGGAATTCAAAATTGGGAGATGACGTCGGATCATTATGTTCAATGGGTTTAAGAATCAACCTGCATAATGATTTTGAGTATGAAAAGCTTTTTGAAAATCAAACAAGACAATCGTTATGCAGATGAAAAGATTGCTTTTTTTTTTTTAGGGTTTTTTGTGATCACCAATTTCATGCAAAAAGCAAAAAGGGAAAACAAATGGAAAAACAAATGTTTAACATGCTTTTATTTGAATGAAAATATCATTGCACAAATGTTGCCAACAATGTCATCACTTCTCCTTTTGGCATGGGAGAAGGGTTTTTAAACAAAGTGATTATTACTCTGACTTATGAACAACTGTAGGAACGCCCACAGTGACCCAATTGTGATAGATCTCTCCAGGGATGACAAATGTCAGAATCCTTTGCATCAACAGCTTCTGCTTTTGAACAACCCTCTTTGTTGAAGACCTCAGAAGAAAAGCCAACGCCAGCCCGGGGCTTGTTATCTTCAAGCTTGATTAACCCTGGGACCTAAGCCCTCGAAGCTCAGAATCCCTGATCTGACAAGGTCCTGCACCTTATTCTTCAGCTGAAAGCAGCTTTCCACATCATGACCAGGAGCACCCGAATGATACACACAATGCTGATCAGGCCTATACCACCACCGAGGGTTGACGGGTATAGCCGGCGGGTCTCTGGGAGTAATCAAGTTCCGCTCTATCAAAGAGGGATACAACTCTGTGTACGACATAGGGATCGGATAAAAAATGATCTTCTTCCTCTCATTACTCATACTGGCTTGATTACCATTGTGAGGCTGGTAAGCCTGCTGCTGAGGACGATGTTGTTGATGCTGATATTGCTGAGCTGGTCTTCTCTGCTGTTGTTGAGTTGCTGGAATAGTCACAGCAGCAGCCTGACAATACTGTCCTCTATTCACATTCCTCCGACGGTGCACAACATTTGTTTCACCCTCTCCCCTTCTGGGTGCCCCAGAGGATGGCTTTTTAGAACCGGAAGAGTTTGAAGAGCCAGGATCTTGTATCTTTCCTGCTTTAATGAGACTCTCAGTCCTCTCCCCATAGACAACAACATCAGAAAAGCTAGCAAACGGGCAACTCCCCATGCGGTCCATGAACACACCCTGCAAGGTCCCGATGAACATATCAGTCAGCTCTCTCTCTCCAACATCAGAGGTTGCACTCTTGCGGCTAGCTCACGCCATCTCTGGACGTACTCTTTGAAGCTCTCACCAGATTTCTGACACAAGCTCTGCAGTTGGGTTCGGCTCGGCGCCATATCCATGTTGTGCTTGTACTGCCTCAGAAAGGCTTCACCCAGATCCTTCCAGCTTCTGACTGATTCTTTCTTCAGATCCACGTACCAGTCCAAAGACGCTCCAGACAAACTGTCTTGGAAAAAGTACATCCACATCTTCTCATCATCAGTATATGCTGAGATCTTTCTGTAATAAGCTTGTACATGAGTGCGAGGACAGGAAGTGCCATTATATTTGTCAAAGGACGGCACCTTGAATTTGTAGGGGATCCTCAACCCATCCACCAGACCCATGTTAGTCACATCAAAACCCAGGGAATTCTGACATTCCATAGCACGGATTTTCTCAGCAAGGGCATCCACTTTTCTATCCCTCTCTTCAGTTCTTACAACTTCATCATCCTCACTGAGGAGGGTGAACATATCCTCCTGCCGGTCAACCAACGGAGCAGGATGGCGAATAGGAGCACGGGTAGCTCTGGCGTTAACAGTCTCTGCAACAAGAGGCTGTCCATTGATCCTGATACCCCTCAATTCATCACCCACAACATAGTTGTTGACGGGAATAGTAGCAGCAACAACGTTGTCATGAACCGGGACACCCACTGGTGAAGCACGGTTGGACGGCGGAATCACGACTTCCTGTCTCTGGGCTAAGGCACGCAGCTCCTCTTGCCCTTGAACAACCCCTAGCATCATCGTCATAAACTGGGCCATGTTTGCCCTCATCTCAGCCAATTCTACCTGAACCTGGTCCATACTTCTCTGATGATTGAGTCTGGTTGAATAGCGATGCGGTCTCTGATCAGCTATCCTGTCTCAATCAAGACCTAGAGTGAGAAGTCTCTCCCAAGCATGTCTGTAATGCAAGAATGATATGTGCATGATATGCATGATATGGGTACTATCTTATCATGAATGATCCTGAGAAAGGGTATGCACATGCGAGTTAACTTTTTTTTTTCATGCATTATATTTTTTTTTTTGGAAAATAAACATGCTATGATGCAAATGATGCGAACATGACTGGCTGGCTGTGCATCTCAAGGCACAGGGTCAGAGCTTCGGCTTGAATTCGGGCCCACAAATCATCTGAAACCCAAAGTCATCTGAACCAAGATCATCTGAAACCCAAAGTCATCTGAGCAAGTACCCTCAAATTCAGCCCAGGGATCCGAAATAAACGGAACCCTCTGATCAATACCAGGGTCAAACCTCCGGCGTCCAGAAATAAAGAACACAACACCACTGGCAGAAACCTGTACTTGCAAGAATCAAACCCTCCCCTCACAGGTGAATTCTAACAAGGTCATCCTAAGGTGGACAATGGTCTCGACAATCGGGCAAAGATACTCAACGGGTTTGCCCTTTCGGGTGTGCCGTTGTAGCTCTCTTAAGATCGTCTGAACCAAAGATCCGGGAAAGAACGGTCACCGAAGTCAATAGCCCAAAAGAGATAATCCGACCTAAGCGGAATAACTCCACTTGGAAGGACTCTCTCAAATGAACCTCGTCCGGATGTGGTGACACGTCTCCTCATCATGTCGTACAACATGTGAAGAAACATGAGACCATGTTAATCCTAGGTGTATGCTCAGGCCTGGGTATTGGGCCTCACTCAGAACACCCACCCCAAATCAGAGGAACCAACCTGTACAGAAGACAGCACAATGATAATGATAGTACGATGCATGTAAACAGATATGCAAATATACACAACATAATAATCATAAATGCAATAAATAGAGCAACACAAGCAACCTAAACCCTATCCTAGAGAGCGCTAGGAGAGACTCACTTAGGGAAGATGGACCAGCAAGAGGTCAACTTCTCTATATCCCCAGCAGAGTCGCCAGCTGTCGCATTACGCGAAAAACCGGCGGGAACACGAAACAACAGAGCCGCCACCGTGCGTTATTTATCCCAAAAGAGGGAAAGGAAACGCTCGAAGTAAACCTGGGAAAGACATGGTCTCGCGATCAAAGAGAGATGGGATCGGGAGTCGGTTATGCGAAGGGAAGGTATTAGCACCCCTACGCATCCGTCGTACTCGACAGGATCCACGCACAAAAAGAAGGATAAAGGTTGCTAAAAACTGCTCAAACATCACACACTGGCTGAAAAGAGACACAGAAAACAAAAGAAACTAACTCGGCAGGATATCGCATCCTGGGCCTACGTAGTCTGTCAGGCACAGACATCAGAGTCGACGTAGTTCGGGACAGGGGGAAACGTGCTCGCTAGGATGTTGCTTCCTATGCATACGTATCTTCTCGGACTAAAGAAGAATCAGAGCACTCGTAGCTCGGCTAACGCACGCCAAACAAAACCACACAGGAAACCGACTGCCAATCGCTGGACTTATGTCAGACTCCACACAAACAAACAAACATGGAAACCGAATGCCAATCGCTGGACTTACATCAGACTCCGAACCAAACACACACACTGGAAACCAACTGCCAATCGCTGGACTTATGTCAAACTCCAACACAACACGAAGGGACCAAAAGCAAAAAAGGGCGCCCGGAGAGATCAGCTCATCTCCTGCCTACGTACCTAATCTGGTATGAGGATCAGGGCGACGTAGTTCCCCTACGCAGGGACAAAGGACTAGCCTAACCAGATACAAAGGGAGACACAAACTACTAGGGAGACTACGACTCGAGCCTAGAAGTTATCATGCATACGATCCCTAAGTTAAGGTTGATATCTAACTTGCACAGGGAGCAAGCTATCCTAAACAGCACAGGCAGAGCAAACATACACACAAATAGCACACACTATATACAAACAAAGTGGGCTCACACAAGGTTAAGCTTTAGTCAAGGGGTCATGTCAACCTCGACAAACAAGCCACTGTAACAGGGTGATGTTAGCTCTTAACCCTAACATTGAGAGTTAGGGTGAAGCAGATGAAATGGGAAGTGAGGGTAAGACCCCACAACTCTTATCCCTAGCCTGGGAGAGCTTCAGACAAATGAAAGTGTGGGAGTTCAGAAAGTAGGAACTCTTCTCCACATATGACTGACTCAACAAAGATCTTGGGTTAATATCCACAATGCATCAATACAAGGTGTGTGAGAAAAGTGGATGACACACTGAATAGCAGGAGATGGATTGCACATCTCTTTTATCTGCCAATTGCCTCAGAGAGGTCTTTTCCTGCTTGGTACAAAGATAAACAAACACAAGCATTACCTCTTAAGGAGGGCTTCAGACAGGTGCCTGCCCAAGTAACAGGACAGGTCTTCCAGACTACATGAAGTCAGTGAATTATACCTCTAATGGTTAAGCAACCAAGCAAAGCAAAAACAAGTTCACAATGAACTTAAGCAACTAATGTACCTGAAAACAATCCAACTCAATCAGTACACAAGTCAAATGAACTAAACAAACAGTTAATAGTCCACAGTCAACAGTACACAGTCAAACAAGCAATGCAACAATGTGCAAGGCACAAGCTCAACTCAAATGAGCTAAGGGCCACCTACAAAACAACTCAAGATTAGTCAACATTAACCAATTAGTCAACTCAAGCAATGTGAATCAATTCCCTCATGGCCATATGCTTCTTCTTATCCTGAAAACAAAGCTCAAACATAAGCACAAACCACTAGGACAAGGCCTAGGGTCAAGGATGGAGAAATAATTCAAAACAGAACATGAAAATCCACATGAAGCAACCTTAATCAATTAAGAACATCATCCAAAAGGTCTCATGTCAATAGCATCAATCAAATTCATTTCACAAATCAATCATGGCAAGGCATGCAAATTGAAACCACATTGAGGCAACAGAATGAACAAATCCACATTAATTCAAAAAAGGCTCAATAAATCTCAAGAAAAATCATGGCTAAACAGCACACATAATATGATCAACACACCAAAAATCAAGGCATTTGGATAAGTGTAAGCATGATAAAGAAATTCCATAAGGCAAGGTAGGCACAAACAAGCTCAAATAGGACACAATTTGCTACATCAACTTAGCACAAGCCTAAAACAGAGATGACAAATGATAAAGACCTCAAACCAAATCCACAATAAACTTCAATGTGTCTATAAACAATGTGCAAAATCTCAGATCCATATGATAAACAACCAGCATTTACCAAATCATTGAAGTTCAAGACCAATCAAAAATGCACAAATGGCAATCCAGCAAGAAAAATCTCAAACAAATCAGAAATGAATCCAAAAATTCCACAAAATTTCATGCGAAATCCTAACATCCAGAAGAAGCATCATGCAAAAAATAACATCATTTGGAATTTATTTGGCATGGCAAAGAAAATCATCAAATTGAGAAAGCAAAGGTGTGACACACATTGTCACACCTACATTAACATGAGCATAACTCAACAACCATAAATGATAAAAATGCAACCTCAACACCAAAATGACCAGCAAGATGTCTAGTTTAAGCATACAAAATTTCAAAGGCATTGGATCAAAACTCATCATTTCACAAGAGATATGGAAAACAAGGTCCAAAAAGCATACATGTTAACATTCCCTAAGCCAAAACATTTTCCATCCATGCACAACTCCTGGAAAAATAGTCATATAAAACTAGACATAAAATGGAGAATAATGCAAAAAATCCCACATTATTTGGATCAATATTCATTGAGTTATGAATTTTGGAAGTGAATGAAAAATTAAAAAAAACATGATGAAGCATATACATGAATGGCATGGAATAAGGAAATAAAAGGCAAAGGCAATTTTGGAAATGTCATGCGCTCGGAATCGAAGTGAGAACGCATTTGAACTAGGCGCGTTTCCTAATGAAACGCACCGTTTCATTTAATCTATGTGGCAGTGGGAAACACTCAGGGCCAATCATAATGCCAAGCCAGCGACAACGTGGACCAATGCATGGAGACAAACACTTAAAAACATGCAGCCAAGCGCTAAACAAGATCAAACAGATTCTGGACATGAAAACCCTAGGATATTCATCAACATCCATCGTGTTCTTGAGGCTCAAGAACAAAAGTGTCCAGAAATGCAAAATGAACACATCATTGGATAGATCTTCCATCACACATTACAAATCCAGGCATGGTTTAACATGAATCAACATATATCCAGCAAATCGCACGCATACATTTTCACATATCAAACTTCAAGCTAACATAACTAACTCATTTCTCCATGGAATTCAATGATCTAAAGTTCAGATTAACCACCAATGAAAGATCTACAATATGCACATAACTATTTCATGAATTAGGGAAATCGAATTCTGACCTTAATGAAGATGCAGAAGTGGAATTGCTCGAATCAGGCCATGCTAAGCTCAAACAGATGCTCCTCAATACTCATATGAATGAATGAATGGATGAAGAATGATAGCTTAATCGTGCTTGATCTGGCCAGAAACTCCAACTGCCATGGATGAGTGTGAGCTTCAACAGTCTTCAAATCTGCATGAAATCCTTCGAATCCTGCTTCAACAATGCTCAATTATGCTGATAAGTGATGAATCAATCAAGGAAAAGGCAATGTGTTTGTAAAATTTTGATGAAAATTGAGAGAGAAAGTTGTGAAGAGATTTTCAGATCTGGAAATTGTGAAGTGTTAATCCCATTTTCTGTTATGATTTCACTTATATATGATCTGTTAATGATGCTCTTAATCCCAATTAAGCCAATGCAATTGGAATTAGTGAAAACAAAGGTGTAATGCAAATTTGCCAATTCACCTCATGCATGAGAAAGCAATGTAACAGTGCACGTTTTTTGCTTGGAATCAATTCAAAAATCTGTTTAGAAGCTAATGCAAGTGGTTGGAAGTGAAAAAAATGCATAATTTTCAAATTTGGATTTTCCCTCCAAAATTCAAATGAAAAGTCAAATATTTTTGTGATGGAAATGCATGGAAAATGATGCATGAATTGGATAGTGCATGTCAAGAAAGAAATGTTGCAAAAAGAACCACTCCATTTGGCCTTATGGTTTAAAAGTTATGCATGTTTGAAGTTCAAATTCATTTGGCCATGATTGATCCATATATTTTCAACCACACATGAGAATTTCATGTTCTTGGACTTTTTGGAAATGGGAGAACAAGATCTTCAACTTTCATGTTGGACAAAATTTCATTTGAAGCTTGCTTGATGATGTAATCTTGAGGAGAAAACCTTTCTATTTTTGGCAATTTCAAATTACAAGTCACTTAGTATTTTTGGAAACTTTTCATTGTTGATGTTTGAAATGTCAAATGAGACTTGTATGGACATGAATGAGGCCTCTCTAACCATCTCCCACCTTCAAATCCATGATTGAACTGACAGTTGACTTTGGTTGACTTTCTAGGGTTTCAGATGAATTGCATCTTGACTGATGAGCTTTGAGCCTTCAATGCTTGACCAAATCTCTTCAAAATGATCCCTAGGTCATATGAACTTAATGATCCAACCCTAGAGCTTTGCTTCCATAGGAAATGCACTGGCTTGCTTGCACAACTGGATCTCCTGACCAATCTTGACTGATGACTTGCACTAGGCAATGGACAATGCAATGCTATGCAGTGGACAATGCAATGCTAATGACCTAAAAATGAAAATGTATATACAAAATGGGAGGTGCAAATTTGAGGTGCTACACACACTTTTGTAATGCACCGTTAGAAAACGTCTTAAAACATTACGGTGTATCGCATAGAGTGACAACTCCGTATCACCCACAGGCTAATGGTCAAGCTGAAGTCTCTAATCGTGAGATTAAGAGAATTCTTGAGAAAACTGTCAAATTCGAAAAAAGAGTGGTCATAAAAATTGGATGAAGCGTTATGGGCATACCGTACCGCTTTCAAAGCTCCAATTGGGCTAACTCCTTTTCAATTGGTGTTTGGTAAAACTTGCCATTTGCCGGTTGAATTGGAGCACAAAGCATTGTGGGCCCTGAAATTATTAAATTTTGATAAGGATTTGGCCGGTGAGAAAAGGAAAGTGCAACTGCTTGAGTTGGAAGAGATGCGCAATGCCGCATATCACTCGAGTTGGTTGTATAAAGAAAAGGTAAAAAAATATCATGACAAAAAGCTTCGAAAGAAGGATTTTGTGCCCGGACAGTTGGTCCTATTGTTCAATTCCAGGTTGAAGCTATTCCCCGGAAAATTGAAATCAAAATGGTCCGGGCCATTTCGGGTCAAAGAAGTCAAGGAATATGGAGCTATTATCATTGAGGACATGGAAAAGAAGGAGAGTTGGACGGTAAATGGCCAACGTTTGAAGGTTTATCTCGGAGCTCATGTGGATCGCGGGAGATGTGCTATTTCCTTGGATGCTCCTCTGTGAGCATCGAACCGTCGAGCTTATTCGACGTTAAACAAGCGTTTGTTGGGAGGCACCCCAACATTGTAAGTATTTACAGTTTTCTGTTATGTTGTATTGGTGCCCATTTTGAAAAACCTTGCTGAATGTGCTTTACCTGCTGTTATGAAAAAACAAATTGCTGTCATGCTCGCTAGCAGCTCGCTAGGCGAAGGCAGTAGCGAGATGATTCGCTATCTGCTTGCTAGGCGAAGCAGCAGCGAGCGCTGCGTGGCAGCACTTTATTTCTGTTTCATAGGGCCATTCATTTAGGCCTAAACACTTGTTATTTCGTTTTTTTTAGTCTGATAAAGGATCAAACTCACTCCAGAACTCACAATCACACTCTCATTTTTCATCTCACACAAAACCCTACTGTTACATTGCAAACCTCATTGTGAATTTCTACTTCTATCGATCTCTTTCACTAGGTTTGTCCTATCTCATTTACATTTTGTTGTCAAGATTAAATTTCTGAATATGAGACATTTAGGGTGAATTTGAGGGAATGGGTACATTAGGTTTTGCATGTGGATGTAGATTTGCATGTACCTTAGAACGATGCCTTTCATGATAAATCATTTTGTTCTGAAATAGATACCATGAGACCTTGGGTTTTTCTGAAATTTCAGTGTTAACAAGGCAGAACCCAAAACCCGCAAGATTCGCTAGCACCTCACTAGGCGAATCAGTGGCGAACATGACAGTAATTGGATATTCTGTTTTGCTTTCTAATCTGTTTTGTGTTTGTGTTGTTTCCTCTCTATGTCTTTGCAGATGGCATCCAGATCAAGCGCGCCTAAAAAGAGAAAGGTCGGGAACACTTCCCGTTCCGTGCCCTTACAATTTGACACCGACAAATTTGTCGGGCCAAAGCAAGCGGCTAGATATATCGCTTTGGAGAAGAGAAAGATTCTGCCGGAGAAAAGATTCATAATCAACCCCGAGGGCGAATACCATACATTTGCCGGGTTGATTCACAGTAAGCGGTGGGACCGGTTGATATCTTCGCTTGAACACTATGACATCGAAACAGTGCGTGAGTTCTACGCGAACGCACTGCCTAACGATGACAAGCCATTCACATGGACAACACGAGTGTCTGGCCGTCAGGTTGCATTCGATCGGGACACAATTAACCGTGTCTTGGGTGAACTGCTCCATCTGGGAGCGAATGAGAGAGACACTTACCATAGGGCTTTGAGGCTTCACCGGGATACCGATTCAATTTCTGCTGCCCTGCTTTTTGAAGGGAAATTAGTTGAGCTGAACCCATTTGGGGTTCCGTTGAGATACCATAGGGAAGACATGATTCCCATGGCTCAGCTGATACTCATGTTGGTTCTCACAAATATAAAACCTAAGTCTCACACCTCTACCGTGCCGATCCCAGTGGCACATCTGGTTCACTGCATCTTCACGAATATTCAAATTGATGTGGCGAGGGTAATTGCTTTGGAGATGAAGTCCGTGGTCGAGAGCGGGCTAAAGTCGGGGGCACGAGTTAACTGCCCCCTTGCTTTCCCGTGTCTAATCATGGCTTTGTGCCAACATGCGAAGGTGAAGCTACCCTCCCGGAGTCAAGTAAGGATCCCGCCGGCCATCAATGATAGATATGTGGCCAAGTTTTGCAAGCCTAAGAACTTAAGAAGTGGTGCAGCTGCTGGTAATACCGGGACTTCTGATGGTCCTGGTACTTTTGCTCATGGATCCGATCCTTTCCAGCAGGTTGTCTGCAACTACAATTGGGATTGGATGGCGGCAACTCAGCGCGCCATGGTTGACATGCACGACTCTATGCAGCTATTACAGTTGCAGGCACGTGACCCCTCCGGTGATCACTCGATGATGACGCGTGAGCAGTTTCTGCAGAACGCTAGCTGGCCTGTGGACAGGCCTATGTTTGGAGAGGGGGCGGATGCCGGTGCATCTGGTGCTGGTGCTTCAGGTGGTGCTGAGGATGATGGTAATGATGACGATGATGATGATGATGATGATGCTACCGGTTCTGAAGCCGGTAGTGATGAGGGTTTTGAGTCCTTTGAGGGCTAAGTTTGTTTTATTTTATTGTATTTTTCAGATTTGTTTTATTTTATTGTATTTTTCAGATTTATTGGATTTTGATTTTGGTTATGTACTTTTGGGGTGTTTTGTCCCCCATGCACATTTTTAAAATTTTTAAGTAATGAGTATTGTTTATGTTTTAAATTTGTGTGTTTGGTTTAAATTTTTGGTTGTTGAGTGTCAAACCTTCTAGATTGGTTGCTCCTCAAAGAAGTATCCAATGAAGGTGCACCCGAGCTTGGATGGCAATGATAAAAATAAACAAGTGAATAATGCTAAGGTACATGGTTACCTCCGGTTAGAATTTTAGAATGCATTAAGAACTTTACTCTTTTTTGTAATTGAATATTGTTCTTTTTGCAACATAATTGAATGAATGTTTCATCTAGGACTTAGAACCATAAATTGTGAGGAAACCTCCATTGTACACTTAAATGCTGGATTCTAATAAACTTTGTTGATTCATTTGATTCATGCATTGGTCTTTTATTATTGTGAATTTGTGGAAGCAATTAGAAATGATCAAGGCACTTGTTTTCTTATGAGCACAACCAGTTCCAAATACAACTTACCCGTGAGCAGAGAGAGTATTCGTTAACCCCTTTGAGCTTAAACAGTTGAATCTCTGCTTGAAATAAAGCGAGATGTCAAAAATCTTTTTTCTTGAAACCTGGAAAATTTTGATAATTGTTCTTTTGCCATAAAAAGTCAAGAGCATTCACTTAGGGTGAGTAAGAAATAAGTTGGGGAGAACGAAAAAGAGAATCGGTAAGTGCCACAACTCTTGAAAAACCGAGCAAGCATTGAAAATAATAATAAAATATATATATATATATATATAAAAAAATATAGAAAAGAGAAACATTTGTTTTGTAAATATGATGTGAAAGAAAAGAAAAAAATAGAAAAAATGAAAATGAATGCTTGCTTGGAAGAAAAATAGTGAATAACAAAAATTTAGTTGTGAAATAAGAGTTGTGAAGGTTTCAAATGAGAAACAAATGGAACGAAGTTGAGATGTGTGAATAATGTACAGTGAATGTCTCTTTTGCATCGGCAATTTCGTTTTCAATGGCCTTAAAAATGACCCTTGTTTGTAAACCTAACCAAGCTACAACCGGAAAAGTCCTTAGTGATCTTCTCGCTTCCGCATTTCCATTTATAATTGTTAGACATTGTATGAATTGAATTGATTTCTTCATTTTTTGTTGGAGAGAGAGATTGTCCCCGCGGTTGCAAACGCGTAATTTCTTCAATCCTTATTCGAAGAGGAGAGATAGGGTGATTCATTCAAGATAATATTGTTGTGGATAGATACATATTTCGCATTGCTATTAAGTTTTAGTTCTTGTGCATTATGTTATTCTAGCCATTGGGAACTTATGCCTGGTTGATTTTCTTGTGTTTGAGCCGTTTTATCCGACTTCGGAGAAACCTTTTTCTTAAAACAAATCCTCTTGTCCTTCAAGAGGCATACTTTGCTTGAGGATAAGCAAGAATCTAGTTGGGGAGAGTTGTTAGATGCCCAAAAGTGCTTATTTGAGCTATCAAATGTAGGCATCTTTCACTCCTTTTTGTTGCTAAAGCGTTCGAAACCGCCTTTGTTTTAGATGAATCGCAATACAATGTTAAACGATCTTGGTACCTTTGATTTTTGCGTTATTGTATAGGAATTAGGCATGAAATAATCGAAAATGAAGGCACAAGAAAATGGCAAGGGACCAAGAAAAAGAATGCATTTATCAACTTACTCGCTAGGCGAGTGCTGTGGCGAAGTGCTCGCTAGGTGAGCACCCAGCGAGCTTCCAGCGAACATCTCCAGTATTTTACAGTAGCAAACATCAACAAACTCGTTAGGCAAGCAGCCAGCGAAGGTGGTAGCGAACACGCCCAGACTTGGTCAAAAGCGCAGCCAACACTCACTTGCTAGGCGAGCCATTAGCGAGCTCCCAGCGAGCAATTCCAGTAGGAAAACCTCCTAAGCTCGCTGGAGCGAAGGTTGAAGCGTGGGATTCGCCTAACGAAGGTTTTGTTCGCCTAGCGAACGTGCAAATCTGGCAAAGGATATTTCTCTGGGCGCAGGTGCCTCTGGTGCCTATTTTAGGGGCTCGCTAGGCGAACCATTATGCTCGCCTAGCGAGTATGACAGCTCAGTAGCAGCACTATAAGTAGCAGGGGCTACTTTTTGGAGCCATACTTTACACTTCCATACTTTGTACTTTTTTTAGATATTTTCAGCATTTGCTCTAGACATATTTTGTAACCTAGAAACCCATTTTTCTTCATCTCTTAACATTATTCTACAAGAAGAAGGTGGATTCCCATCCAATCTCGATTCTTCGACTTGGATGTTGATCAACCTTCAACCGAGACTTGTTGTGCAAGCCACCATGAAAATGAGTGGCTAAGTTCTTCATTTTGTCAAGGTTAGATGTAGATGATCATTAGCTTTGTGTGTAAATGGGATATTCTTCATTTGTAAACTCTTTAATGATGAATATATGGTGAAAACTTTGTTTTATTGAAAACTCTTTGTGTTGGTTTATGATCGAGAGATGTTTACCAACTCTTTACCTAGGTTTTCATCCAATCTTGTTTGTTAGCTAGAGATAGTAATGAATGATTTTGTTCACCATAAGGTTGAACCAAAAAGTTGTCATTTGATAGATTGTGTTAGAGATAAACAATGGATCAAAATGGGAAAACCCACAATGTGTGTTAGAGATAAACACATTGGGAGGACTTTGTGAAATAGTTTGTCATCTAAAGGAGTTTATAAGTTTTGTTGATCGAACATATACATGCAAAGTGATCGTCGAACCCTAACTTTGACAATATTTCTCAAATAGAAAAACCAAAACTTTTACCGCATTTTATTACACTTTTATGCAAGATACTGTGACTAAAACCAAAACCCCCTTGTTACTACGAGTTAAGAATTGAAACAACTGTCGAACGGTGGCGATATCTCACAATCCCTGTGGAGACGATAACAAAAACCCGACAATTAAAACTACACTCAACAACGAGGCAGGAGCTGTGACATCTACTCTACACCAGAAGCTTAAATTTGTGAAGAACGGCAAGCTCGTTGTTGTTGGTAGAGAGAAGGCGCTATTGGTGATTCATCTGTCATCCTTTTCTTATGTTGAAGCTGAGGAGGAGGTTGGAACTCCGTTCCAAGCCTTGTCTATTGTTGAAGTAAAGAAAACTGGGGCACCCATGTCTTCTTTCAAGGATGCTCAAAAAGCTATTAAGACTGGCAGCATTGATCAGTGGGGTCGTGTGATAGATATTGTTGAGAACAAGAATAGGGCCGGATTGGGATTTCAACTAGGGTCATTCAACGTCAAAGCTGAAGATGTTCAACCAAGTTTCCGCAGTGGCGGGTTCATTCATGGTAATGATCAACACTCAGCTGTTGTGATCGAGGATGGTGACGATGAAGACGAAGCTTGCGCCAACTTTGTGACACATGGCCAGACTTGCAACGATTGGGTTGCTGTTGATATTCATGTTATTGTTCACTGCTCTAAGTAATTTGTTTTTTCATTTTTAAAATCATTCTCCTATGCCTAAGGGAGAAGTGAACATTGTTAGGCATTTCAATTATCATCAATAAAATGCAATTTTTATTCATCCACATCTATGATGATTTATTTTTACTTTTTGCTTTTCTGAAAAATGGTAATCACAAAAAACATAAATAAATAATAATCTTCCATCTGCATAATCTTTGGTCACAATTCACTTCTCTAAAATCAAAATATCAAATCATTATGCAGGTTGGTTCCCAAACCCATTAAATACAATGATCCTACTTCCTCTCCAAACTTTGATTTCCCCATGTTTGAGGCTGAAGAAGAAATTGATGATGAAGAAGTATCTGATGAATTATCTCTCCTACTTGAGCATGAGGAAAAAGCCATTCAACCGTTTGAAGAGCAGATTGAGCTAGTCAACTTGGGTTCCGAAGATGATGTGAAGGAAGTCAAGATTGGGTCTCAATTATGTCCAGATGCTAAGAAGGGGTTGATTGATCTTTTTCAAGAATATTCATATGTGTTTGCTTGATCCTATCAAGACATGCCTGGTTTAGATTCTGAGATTGTGGAGCATAGATTGTCGTTGAAGCCAGAATTCTCGCCGATCAAGCAGAAGTTGAGAAGAACTCATCCCAATATGATAGTAAAGATCAAAGAAGAGGTGCAGAAATAGATTGATGCTGGTTTTCTTGTTACCTTCGAATATCCGCAGTGGGTGGCCAATATTGTGCCTGTACCGAAGAAGGATGGAAAAGTCTGCATGTGTGTTGATTACAGAGATTTGAACAAAGCTAGTCCAAAAGATGATTTCCCTCTACCGCACATTGATATGTTGGTAGACAATACAACTAAATTCAAAGTCTTTTCGTTTATGGACGGATTTTCCAGTTATAATCAGATCAAGATGGCACCCGAAGATATGGAGAAGACCACATTCATTATACCCTGGGGAATAATCTATTATAGAGTGATGCCTTTCGGTTTAAAGAATGCTGGTGCAACATACCAGAGAGCTATGACTACTCTTTTTCATGATATGATGCATAAAGAGATCGAAGTCTATGTTGATGATATGATTTCCAAATCAAGTGATGAAGAAGAACATGTTAAGCATTTGTTGAAGTTATTCCAGCGTTTGAGGAAGTACAAACTCCGCTTGAATCCCAATAAATGTACTTTTGGTGTTCGTTCTGGCAAGTGTTGGGCTTCATTGTCAGTGAGAAGGGTATTGAATTTGATCCCGCCAAGGTCAAAGAAATACAAGAAATGCCTGCGCCCAAAACAGAGAAGCAAGTCAGGGGTTTTCTCGACCGCTTGAATTATATCTCAAGATTCATATCGCATATGACTGCCACATGTGCGCCTATATTTAAGCTTCTTCGGAAAGATAAGTCTTATGATTGGACCGAAGATTTCCAAAAAGCTTTTGACAGTATTAAAGAGTATATGCTTGAGCCTCCGATTATGTCCCCGCCTATTGAAGGAAGACCATTGATCATGTATTTGACTGTGCTTGATGATAGTATAGGTTGTGTTCTGGGTCAGCAAGACGAAACTGGAAAGAAAGAATATGCAATTTACTACCTCAGTAAGAAATTCACTGACTGTGAGACTCGGTATTCGGTGCTAGAAAAGACTTGTTGCGCATTGGCTTGGGCTGCTAAGCGTCTGCACCAGTATATGCTAAATCATACTACTTGGTTGATATCCAAAATGGATGCAATCAAGTATATTTTTTAGAAGCCTGATTTAACTATGAGAATTGCCCATTGGCAGATGTTGTTATCCGAGTATGATATTGAATACCGATCTCAAAAAGCTATTAAGGGTAGTGTCTTGGCTGACAATTTGGATCACCAACCGATTGAAGATTATCACTCAGTGCAGTATGACTTTCCTGATGAAGAGATCTTGTACCTGAAAATAAAAGATTGGGATGAACCATTGCTTGAAGAAGGGTTAGAGCATGGCTCTCGTTGGGGCATGGTATTTGATGGAGTTGTTAATCAGTATGGTAATGGCATTGGGGCAGTAACTATCACTCCTCAAGGCACTCATTTTTTGTTTACAGCTAGATTGACTTTCAAGTGTACAAACAACATGGTTGAGTATGAAGATTGCATTATGGGGCTTGAAGAAGCCATTGATCTCAGAATCAAGTATTTGGACGTCCATGGAGATTCAGCTTTGGTTATGAATCAAATCAAATGTGAATAGGAGACGAATCAACCCGGTTTGATACCATATAGAGATTATGCGAGGAGGATATAAACTTTCTTTACAAAGGTTGAGTTTCATCATATTCCTCGAGATGAAAATCGGATGGCAGATGCTCTTGCAACTTTGGCTTCCATGATTGTGGTGAAATTTTGGAATGAAGTTCCCAATTTGACTGTTATGCGTCTGGATAGGCCAACTCATGTATTTGCTGTTGAAGAAGTCAAAGATGAAAAGTCATGGTATTTTGATATCAAGAGTTTCCTCCAAAGTCAGATTTACCCACCTGGGGCATCTTTGAAAGATAAGAAAACTTTGAGAAGATTAGCTGGAAATTTCTACTTGAATGGTGATGTGCTTTACAAAAGAAACTTTGATATGGTTTTGCTCAGATGCGTGGATAGATACGAAGTAGACTTATTGATGACTGAAGTCCATAAAGGTTCCTTTGGTACTCATTCCAATGGACATGCTATGGCTAAGAAGATGTTGAGAGTAGGTTACTATTGGCTGATAATGGAATCTGACTGTTGCAAGTTTGTGAAGAAATGCCACAAGTGTCAAATTTATGCAGATAAGATTCATGTTCCTCTGACACTGTTAAATGTCATTTCCTCCCCATGGCCTTTCTCCATGTGAGGGATTGATATGATTGGCATGATTGAGCCTAAAGCTTCAAACGGACATCGTTTCATTTTGGTGGCTATTGACTACTTCACAAAGTGGGTTGAAGCGGCGTCATATGCAAACATAACCAAGCAAGTTGTTATAAGTTTTATCAAGAATCAGATCATATGCTGTTATGGTGTGCCGAGTAAGATCATCATTGATAATGGATCTAACTTGAACAATAACATGGTGGAAGCTCTTTGCAAAGACTTCAAGATTACACATCATAATTCTTCTCCTTACAGACCTAAGATGAATGGGGCTATTGAAGCTGCAAATAAGAACATCAAGAAGATCATTCAAAAAATGCTTGTAACCTACAAAGATTGGCATGAGATGCTCCCATTTGCTTTACATGGGTACCGTACATCTATCCGCACTTCAACATGGGCAACCCCTTTCTCACTTGTTTATGGTATGGAAGTTGTACTCCCGATAGAGGTTGAGATCCCATCATTGCGTGTTTTGATGGAAGCCAAGTTAACAGAAGCTAAATGGTGCCAGACCATATATGATCTGCTGAACTTGATTGAATAGAAAAGGTTGACTGCCATGTGTCATGGTGAGTTATATCAACAGAGATTGAAGAATGCATTTGATAAGAAGGTCAGGCCACGAGTGTTCTGAGAAGGTAACCTTGTGCTCAAGAAGATTCTATCTTTTAAACCTGATGCTAGGGGCAAGTGGACTCCTAATTATGAAGGTCCATATGTCGTTAAGAGAGCCTTTTCAGGCGATGCTTTGATTCTTACAACTATGGATGGTGAAGAGTTCACGTGTCCCATGAATGCTGATGCAGTCAAGAAATACTTCGCCTAAAAAGAAAAGAACAACTCGCTAAGTTGAAAACCCGAAAGGGCGGCTTAGGCAAAAATGAGCGTCTCGGTGGATTGAAAACCCGAAAGGGCCATCCAGGCAAAAATTAGAGTCCTAAAACAAAAAATTTATCCCGATAGATTGAGTACCCTACCATGGGGAAATCTATGCAAAAATTAGAGATTATGGCAAGTAACTGCATTTGGTTGATCCCTACCAGTGAGAGCAATTTTGAGCAAGTAAGTCAGTTCTGATTCATCATTCTCAACCAAAGCCAAGAGCGCAGTGGATATTAAAGTTGGTTGAAGGATTAGTGATTATTGTATTCAATGTAGCCCTTTTCCATGTAAATTACCATTTTTTCAACTTTTGTAAAAGATCTATGGAGTCTTGTCATTTACAGACTACCATTCTATTAAATAAAGTTGAGCTTTTTATCCAATTGTTTCTACTTTTATTTATTCAGCCAAATAGAATTGAATTTTATGGTGATAGTTTTAAAATTAAATTAATAAGTAAAATCATTTTTTTTAAATAATAATGAAAGCAATTACTTTTAAATGGTCAATTTCAGTAAAGAATATCAACAGCAGTATGAGAACCGGTGAGTCCTAAAGTGCGAAGCATTATTGGTCTTCCACAAGCAGTTGGTTTGGTGAACTTTCCCTCCCTCCCCAACGAGAAGTCAGTCTCCTCGGCTAAGTTTGTAATTGCCCCTCAACTGAGTTGTAGGCTCGCATCCTCGACAGTTTACATGTACCCGACACATAGTTTTATCGCCAGTAAGTCCCCAGTAAAGTTCATTGCAGATCCCCGACAATGTTGACACTTGAGAAAATGTTTGATTTGATCCCCTGCGAGGTTGTCTCTCATTTGACATGGTGTTGACCTAAAATTCCCCGCAGAATTGACAGTTCAGGTCCTCGGAAGACCTTCTCTCTCTATCCCCAACCAGGTTTGAGATGTTCAAAGCCAGTTGATTTGTATTCATCCCTAACATGTTTCTCCAATTGGTGTTTCCATCGTGTCGAGATTAGCCGAGTGTTGTAACGATGATTCAAATAGATGACATTTGTATCCTTTGCAATTGTTTTGTCAACATAATCATCAATCATATACATACGCATTCATACATCAGATATTTCATCATGCATTGTTATTGCATTTGATTCCTTATTTTCTGATCCTCTACTATGGTGATATTGTTTCCCTATGAAGATTTGGTGCGTCTGTCCTCTTTCAATGGTAGAGTGTCACCCCCTTAAGCAGAAAGAATTTAACCTTTCTCATTCCCCATTGGGTTATTTCCTCGTGGATGATTATTATTTAAGTTTTCTCCCTAGTTGATTATCTGGATGGAACCACTCCCCCTGAGTTATATCCTTATCGGATTGAGTCTTAGTTTGACTGCTTCTTTCTAGATCTTACCTAGACAAATATCTTTGGTCCCCTTGAGAGTTTATTACCTGGTAACTGGTAATAACCTTCTCGATTTGAGAGTACTTTACTTTCGCCCAATACCTGGTAAAAGTAATTTACTTGCTATTTTTCCCTAGTGGATTCGTTTTTACGTTTCCTCAGGAAGTCTATCCTTGATATGTTCATCCTAGCTGATGACAGATATTCTCCCCTTTGCGGTTTTCTACCCAGTAAAAAGGTAGTTACAATCCCTATTTCATTCCTCAGAGAGTTAATCCTTAATATGTTCATCCTAACTGATGACGGGTTTTCTCCTCTTTGTGATTTTCTGCCCAGTAACCGGTAGTTGTAAATCATACTTTCCCCTCTGAGTCAATCCTTAATATGTTCATCCTAACCGATGATGGATATTCTCTTTTCGATATTCTATCCAGTAACTGATAGATATAATTCCTATTTTTACCCAGGTGGTCTATCCTTGATATGTTCATCTTAACTGATGACAGATATTCTTCCCTTGAGTCTATCCTTGATATGTTCACTTTAAACGGTGACGAATATTCTCTCTTTGGTCTTCTGCCTAGTAACCGGTAGTTGTAAATCCTATTTGTTGTTTTCCCCAACAGGTTATTCTTACCCAGTAACCGGAAATGAATACACCTTTTGTTTCCCTCAACAGGTCATCCTTGATATGTTTACCCTAACCGGTAACAGATGCCTCTCTGTCAGATTATGTTATCTTCCTACCCAGTAACTGGTAATAGATAATATACTTCTGGTACTCATGTGTTGAAGTTTATTCTTCCCCAGTTGAGTTGGGGTGAGTATTTCCTCAGTGAAATCGCCATCCCCTGTTTGGTTTAGGTATTTCAGCTTTGTTCTGATTTACCTGTTTCACCCGCAAATTTTCCCCTATTCCTCGGCCGAGTCCTTCCATTGATTTATTTTCATGGAATTCTCTCGTATCTCCAGTAGTTTTAAGTCATAACCTAGCCTATGCGCAACACTTTTATCCCCCAGAGTCTCTGTCTCCCCAGTGAATGTTCCTTATGGAATGCATTTTGCTCCTGTGGACTTTCAGTTTCTCCAAATTCTTTTCCTTTATGATAACATTTTCCCCACAGAGATTACTTTTAACATTCAAATCATATACATCATGAGGTCTCTTAGGGATAAAAAGTTGTTTCTATATGTTTTTATTTAAGTTCATTCTACTGAGTTGATATGAATATTTTAACCTTCACGTCCTCAGTTAGAATGTCCTTAAATATGGGCAGCTGTAAGACCCTAATTTTGACCCTAAGATCCCTCATATTATCTCATCATATGCATTGGCTTTGGGATCACACCTTGGCATCCTCTTCACCCCTCATTCATTGGGTTTGCATTTGGAGAGATCACCAAATATATTTTGATTGTGTCATACTTTGTCTTTCATTATTTACTAACCAAAATACCAAAAGTATGTCCATGTATAGTTTGTTGCTTTTGTAGGTACCGTTTGTGCTCACCTATGCTCCATCAAATTCATATCTAGGGTTTGAGACCCTTAATGAAAGGAGATCAATCAATAAATGGTTTAAATTGGTTATAGACACCATATATGGATCCCTATGGTCTTCACATAGCATTTTGATCAAGAATTCATCAAGAATTTGATGTTTGTTTACCTTAGAAACCCTAATTCATTTAGGTATCTTGTGTGACTTCTTTAACAAGTTTCTTCAACAATTGATCAAATATTTCAAGGGATACTTCATATTACATCATCTTACACATATATGATCCTCCATGAGTCCCAAAAATCAAGATAATGTCCAGCTAGCAAGATGGTTCATGGTGGTTGACAAGAGAAAGTCAACTAGTCAAAACTGGGGTTCCCTAGACCCTATCTCGTACAATTTTTGTCATATGAAAATGATTCCAAGAGAAATGTTACTAAAAATGACATTCCAAACAACTTTCATGTTGAAGTCAAGAGCTATTTTTTCTTGGAAAGTCATTTTTTATGGTGAAAGATTATAGGTCATTTTGTCTGAACCCTAGTTAGGAGGTCAACTTCCCAAGACCATAACTTGATCAAGTTTTATGATATGAAAGCCATTAAAATTCCTTGATCAAATTCAAGATGTCTACTTTAACTTTTAAGTTTGGAGTAAGTTCAAATTCAACTTGAAAGTGCATGTTCCAAGAGGAAACATTATAGGTCATTTTGGGCCAATACCATTGAACAAGTGATTTTCCTTAACTTCTAAAATGAATAACTCCTTCATGCCAAATCCAAATGAGGTCAAATTGGTTACCAAATTGAATAGTTTTGAAAGATATACAACTTTGATGAAGGAACCTTTTCCATTTGAAGTCCATATCAAAAGTTATTCAAGGTGGAAGAAGTGAAGATTTGACTTGGTACTTAGAAAATTTTCAAATATGTTTGATTTTCCAAACATCCACCTCAAAATTCATCATGGTTCAAACTTCAAATGGAAACGTGTTCAACATGAAAGTTGTTCCCCTTGATCTCCTTTCCAAAAAGTCCAAGATCACCTCATTTAGATTAATATTGAAGGACTTGCGCATGGGTGAAATGTGTGGTACCATTTGGAAAACTTTCATGATCAAACTCATTTCAACATTGCATGGCTTAATGCAACACTTTCAGCATGACCTATGCATGATTTTGGACCCTTTCAAATGATTATTTGGGCTTTGCACATGCCCATGCTAGCTCATGAAGGAACTTGCTATTTTTGAACATTCAAAAGAAAGTGTGTGAAAATCAATTGCCAAGCCTATAAATAGAAATGAATTGTGATTAGAACTTCATCAACACCTTGCCCAAGTTTTTCCAGAGAAATCCAAACCCTCAATTCCGTAGAATTCTTGAGGGTTTCATTTGAAATCGAGCTTGAACTTCATCTTCTATTTGGAAGTTCAAACTCCAAGAATTCATTGTCTTCTTCATCTCAATTGGTTTCCGCAAGCAAGAGGAAGAGAAAGCAAGCAAATCAAGATCAAGATCAAGTCAATTTGAAGCAACTCGAAGGTGATTTTTCAGAAACTTCATCTCTTCGATTCTCTCTCAGTTCTTCACCATTCTGTGTGATTTTTAGTTGTCTGAAGTCCTGCCAATGTAGGCAACAAGATTGAGTTGCTTTGAGGTCAAATCGAAGCAACTCAGATCATGAACCTAAAATTTCAAATACATGTATCTTTCAATATACTTGGAATTGGAAGAAATGGAGGTCAGATTCATGCTCCTGAGCATTTTTTCTTCAAATTAGTGTATTCACTTTTCATTTTTCATGAAGTTTTGGTTGGACCAATGCGGTGGCCCTCACTAGAGAAGATGACCGGAGCTAGGGCTCCGATGATGTGTTGGCTTAACCTGAGCCATTTGATCCTTGTCCAACGTTTTAATCTCATCCATTCAATCTGATTACCACATGTACACACGCGCTGACTTTTCATTTAAACTATTTATTTTGATTAATTCATATTAATTTCATTTTTAATCCAAAAAATATGGGATTTTCACCAAAACTATTTAAATATTTTTCTCTTTTGTTTTCTGAATTAAAATTATTTTTTGGATTAATTTTGATATTTTTCATGAATTAAATATTTTTGTGCATATTTTTAATTGTTTAAAAATACTTCTGACTTTTCAAAAATCATGAAATTTTTTGTCTAAGATCCTTTGACCTTGTTTGACCTAGGATAAATCTCTTGTCCATTTATTTGGTGTTTTGAAGAGGTTTTAGGTTTTGACCAAATTAAATTGAATTTTAATGCATTTTTAATTTGATTTTTAATTGATTAATTTGTGTAAAAATTATGTTGAGCCATTTTTATGGTCTTGTGATGTTTGACTATTTGTTTGGGCCTTGGTCAAGATTGATTTGACTTTTGTTGGATTAAAATCATTGGATTTAGGGGATTGATGAAATGTACATTTCATCTCTCAAAATGAATGAATGATTTTAATTTGATAAAATTCCTCCCATGACCAATTTGTATTTGTCTCATTTCCCCTCCCTCTTCATCTTCATCCCCATTCTTTCCCATCCCTTTCATTGACCAATGAAATCTCAGTATCCTAAGGCTAATTGGTTCGTTAATGACTTTGTGTCAGATGAACCAATACAAGTATGGATGAGTTAGGTCCATCCCTTTGATCTTTTTATTTTAGTGTGTGCTATGTTTTAGGAGTTTGGTTCATTATACCAAATCTCTAACATGCATTAGCACCTTAATTTTTTTTGCCCGACCTCAGATAGTTGTGACTACTACATAAGTCCAATTACGATTGCTTAACATAGAGCTAAATTTTGACCCTTAAGGCATAGCATTCTAGTAAGTGAGATTGTAAGTCTCCCATCTTTCATGGTATTGTATGGAAACTTGGCCTTTTTTCCTTCCTTTGGAAGATGTCTTGGTTCAAGGATCCAGGTTTGTGAATAAATGGTTGAGTGTTCTCCAAAGAATGACTTAATCAATTAAAAAAGCAAAACCAACTAAATCTAATTAATTTTGACTAACACTAACTACTATTAACTTTGCTTTACTTTCAAGTCATTTACTTTATGCAATTTAGTTTCAAGTCATTTACCATTCATTTCCATTTTCATTTCATTAACTTGTTTACGTTTATGCCATTTTCACTTTGCTCATTTGAGCCATATATTGTGATTGTATATATATATATTTGTTTGTATATCTTGTTTGTGTTTGTGGTCCTAGGACCCTAAAATACTTAATAAACAACAAAAACCCCTAAAAAATGTTTGTCTGGACTGCTGGATTTGATATGAACTTTTGGACTTAGGATTAGGCAACATTCCATATGCAAAAGGACTTGGCCAATGGCAACATTTTGAGACTAAATGATTATGATTTGAGCCTTCTTATGATGCAAGCCTTGGGATCCATTTGAACTCATCTGCTACATTGTCTTGATGCAAACTGTTATTTTGATCTTGTACCTAATGCTCCATTGATCAAGGAGTATTTCATGTGATACATGAGAAGACAAAGAAGAATGCTAGCTATGGGATTTGCTTGCTTGGATGTGGCCATCTTTATTTGATGCCTTGATATTCATAATGTTTGATATTGCTAATTGCTTGCTGATTATTTGCTTGATTCAAAGTCCAAAGGGAAAGTGGGTTTTCTATATCACATTCTTGTCTGTTGGATTGCATCCCATTTGTCAGATCTTTTCAACTCTTAACTTTTAATTTTATGCTTAGGATTAGTCTCTTCATCTTTTCCCACTTCTTAAATTTCAAAATCTCTCCCCCTTTTCAAAAACCTTCTTTGCTTGCGATTTCAAAACTTAGACCTTATTTCAAATTAGAAACTTTGGCCTTATGCCATTGCATTTTGAAACTCTTTTATTAATCAAATCTATAAATGAACTTAACAATATTGACTTAAAATTTCAAAAGACAAAAAGAACTAACACTCATTCAATTTTTTAGGCCCTTCGTGCCTATTTCAATTTAAATTTTGATTAAAAGTAATCCACTCATTTTGAAATTTTTACCATGAACTACGAGGTTTTGATCCCTCATTTTTATGTTGATACGTAGGCACAAGACTGAAGGTCTTGTCAAACAAAAAAAATATAATCAAATGAATTCTTTTCTCATCCCCACATTCTATTCATCTCAAACATCATTTTATACCAAACACACATACACGCATAAAAAAGGGTCCCTAGGAGTATCTAGGATACTTTGGGTGCTAACACCTTCCCTCTGTGTAACCAACCCCCTTACCTGTAATCTCTGGCATTTTATTAGTTTTGATTTTGAAAACTTCTTATCTTTGGGTTTTGTTCGTACTTTTCCCTTTTCCTTTGGAAACAATAAAACCGTGGTGGCGACTCTGGTTTTATTGACGTTAAGTTTATCCATAGTTTAATGGTCATGAATTTACCGCTACAAAACCTGTTGGGAAATTCACTGAGTTAACTGAATCTGTTATGCATTCATATTTCCAACTTCATGAATTTTTGTTAGTGCAAGTGGATACATTCTGACTTAAACTGTTGGTGAACTTGCAAGTTGGAAATGGTTTGCTCATGCTTCTATCCTTTTAAAACTCAATGCAGGAAGATGGTAATCGATGTTGCAGAAGCAGTGCAGATGGTTTGATCAATGGCATCATGATAGGTTAAATAGTTGATGGTATCTTAGGTTAGACATTAATTTATGTTCAATTGGATGTACATTTGTAATGTGTAATGCAATATCATGGATTTATGTACATGGATCTTTTGTAAATGCAAGTTGGATTTTGAATGCAAAGTTGACAATTGAGTGAAAGTGAATTTTTGGTATGAATTAGAATGTGTCTATGAATGAAATATGTATAAGTGAATTTGCAAAATTATAAATCATTTATGGATGCAATTTTGAGTATTAAATGAAAAATGGATTTTTTTGTGGAAATTGCATGAATAGAAAGTCTATAAATGGAAGACTTTCGTGAATGGAAAGCATGTATTGAATGGATATTGGAAACACATGTTTGAAACTTGAATTTGAATTGAATGTACCAAAGGATGGAAAAAGGGTTCAATGGTTAATGAATATGAAAACTTGCTAAACAAAAGTTTAAGTTGAACCTAATGCAAAGGATCAATGATGCCAAAATCAAATGGACCTTTGAATCGATGGTTGACTTTGGTTAACTTGGTTGAATAAAAAGTCAGCAGTTGACCAAAGTCAACTGTGGGTATTGAATTAGGGTTTTCATGTGTAATGCAAACAAGAAATTATTCAAATGAAAAAATGACTAATATTTAAGCCACAATGCATGAATCAGTGGAACCAATACTTGAATGGATTAGTCATCCTTGACCATATGCAACACATGAAATGGATCAAGACTTATAGGCATATGCATTTGCAAATACCAAAAGACATAAGTCAGTGGCCTATGTGTCATACCCCAATTTTGTCCGGGCATTTTAAAATTTTCATAAATTCGATTTTTATTTCAGTTTGCATCATATGTATAGCATGTCATGCATTTCATCATAAATAATACCTAAAATATCAGTCGAAATAAATTCTTGAATATACAGACAAATTGGTTAAATCATTCCTCAAGTACGTGCAAAATCAGCGGGTAAAAAAATTCGAAATCAAGCTTGCAGACGTCAGTATTATTAATCTACGGTTCGCGTAGTTTAACCCGGTGTACTTGTTATATTTTTCGACGATTTTCTCGGTCTCATTTTGAATCGTCTGTGCCTTTTAACCGGTCAAAATTTATTTCAAAATTAAACCAAACACCGTATTTTTCCAATAATTTTATTTCGTGCTGATCATTTTAGTGCATCCGATTTAATTTTTCGAGCAAATTTTCGCCCGACTTTTATTCATAATTAGTCATTTTATTTTTATTCTTTTGTCAAAATATTCATGAACATTAAATAAAATTTTCCAGGTGGTCATTTTAATTTTGTCATATTTTATTAGAAAGATTTGAATTTTATTTGATTTAATTGATTTGAATTGATTTAATCAGTTAAATCATTTAGAAAGGGCATTTTAGGCATTTCAAATTATTTAAAGAAATATGTTTCTTTGTGTGCTTCTTTGATTCAATCTGAATCGTTTATTCAAATTAATCAATGACCCATTTTTATAATCGTTGTCTTATCTTATTCGTCTAATCAAAAATTAAAATATGGATAAAGAAAATTCGAAAAATAAATAAATATCTCCAGCCTTCCATACAACTAACTCCATGTTAGCACCGAATCCATCACGTGTCTGTTGACAGCTAATGAATACCTCTCATTTCAATGCTCCCTCTCACGTGAGAATGGATGGCGTAGCCCATCAAAATACTCCCCCAACATCTTTAGGTACTGAGGAAGGAATTTGATTAAAAAAAGGGAATCTTCTTGTCATTTTTTGGAGACCAAGAAAAAAAAGTCTATCTAATGATATCTGTCCACTAAGAAATGGACCCTTCACTCTACTCCCTACGGTCCTTTTGGACCACCAATCAGAGACCTCTCTCTCATTCCACACATAGAAAAGGAAAAAGGATATTTCTCTAAAAAAAAAAAAAAGCTACTACCTCAAAACGACTGGCTGGAAAAAGAAAATAGAAAAAAAGGAGAAGAGAACCTTCTTCTTCCAACTGTTTCACCGGTGACCACTACCAAAGACAATACCTTTCCATCGTCGCACTCTCCGCCACGATCCCTCAAACCTCTCCATTCCGCCGTTTCAACCCGCCGCAGAAAAAAACAACAACCAGACAGTACCTACCCCTCCTTCCTTCCTTCAAAAGAAAAAGACTCTTCATCTTCTTGGGACCGAAAAAACAACCAAAGGAAATGAATCATTTTCCTCTTCTGTACAACCACAACGCCCAAACCTAAACCTTTCCTTGGAACCTTTCCGTCGCGCCATTCACAAACTCACACTTCATCTTTTCTGCACAATCCTCACATTTTCTCCGCCTCTTCTTCTCCTTCCTTCCAACTCTCACCTTATTGTTTCCACCATCGCGGTCATTCCTCACCGGCAACACCTCCTCCTAAATCCGTCAACACCACTTCAACAGTACATCACCGCCGTACAATCATCCACATCACTGTCGTACAATCATCCACATCACCGGCGATCCACCGTACCTCCCTCACGTCAACCCTTCACCACAACACACCATGTCCCTCGATCTCATCTCGACGCAATCACCTTCGTCTGATCCACTACCCAAATAGGAAGTAAACAAATAAGCAATATAAATCCAGACCCGCGATGGATGTAGCAATAATAGAAGCAGCTACATGGCACGGTAACAAAGTGGTGTTCCATCGAACTTGATAGTTTTGAACTGTTGCTTCCGAGTTAACAATCCAAGATTTTGTTTTCATTTGTCACAAACCGCCGTTGAGAGACAATGTTTTAGGTGGACAGTGAACAACATATCAGTGCCAGCGTTACTTACAATTCGTTTGCTGGAAAGTTCAACTTTGATTTTTATTATGGGTTTTATTACTATTCATTGTTAGTAAGTCAATTTTTTGGGCTAAAGTTGTGATATTTGAATCAGGCCCATCTAGTTCTTATTATTAGCACCCCATTGGCAATTTTTTTTAATGATAATTATGATTAAGTTTTTTTGTTTTGGTTACAATGAACATGAAGTAAATAATTTTATGCTGATGGTTTTGTACCATTGTGTAAAATCGAACTTCGGTCCGCGGATTCGGAATTTTCATGTCGATATGCCGCTCAAATTATAATACATCAATAGGATATTTCTCACCGCATTATGATCTCGCGAATGACATTAACACGTTGTCATTTTTCACAAACCGGTTCTCGAGCACATTGTTACCAATTCTATCCGATCTTTTTTTTAATAGACATTTTACTTATTTCTCTCTCTTTTGATTAAATTAATTAATTAATTAAAATTTTGCTTATTCGTTTTAATCTTGATTAATCGATTTTAATTAACTTGATTACTTGATTTAATTAAATGATTTTGATAATTAATCTTAAGTAACTTAATTAATGGATTTAACCTAATTTTGATAATTAAGGGGATTGGTCAATTTCTCGTACTATCACAGTTTCACCATCATTTTTCACTACATTTGCATAATACAAACTCGAGTCCATTTCAACTTCATCGATTCAAAACCACTTTAAACAACTAAAATCACACAATTTTCGATTCAATGTCGAGCCCATCTCCATACCCTTTTAAGTCGATCGCTTTTATGCATTGTCATCAACCTCACATAGCTTACTCTTGGGCTTTCTTACAATGAGACTTATTCGGTTATTAATTAATCGAGTAGATGATCGATTCACTAAATATAATCTAATCTATCCAAAAACATAAATTCAAAACCTCGATCCAACATCGAGTATTTTTACTCAAATCAAATTAAAATACCTATTTACGATTAAACACCATTTCATTTGGAAATGAAAAGGGGGATGGTTTTGAGCCTTCAACTCCTCCCCTCGATTGTTTGAATACGGGTTCTCTTACTCGGTTAGTCAAATAGTTGTCATTTCTAAACTTCTAAACACAATTAAATCAATCATTTTCATAATAAACTGAACGAAAAGGCAGATAGTCTTGAGCCTTCGATTCCTCTCCTCAAATACTTGGATATGAGTTGCCTTATTCAGTCATTAAAGTATTTATTGTTTATTCTAAAATACATCAACCATACACAAACTTATTTTCATAATCACTTAGATGAAAAATAAAGTGGTCTAGAGCCTTCTATTCCCTTTCCCGACTATTAGGATACATGTTACCTTACTCGACTATCCGAGTATTCTTCATCCATTCAAAATACCTTAACTACTATTAAATCCTTTTACAATAAATGATGAAAAGGGAGATGTCTAGAGCTTTCGATTCCTCTCCTCGACTATTAGGGTACGAGTTGCCTTACTCATATATCCGAGTAATCGTCATCCAACAAAATATCTCAACACATTAAATCTCTTTCTCGCCCACGTACAATCGAAACCAATCAAACACAACATCAAACATATTAATCCAACTTGTCACCCTCGTGTGACCAAAACTCTTTTCAGATAGAACACAGTTTAATCCCTTCTAACGCGCATAACAAACTAGTGCTTAAACCTCCGCCGAGAGTAAACAAGCCAATATTTAGACTTTAGACCGTGATCTAAACAAGTTGTTCACTAAAATACACCAACAAACCATCGTTCCCCGAACTACGAATGCTCTAATTTACTTATTGCACTACAAAGATACGTAGGTAGGAGATTGCTAGATCTTCGCGAGCACACTAATAAAAAACATCCATTTTCCCCCTTATGAGGTTTCCATCCATCTCTTTTCAATATTTTTATCACTCGAAGAAAACAAACAACATTCAGCTAACATTCAAATCGCAAATTAAACTAAAAGGTTCCCATTGAGTACAACGGACGTGAGGGGTGTTAATACCTTCCCCTTGGGTAATCGACTCCCGAACCCAAATATGGTTGCGACGACCATCATTCTATTTTTCTAAGGTTTTATCAATATTATCCTATTCCTTCATTGGAATAAATAAAGTTCGGGGACGACTCTGTTCGGACTAATTTTTTCCGCGACCGTCGTGAGGAATCGTATTTTTCGAGATGTGACATATGGCGACTCTGCTGGGAAATATTTTCTCTAAGCAAGAGAGAGTCAAGCCTAACTTAGTTCAATTTCCGTTTGAATGTTAACCTTGTTTATCTGTTGTCTTTATTTTGTTATTATTGTTCTTTTGTAATTATTGTTTTGTGATTTATTGCTTGATTCTTATTTTTCTATTGGGGCTCCCTGATTATTGGTACTTTGTGAAATAGACTCTCTACCCGAGTCTGAGAAAAACCATAGGATTAAGTTGGTGGTTGTGTAGTAGAGGCCCACAAGGAGCCTTCCTTATTGGAACGATACGAAGACCCTGCCTAGAGTAGATTCTCTTGAGATATTATTGTCTGACGAGCCTTCGTCACGACGATGGTGTTTTCAAGTTGGATCAGTGACTCTAGGGACCTTTTAACCCGTTCCATCCCTGGTGGTTGTGTACTATTAACCTACAAGACTTCAGACTTGTGGGGTTAATACAAAAGCCCCAATCAGATGAGATCCCTTGGACATATTATTACCTTACAATAATATTTCCAACCTCGATCTATGACTCTGAGAACCTTATTAGAACCTTGGACTCGAGAGTTGTGTAGTAGAATCCCCAAGTATCCTTCCTTGTTGGGAAAATACGAAGACCTCACCCAGACAAGTTCATTTGAGGGTATTATTGTCCGACGAGCCTTCGTCACGGCAGTGCCTACCTATGGGGTCCCATTAATCAGAGATACCAAGTTATTTACCCATTGTTCTGACCAACCTATGAACTTACTTATTCCTGTGATCCTGAACATTGCATCAAATTTCATGCATTCGCATGCATGCATATCATTTTCCAAATACAAAAAAACTCATCCTGTCATATTGTCCATTACTAGTAGGCTGATTTCCCGACACTCGCACTGAACCCTTGAGAGCTACTAAAAGACAAGGGAGCACTTGGAACATAATTAAGTTGAGATGAGAAAGGATATGAGCAACATGAAAGGCAAGGTAGACCAAATATTGGAAGCTAGGCTAACCCAGTCAAAGAACAATTTTCAACATGGTGTCACAGAGAATGTTGGTTCCTCATCAGGCTTTACTATAATTAACCCAATGTATGACCTTCTGCCTGACTATAATCCTCCACAAGAGAACATTCCTACTTATTCCCAGTTGATACCAATGACCAATCCTGATGTTGAAAGGCTTCGTGCCCTTGAGGAGAGAGTCCAAGCAATGGATGTGAATGACAATCTTAGGCTTGATATGTGCTTAGTGCCAAGCCCGGTGATCCCTCCAAAATTCAAATTACCCAACTTTGAGAAGTACAAAGGGGATAGTTGTCCAAGGCACCATTTGGTGATGTTCTTCCAAAAAATGGCATCACATACTCACGATGACAAGCTGATGATTCACTATTTTCAGGACAGTTTGATTGGAGCATCGTTGAGCTGGTATATGAAATTGAAAAGAAGCCATATTCAGTCATGGGAAGACTTAGCCAATGTTTTCTTGAAGCAGTACAACTACAACTTGGGCATGGCTCCAGACCGAAGGCAGCTGCAAAGCTTATCTCAAGAGAGCAACGAATCTTTCAAATGTTATGCACAAGGATGGAGAGAATTGGCAGCCCAAGTGCAACCACCACTCCTGGATAAAGAATTGGTTGACTTGTTTAAGGATACCTTGCAGAGTCCTTACTTTGAAAGGATGGTAGGCAATACGTTATCAGACTTCGCCCACTTAGTGACAATGGGAGAACGCATCGAGAGTGCCCTAAAAAGCACAAGAATCCAAGGCGCCTCGAGCAACCAAGCTAGCGAGACAGAATCCCTCAACAATTCTCAAAATCAAGTAGAGGATGAAACTGATGTAGTCATAACAGATGTTAGGTATTCGCATGGTGCACCAGCAAGACCTTATGATCCCTTATCTTTTCAGTGGTCACCGGTTCCAACACCACGCCATCATTATGGGCAACCAGCAACGCCTAGAGCACCATTCAAGCAACCATAGACTACTCCTCATACAAATCAAAGATCTCGTGGTCAAGGATATTATAATCAGCATCTGAACCAGCATATGCCTCAAAACAATCTAAAAAGAAGGAATGATCCTCTTGATCCAATCCCTATGTCATACAGTCAACTTCTGCCATATTTGATTCAAAGCTCGCTGGTGGAGCCCAAGTCTCTCAGGCCATTGCCGGAACCATACCCACCTGAATATGATCCCGATGTACAATATGGATATCATGCTGGATCAATAAGGCACTCAACCAAAGACTGCAACGCTTTCAAGGTCAAGGTTCAACAATTGATTGATAAAAAGTATGTATCCTTTCCAGAAGGAAACATGTTAGTGCACGTTAACCTCTTGTCAGAATGAGTTCGAAGACTTTAATAGAGCATCTCCTAATGCCAGTAGTTCTGACAGGAAGACATCCTCAACACTGGCAACCATTGGACTGATTTGCCTTCATTTTGCATTTATAATTTCCTTGTTGTTAAATGCTACTTGTTTTTAAATCTTGTTGTCTTTAATGGTAATATTAATGAAGTAATGATGCATGTTTTGAATCAATTGTCTCGCATTCGCTCATTTTTCTTCTCTTATATCGAAAACAAAAAATACATCTGTATTTTCCCCCTCACCTTCTTTATCAAACTGTTGTTTTAGCAATATTGGAGGGAGGATGACGATAACAAAATACCCATAATTGTTGACTGTATGCTTTAGGATAAAATCCTGCTGATGATGTACAAGCATTGTTTCAAATCCCCAAACACTGGAGAGATAAGGAGTTAATCCCTAGTCAACCACTTCAAGCCTAGAAGTAGATGTTTCTTTCGGATATACAAACCCTTACGTTTAACTCGAGGTAGGGTAGTGTTCAGTTAATTTGACTCCACATTTGAATTACAAGAGAATAAATCCCATATGGGGATCAACCACATGATGTTCTTCACACACATCCTAAAGTGTCAAAGGAACCATGCAAAATCCAAAATTTATGTCGGTTGTTCTTCATTGACCAATGACTTGACAGTTACAATTTTTCAAAAAAAAGTCCACTAAGTCGAACACCCGATAGCGACTTAGGCAAAAAAAGACTGGGGCAATCCCAATGGACTAAAGCTTCAAAAAGCGGTCTAGGCAAAAGTTAGGGGTCAAGAAAAAAATCAAAAGAGGTCACGAAAACCCTCAACAAAACAAAACAAGATTCAGTGATCACCATACCAAAACCAAAGGGTCATCGACATCCAAAAAATGAAATAATGTGGTTGCCATTTCAAGAGACCTTGTATCATCATCTTTATCCTTACACCTTCAAAACTCTCTTAAAAGATGAATGTGTATGTTGAATTAACTGATCATAGGACTGGAGTATACCAAGAAGAATGGTGGGTACAAAAATAATTTTTAGCCTCATATCCTTTGTTTCAAAAAACCGTGAACTAGGCCACGTTACAACCCTTAAAAGACCTAATTGAAGTAGGGTTATTTCTGAAAGCATACTACAATAAGGTTGCGTAAACTGACTCCTAAAGATTTGCTAATCTTCAACATCGATGTCATTATTCTCACTGTGTCTTTCACACTTTAAATTGTTGAATCAGGGTTACATTTGGACTCATGGTCCACTCGTCACACACTATCACATCATTCCAATAAATGATTCTTTTCAAAACTTGCATGAGGATCGCATTAAGATTATCATTTCTGAATAAACAATTTTAATTGCAAGTCAGTACCTGACGTCAGGGAAATTTCAACAAAGAGCAATCAGAGAAGCTTGATCATAACCCATGAATCATGGGCATGCCAACCAAAACATCAAGTTGATCATAGGAAGATTACTCCAAGAATTGGTCAGTCTTAAACAGTCTCCAACATCTGTTAATAAGGGTGCAAATCATTTCAAGAATCATTTGATCCAGATTAAATCATCTCAGGACTCTATTAACTAGGGGCAGATCACCTAGAGGTTCCGGTGGCCAGGGGCAAACCCCTTCAATGTTCAGTCAGGGTGAGTTAATTCGCTTCAACGCTCATACCGGAGCAAGCTACTTCAAGAGGACATAAAAGTCAACCACTCTGAGAGTTGGTTAATCAAGGAAAAATATTTTCATGACTTCAAATTCTAGAGCAATTCTTCTCTAAATTATGGTACAATTGCTTTCAAAATCCTTTCGAGGTAAACATTTTTCATAGACCCAACAAATTGGGGCAAGATGGGCCACATAGGAGCAAGTCTTCTCTATGATTTCAAGCTGTTCAAGCAAAAGATTTTTCACACATCATCAACTGTAGAGTTCAACATGAGTATCGGGGAATCATGCTATCACCCCATAAAATAACCATTTGACAGACAGAAGCCTTTCTGAAAGGAACCTTCTCTTCCAATACCCACACAGGGGCATTTTAGAAACCTGCAAATTATTGCATAAATCATCCTCATGCATTAGTCATGTCGCTTTGCTCTAACATAAAACCATGCATATCATCGGGTCTAACCCAATAACATTGAACCTGACATCAAAAAGCCATGTAAACACAAAATTTGACACCAAAGCCCAACATCGCTTGGCAATTCAAAGTCCAATTCTCGTTTGGCATTTTATTTTAAAGCCCAGTTCCCGTATGGCAAACCTTATCAAAGTCCAGCTCTCGTCTGGCAATTTATTTCAAAGTCCAGTTCCCGTCTGATAATTTATTTCAAAGTCCAGTTCTCGTCTGGCAATTTATTTCAAAGTCCAATTCTCGTTTGGCATTTTATTTGAAAGCCCAGTCCCCGTTTGGAAAACCTTTTCAAAGTCCAATTCTCGTTTGGCAATTTATTTTAAAGCCCATTTCTGTTTTGCAATTTATTTCAAAGTCCAGCTCCCGTCTGACAAACCTTTTTAAAGTCCAGTTCCTGTCTGGCGAACTATTTCAAAAATCATTTCTTGTACGACAAATCATTTACTAAATATCACTTCTCGCCTGGTAAATTATCTCTTAATACCAGTTCTCGTCTGGTAGGTCACCTACTTTAACACCAGTTCCCGTCTGGTAGTCTATTTTTCGTAACCAGTTTTCGTCTGGTAACCTACTTTAAAAGTCAGTTCCCGTCTAACAAACAAAAACAAAGTCACTCTCGTCTGACATTTCAATTATTTTCACCAGTTCTCATCTGGTAACATATCCTTCAAGTTCTGTTCTCATTTGGAAGTTCAATCTTCTTCACCAGTTCTTATCTGGCAGTTCCCATTTAAAGTCCAACCTCATTGGAAATCAAGAATAAAGCCCTACAAAAAATCCAAATACCCAGTTGCATTCCCACATACATCACATGCATCAGTTTATGCATTATTTTCCTGCCAAAATAGGAAAATTCATCAAAAACAATCATATCAATCATCATCATATCTATGCATAGCCTTATACAAAATCGAAAAATCAGTTGCATTCCTACATGCACATCCAAAAATCCTCAGCAATTGCATACTTGCATACATCTCATGCATCATTAACACGCACATGTGCTTCCATCCAAAACAAAGCATCATACAAAACATAACATAATCCATGATTCACTATCAATCATGTATATCCTAGACATTCCTCATTTAAAGTCGATATTGTTATTACCCTGCATGCGCTCATAGAATTATTTCCCAGCAAGTAATTATTCAAATTTAAGGATGTTAATAACATTCCCCAGCATTTTCGTTATTGCTCCCCAAGCAGAGGTTACCCTAAAAAGTCTTTTATGAGCTTTTCCCCTGCAGAGCTTTGCCAGTAAATTCCTTCCAAATGGAGTATTTTTCCGAACTATTTCCCCCAACAGATGAACATTTGAGATACTGCTTCATTTATCTGAAGAATCTCATTTATCTGTTTGAGATACTGCTTCATTTATATGAAGAATCTCATTTCTCTGTTTGAGATACTTCTTCATTGATATGAAGAATCTCATTTGTTTTTAGAGATACTGCTCTAGTATCCTCAAAGAGTCTTAGATTCAATTAAGGTATCATTCCCTATGTTGGAATATCTTAATCATATCATATAAGATGTTGCTTCGTTGATACAAAGAATCTCATCCATCTGTTTGAGATACTGCTTCGTTTATCTGAAGAGTCTCATTTGTTTTTAGAGATACTGCTCTAGTATCCTCGAAGAGTCTTAAATTTAATTAAAGTATCATTCCCTTGTTGGAATATCTTGATTATATCATATAAGATGCTGCTTTGTTGATCCATAGAATCTCATTTATCTGTTTGAGATACTGCTTCATTTATCTAAAGAATCTCATTTATCTGTTTGGGATACTGCTTCATTCATCTGAAGAATCTCATTTCGCTGTTTGAGATACTGCTTCATTTATCTGAAGAATCTCAGTTGCTATTTAAGATACTGCTTCATTTATCTGAAGAATCTCACTTATCTCTTGGAGATACTGCTATAAGTATCCTCAGAGAATCTTAGATACGATTGAGGTATCATTCCCTTGATGGAATATCTCGATTATATCATGTAAGATACTGCTTCATTGATCCTTAGAGAATCTCGTGTGTTCAGCTCAAGACATTATTCTGCTAATTTTCAGAAAGTCTTAGATACAGTTGAGGTATCATTCCATTGTTGGAATATCTCGATTGTGACATCCAAGATATTATTCTGACGATTCCCAGAGAGTCTTGATTGTTTCATTTTACCTTCTAATAACTTTTCTTACTGTATTTCTCACTATATTTTCTTTCTGCATTTCATCCTTGCATCTCAAAGGACAAAATTCGGGTCTTTTCGTATTTAATTATCTTCCACCATGAATGTACGAAGACCGTTATCGTTCATACATTCTGGTTCAAGGTAATTAAATATGGGCAACTATCATACCCTAATTTTTTCTGGGCATTTTAAAATTTTCATAAATTCGATTTTTATTTCAATCTGCATCATATGTATAGCATGACATGCATTTCATCATGAATAATACCTAAAATATCAGTCAGAATAAATTCTTGAATATACAGACAAATTGGTTAAATCATTCCTCAAGTACGTGCAAAATCAGCGGGTAAAAAGTTTCGAAATCAAGCTTGCAGACGTCAGTATTATTAATCTACGGTTCGCGTAGTTTAACCTGGTGCGCTCATTATATTTTTCGACGACTTTCTCGGTCGCATTTTGATCCGTCTGGGCCTTTTAACCGGTCAAAATTTATTTCAAGATTAAACCAAACGCTGTATTTCTCTAATAAGTTAATTTCGTGCTGATCATTTTAGTGCATCCGATTTAATTTTTCGAGCAAATTTTTGCCCGACTTTTATTCATAATTAGTCGTTTTATTTTTATTCTTTTGTCAAAATATTCATGAATATTAAATAAAAATTTGCAGGTGGTCATTTTAATTTTGTCATATTTTATTAGAAAGATGTGAATTTTATTTGATTTAATTAATTTGAATTATTTTAATCAGTTAAATCATCTAGAAAGGGCATTTTAGGCATTTTAAATTATTTAAAGAGATGTGTTTTTTTGTGTGTGCTTCTTTGATTCAATCTGAATCGTTGATTCAAATTAATCAATGGCCCATTTTTACAATCCTTGTCTTATCTTATTCATCTAATCAAAAATTAAAATATTGATAAAGAAAAATTTGAAAAATAAATAAATATCTCCAGCCTTCCATACAGCTAACTCCATGTTAGCACCGAATCCATCACGTGTCTGTTGACAGCTAATGAATACCTCTCATTCCAATGCTCCCTCTCACGTGAGGACGACTGACATTGCCCAACATAATACTCCCCAACGTCTTTATGCACTGAGGAAGGAATTTGATTTAAAAAGGGAATCTTCTTGTCATTTTTTGGGGACCAAGAAAAAAGAGTCTATCCAATGATATCTCTCCACTAAGAAATGGGCCCGTCACTCCACTCCCAACGGTCTTTTTGGACCACCAATCAGAGACCTCTCTCTCATTCCACACATAGAAAAGGAAAAAGGAGATTTCTCTAAAAAAAAAGCTACTACCTCAAAATGACTGGATGGAAAAAGAAAACAGAAAAAAAAGGAGAAGACAACCTTCTTCTTCCAACTGTTTCGCCGACAACTACTACCAAAAACAATACCTTTCCGTTGTCGCACTCTCCGTCGTGATCCCTCAAACCTCTTCATTTCGCCGTTTCAACCCGCCGCGGAACAAACAACGACCCAACATTACCCACCTCTCCTTTCTTCCTTCAAAAAGAAAAAGACTATTCTTCTTCCTGGTACCGAAAAACAACCAAAGGAAACAAATCCTTTTCCTCTTCTGCACAACAACAACGCCCAAACCTAAACCTCTCCTTCGAACCTTTCCGCCGCGTCATTCACAAACCCACACTTCATCTTCTCCGTACAACCCTCACATTTTCTCCGCCTCTTCTTCTCCTTCCTTCCAACTCTCACCTCACTGTTTCCACCATCGCCGTCATTCGTCATCGGCGACACCTACGCCTAAATCCGCCAACACCACTTCAACACTACATCACCTCCATACCATTGTCCATATCGTCGGCGATCCACCACGCATCCCTCGCATCAACCCTTCACCATAACACACCACCTCCCTCGATCTCATCTCAACGCAATCACCTTCGTCCGATCCACTACCCAAACAACTGTCACGATTGCTACATTTATCAAAGCAACAACAAATAGGAAGTAAACAAATAAGCAATATAAATCCATACCCGTGACGGATGTAGCAATAATAGAAGCGGCTACATGGCACGGTAACAAAGAGGTGTTCCATCAGACCTGATTGTTTTGAACTGTTGCTTCCGAGTTAACAATCCAAGATTTTTTTTTCATTTGTTGCAAACCGCCGCTGAGAGATAATGTTTGAGGGTTACTTACTCTCCGTTTGCTGGAAAGTTCAAATTTGATTTTTATTATGGGTTTTATTATTATTCATTATTAGTAAGTTAATTTTTTGGGCTAAAGTTGTGATATTTGAATCACACCCATCTAGTTCTTATTTTTAGCACCCCCTTGGCAAAAAAAAATTATGATAATTATGATTACGTTTTTTTTTTTTTTTTTTGGTTACAATGAACATGAAGTAAATAATGTTATGATGTTGGTTTTGTACCATTGTGTAAAATCGAACTTCGGTCTGCGGATTCGGAAATTTCATGCTGATATTCCGCTCAAATTATAATACATCAATAGGATATTTTTCACCGCGTTATGATCTCGCGAATGACATTAACCACGTTGTCATTTCGCACAAACCGGTTCTCGAGCACATTGTTACCAATTCTATCCGATCTTTTTTTTAATCGACATTTTACTTAGTTCTCTCTCTCTTTTGATTAAATTAATTAATTAATTAAAATTTTGCTTATTCGTTTTAATTTTGATTAATCAATTTTAATTAACTCAATTACTTGATTTAATTAAATGACTTTGATAATTAATCTTAATTAACTTAATTAATGGATTTAACCGAATTTTAATAAATTAATTTTGATAATTAAGGGGATTGGTCAAATTTATCATACGATCACAATTTCACCATCATTTTTCACTACATTTGCATAATACAAACTCGAGTCCATTTCAACTTCACCGATTCAAAACCACTTTAAACCACTAAAATCACACAATTTTCGATTCAATATCGAGCCCATTTCCATACCCTTGTAAGTCGATCGCTTTTATGCATTGCCATCAACCTCACATAGCTTACTCTTGAGCTTTCTTACAATGAGACCTATTCGGTTATTAATTAATTGAGTAGATGATCGATTCACTAAATATAATCTAATCTATCCACAAACATAAATTCAAAACCTCGATCCAACATCGAGTATTTTTACCCATATCAAATTAAAATACCACTACGCCAAAAAGGTTTTTTAACAGCGCATCTTAGACAACGCTTTTAAAAGAAAGCGCTGTCTAAGGTTAAAATAAAAATAAAACACGGAAAATGTTCTAAAAAAATAATGAAAGCGCTGTCTAAGACCCCCCCCTTAGACAGCGCTTTTAGAAAGCGCTTTTAAATATAGACCTTAGTCAGCGCTTTTGAGAAAGCGCTGTTTAAAGTCTTTCAATTAAAAAGAAAAGGATAATTTACCTAAGTCCAGTGTTACCCCATTCAAACCAAAACCTGCTTCAAGGCTCACCGTACTCCCTCCGTCTCCTTCGCGCCGGAATCGCCTCCGGCAGCGGCGGAGGGCATATCATCACTTTCGTTACACCATTAAGACCGTCTCTTCGTCCTCTATCACAAATCAACCTCAATGCCTCTCAATTTTCAGTCAAACATCCAAACCAAACCAAAATCAAATGAACCCTAACTCACTAAATCTTGAATTAAACGCGAGCAAAGGGAGATTCGGAGACCAAACCATAAGGGATTGGCTCCATGGACTACAAAATACACCATAGTAAGGAGAATCGATCGAGAAAAATGGAATTTCACCAACCTGTAAGACGGCGGAGTGGCCCGGTGAAAATTGAATTCAGAGCGAACGAACATGAAGATGAAGGCGCCTTCAGGTAATCTTCAGAATCCCCTCCTTCTTCCCTTTGATTCTTCTATTTTGTGCGATGCTTCTTCCTTCTTCTCCTCTTCGCGTGTGCTTCTGTGATTGTTGTGTATGATGAAAGATTCATTGAAACTCTGTTACGTGAATTCTTGTGTGCGTCGCGTGTGAACAAATGCTCTGTGTGAATCGTTGTGTGGAGACGAATCCTAGATCAAGCATAATTGCAGCTTCGATGTGAAGCTCCAATGGCTTCCTAATGGACCTTTGTGCAAGGTTAGAAGGAAGAGAAAAATGGTGAATAGAGGTTATGATAGTGATGAGTGAGCTTTGAGAATTGTTCCTTTTTGATTGAAGAGTGATGTATGTTTATATAGTTTGGAAGCCGTAATCGAGTCGGGTAGCTCGGGTAGAATGGTTAAGGCAGGTTAAATTTCAGTTAGATTTGAAGAGTATGGTTGTTGGGAATGATTTTAACACTGTTAATTTCTGTTAAATAGTTTGTTAAGGATCTATTCATTTTTTGACAGAGCAATTGCACTTGGGGTTGGTTACGGGATGCGATTAAGTTTGTGAATCAGAAGGAAAATAGATTGGTTATGTTGATTTGGACTAAAACAGGTTATTGAAAAGAAACTGATTATAGTTCTGAAACCTGGATTGTGAGTTGGGTTAATTTCTAAAATCGTTTTCTCTTACTGTGACTTTCAGGTTTTAGTTGCCTAGTTATTCGCAGCTTTGGATTTTTCTGCTATGCATATGCTGCTGTTAGGCATTGCCTTGCTTGAATATTTGAAATCGATTTCTGGAACTGCTGTTGGATTATTGATGCAAGATTATGGATGTTGGCTTTCGATGAAGTTAGTTTTAGTTGAGTTATCAGTTAAATTTGGTTGATATATTTTTACTTCTGTTAGCAGGTTTGGATATGTTATGACTTTCATGTGCTGTGGAGCTTTTGGAGGTGTCCTGTTAATAGAGAAAAGGTTAGAGTGAAATTGCTAAGTTGTTGGTTAGACTCACTTGTTAGAATTTGAAAACAATTACAGTTTGGATGTGATTAAAGGAAAAAGTTAGAAATTATTTGCAAGCTTGGTCTGGACTTAGCAATTATTTGGAAGTTATGTGTTAGTTAACAGTTAGCAAATCAAGAGAAAGTTAGTGGAGAGTTTTAACAGTATTAAAATTTGTTGGAGGTTGTTAGTGAACTGAATTTAGAATTGAATTAAAGCTGAATTTGCCATTATAATTTCAGTTGTTTTGATTATAAGTTATATGTGATAATGCATGATTTCATTATATTTTTGTTTTCAATTGCTTTGATTATAAGTTATATCTGATAATGCATGATTTCTTTATTTTTTTGTTTTCAATTGCTTTGATTATAAGTTATATCTGATAATGCATGATTTCGTTATATTTTTGTTTTCAATTGCTTTGATTATAAGTTATATCTGATAATGCATGATTTCTTTATTTTTTTGTTTTCAATTGCTTTGATTATAAGTTATATTTGATATTTGATGGTTTCCTTGGTTTATTACAGGTTAGACATGGCTGATGACCAACATGAGGAAGTTAGTAAAAAAGTATCTGCGGAAGAAGAAATTCGAAGAGGCATCACAGTAATGAGAAGGGTGGTCCAAGGAAGATCTCGAGGCATCATACTAGATGTCTAATGAGCAACCCGATGATACTAAGGGCATACTTAGTCGGGCATTAGATGTCCCTGAGTATTCTGGTCGGGTGAGGGGTAAGGGATTTGGAGTCACTCCGACCTCCCTGAGTATTAAAAAAGGAAAGGCTCCTAGTAATCGGGAGCTTCATGCAAGATTGGAAGCCATGCAAGCTGAGCTTGATGCATTGAGGAGAGAAAGAGAGGCTAGCGCCTCAACAGTATACAGAGATGCTTCGGACAAAGACAGTATCAACTGTACCTTTCAGCCGAACATTCCAGAGGTAATTACATATAATTGTCTTAAATTGAACTATTTGCTTAAATTATGTATTTGACATATATACACATTAACGATTTCTTGTTATTATTGGTTTTAGGGCATTTCCCATTGTCAGCTGTATTTGTCGTCACCATACTATCAGATGGTTGGCAAGGGAAAAGTGCATAACGTTAGCGGAGTATTACTCCACACTAGAGAGCTCCCTGCTGGATGTTTGAAGGTATCAGTTGATATTGCAGTTGAGCCGAATGCAGCATTACCATATCCTAGCGATGATTCGGATGCAACAACGGTGCACGAAGCAGTAGGTTCGTTTGTTGCATGGCCGACAAACCTCATATGCGTAGGATATGAGGTATGCTTAAAACTTATGTTAACTTTAATGTGTATATTCAAAGTTTAAAATTTATGCTTAAAATTTTACTTACATATTTTCCTTGGTTATGTTAAATAGACTCCCACAAAATCCAAATCAAAAGATAATGCGATTCCACGGCATACCGAGTCCACGGTTTCAAGAAAAGAGGTAATATACAATTATATGACATATATTCATGGAAGTTGTTACATTCTTAATTTGATCTAACTATTTATATGACATGTAGCTTCAAGAAAATGAGGTTAGCAATGCCTCCGCACAACAAAAAAAGGAGGTTAGCAACGCCTCCGCACGGGTAAAAAGTTCTGGTGCTAAGAAGACCGTAGCTAGGAAAAAACCTACCACCAAGTATAGGTCGTGCCTCAGGACATTTCTAGAGATGACCGATATACCGACCGGAGGTGTTCGGACTGTACATATGGAGGTAGGGATTTTCGGCTTTGATTACGACCAAATGATTGGTAATGAAGACTTCATGCAAGTTTTTAGTCATGAAGAAATCGGCGTCACCGTTGTCAATACATATATTAGGTAAATCCGGTCTACTTTGTTTTATTAATTAAACAACTTATGTTAATGATGTTTACTTTATGTTAATCCGGTTTACTTTATGTTTCAAAAGAGGTGTTAATGATGTTTTTATATTAGGTTTTTGTATGACAAATTGATGCGCCCCAATGGTTTGGACGTGTCATTCGGATTCTTAGCACCCGCGACCGTCAACTTAGGTTTAATCTTAAGTAGACCGGATACCGTGACGGAGTACGTTCTTCGGATCCTCATGGACAATAAAGATGCGGAGAAGTTGTTTTTTTATACCGTTTAATACCGGGTTAGCATTTCATTCTAAATTCATCTATTATAATTATTTTCCAAGTTACCATCTAACATTTGCCTAATCATTACAGTGGACATTGGTTGTTGCTCGCAATCAATCCTATCCGAGAAATTGTGTATTATCTTGACTCGTTAGGAAATGATTGGACAACATACCCGGATATGAAGGTCCTAATTGACACGTAAGTGAGAATGTTCAAAATTTTTCTTAGTTTATGTGAATTGTTCTAATTGCTTCATTTTTATTTTATTAGCGTCCTACAAGCTTTTCGGGCCCAACGAGATATCCAAACCTCAAGGAGGGGCGCCAACTCCATTACATGGATTAAAGTGGCGGTATATTTTTAATTACCACATTTTTTATTATATTAGTGATGACACTTGATAAAACTTAGGATTTATAATCCATTTTTTTTCATATGTAGTGTCCTCAACAACGTAATCAAATAGATTGCGGGTATTTCATGTTGAGGTTTATGCGAGATACTCTTGCTTTGGGCCGATTAAAGATTCCCACCGATGTATGTATTTCTAACTTATGAGTTATTTTTATATTTACACATATCTCATATAATTAAATAGTTGGAATTAATTCAAAATATGTTATATTATTATGTAGTACTTTGATGAATTCAAGTGTGCATTTTATACAAAGGATCAAGTGGACGAAATCAAAGAGGAGTGGTGTCAATTCATGATAAAGCTCAATGTTTGTTCATAAATTTGTGTAATTAATGTGTACATTTGTAGTATATGTTATGACTTGTAAATGTGTACATAAATTTGTATATATTTTGATACATTTAAGGCAAAATTGGTTTGAATTGGTATATATATATATTTGTTAGCCAAAAATTGGTAGAAAAAAGGCCAAAATGGCATATATAAAATGTGATAATTGTCTGTCAAAATCTGGTTGAAAACAGGTAGAAATTCTGGTTTATAAACCTGGAAAAAATGTGGTTTAAAACAAAAGCTTCAAAAATTTTCGTATACCTTAGACAGCGCTTTTGTAAAAAGCGCTGTCTAAGGGGGGATTAGAAAGCGCTTTAGGCAAAAGCGCTGTCTAAGGGGGGGGCTTAGACAGCGCTTTTTGAAAAGCGTTGTCTAAGGTATACCTAAAAAAATTAAAATAGGAGGGTCTTAGAAAGCGCTTTTGGCCAAAGCGCTGTCTAAGGGGGTGGGGCTTAGACAGCGCTTTTCAAAAGCACTGTCTAAGGTATACCTAAAAAATTTAAAATAAGAGGGTCTTATAAAGCGCTTTTGGTCAAAGCGCTGTCTAAGGGGGGGCGGGGGCTTAGACAGCGCTTTTAAGATTTAAAAAAGCGCTGTCTAAACCTTTAGCAGCGGAGGTTTAGACAGCGCTTTAAAGCGCTGTCTAAGGCTAAAAAAAGCGCTGTCTAAGGTCTTGTTTGTTGTAGTGTACCTAATTACGATTAAACACCATTTCATTTGGAAATGAAAAAGGGGATGGTTTTGAGCCTTCAACTCCTCCCCTCGATTGTTTGAATACAGGTTCTCTTACTCGGTTAGTCAAATAGTTGTCATTGCTAAACTTCTAAACACAATTAAATCAATCATTTTCATAATAAACTGAACGAAAAGGGAGATGGTCTTGAGCCTTCGATTCCTTTCCTCAAATACTTGGATATGAGTTGCCTTACTCAATCATTCAAGTATTTGTCGTTTATTCTAAAATACATCAACCATACACAAACTTATTTTCATAATCACTTAGATGAAAAAGAAAGTGATCTAGAGCCTTCTATTCCCTTTCCCGACTATTAGGATACGAGTTTCTTTACTCGACTATCCGAGTATTCGTCATCCATTCAAAATAACTTAACTAGTATTAAGTCCTTTTACAATAAAGGATGAAAATGGAGATGTCTAGAGCTTTCGATTCCTCTCCTCAACTATTAGGATACGAGTTGCCTTACTCGAATATCCGAGTAATCTTCATTCAACAAAATATCTCAACACATTAAATCTCTTTCTCGCCCACGTACGGTCGAAACCAATCAAACACAACATCAAACATATTAATCCAACTTGTCACCCTCGTGTGACCAAAACTCTTTTCAGAAAGAACATTGTTTAATTCCTTCTTACGCGCATAACAAAATAGTGTTTAAACCTCCGCCGAGAGCGAACAAGCCAATGTTTAGACTTTAGACCGTGATCCAAACAAGTTGTTCACTAAAAGACACCAACAAACCGTAGTTCCCCGAACTACGAATGCTCTGATTTCCTTATTGCACTATAAGGATACGTAGGCAGAAGATTGCTAGATCTTCGCGAGCACACTAATAAAAAACCTCCCTTTTCCCCCTTATGAGGTTTCCATCCGTCTCTTTTCAATATTTTTATCACTTGAAGAAAACAAACAACATTCAGCTAACATTCAAATCGCAAATTAAACTAAAAGGTTCCCGTTGAGTACAACGGACGTGAGGGGTGCTCAGATGAAGAGCCAAGTCACCCTTGAAGGTTTGATCAACACACAAATCCTAACTTTGTAAGCCACGAGCTTTGAATCCATAATGATCAATTGTCAAGTAGCAATGAATGAATGATGTACATTAATGAAATATTAATGTATACAAATGAACCTCAAGTCAAAGGTTGAGTGGGAAAATGAAAAAGGGAGGGCAAATTTGGGGGTATGATATTTAGTATGTAATGTGTTTTTAGTTAAATATATTATGAGTTATATGTGTATGTGGTGCATGGTGGGGTGTAGTGAGAGTTTTGGTGGGTGGATAGAACAATTAAGATAATTAGAAAAAAATAGAATTAATATTATTTTTAATTAATTAAAATAAAATAGAAAAGGAGTTTTTGGGTGGAAATGAGAATTTAGAGGAAATAAGGGAAGTAGTGAATATTATGGAAAGAGTTGGGTCTTATTATAATTTAAAAAGGTTAAATTAGGTTTAAAGACAAATACAAAGGTTAGTGGGACGTTTAGGAATAATACATAAAATTATAGTTTTTAGAGAAAAGGAGGTTAGGGCTTGGAGAGGGAAGAACAACCATCAATATTTATCAATTCTGAATTTTGGCTAGGAACCTAATGTAAAGGGGAGAAAAGGGCTTTTATGTGTGTGTCTTGCATGAAAGGGTAGAGAAGAGAGACTCTTACTCTCTTTAGGGATTGTGTGAACTTTGTCATGACTTGTTCTTGTTATATGTTGGTCTGAAATTTGATGATTGAAGGTGTGATTATCTAAATTTTGTGTCTAAATTTGTATGTGTAATATTATGTTTATGTGTATATGATTCTATGCCATTGTTGGATTTTGGAGCTTTGAGCATAATCATGAATTTGATAAAAATGATAAATCAATTGTATAATTTTATGATTTATCATGTTATTATAATGTTATTATATGTGTTACTATTTTCCTTGACGTGTTGGGGGACAGTTGAGAGCTAAAATTGTATATCCTAAGGGGACCCATGGAAAATTGCGTTTTTGTCTTCTGGTGGAGGGTGACAGGCGTCACCTAGATGACAGCTTACTCGTCATGCACCTTAAGATGCTGACGGACGTCAAGCCTATGACGGGGAGACCTTCATGGTCTACAGGTTTGGTTTCTCATGCTAGACATCACTATAATGAATGGCTAGGAGTTTTAAGAAGGTGAAGGACATCACCATGGTGACAAGTTACCCGTCATGCTGTCATAAGGGGTATTCTTGTCCCTGTTGCGTGTTCTCGAGGTGTCGGTTCAGATTTTCGATTTTGTTATGTTGGTTGATGAATGACTAATGACTGTTTGGCCATGTTGAAGTTGTTAATTAACTATTATGAACTTAATTGATTATGGAAGAATTATTGTGGTTGAAGGATAATTGATTCGCTTACATGTTGATGTTATATGAGGTGAATATGACTAGCATTGTTATTGAAATGCATTATTATATGGTGATTAATTATGTATTGATGGTGAGCATTGTTGTTATTGCCGACGGATAGTAATTCAGAAAGGGGAATTACTATTGTGTGTCAATGCATGTTGTTTATGGTCAGAAAGGGGGTTGTAAACATTGTTATTGTTCTTGCATTGATTTGTATGGACATGCATCATTGTGTCATGTCGTTGAAATATGCATGTTCACTAGTTCAGAATTGGGGGGGGGCTCATGGGTTCAGAAGGGGGACCTGATTCCTGAGAGGGCCAAATGTTGAGTTGGTACCACACACATAGTATCACATTGTGTCGTGAGTCACATTAAATATATTTGCATATTGTTGTAAATGGGTGTGAGAATATGGTGATGTTGGTTGTGTATTGAATGTACGACATGTTGTGTGTTTCTCTACCTTTGCATTCTTTATACCGTTTATTTCTCATATTTTTGCTTAATGTTGTCCATCATGGACATCTTCCAGATACTCATGAGTAATGTTGTTGATGTGTGTAGAAGATGACTTGTTGGAGCTATTTTTCGTTTTATTTTTCGTTTATCTCAATTTAGGGGTTTTAGTGTTCTTATATTGTAATATCGGAAACATAGTGTTTGTTATGTCTTGAGTCAGTGTTGAATTTAGTGATTTGAAGTTTAATACTTTATTGGTTAAGTTTAAATTGAAGTTGTTATGTTATGATTTTTCGCTGCTTATTGATATATATTTTGATGAGTTTTTTTGGATGGTGATCGTTGATGACACCTCAAATGGTCAAGTAATTCTTTTTATATAATTTTTGAGGTTTAAGGTATTATAGTGATTGTACGCGCACTTTTAAATGTTAAGTCATTTGATCAAGTTGTGATTGTTATGACGCTTTTGAATGTTAAGTCATTTTTGAATATATAAGTATATATTGTATTATTGTTATGTTAAAAATATCAAAATTTTAGTTTAAAAAATCCAAAAATCAAAAGTCCTACTATTTATAAGATTTTTAAATAATCCAAAAAAGAATAAGAATACCGAATTTCTATTATATTTCATACTCAATGTTTCTTACCAAATTTCTTAAATATGCGATATATCTTTTAATCTAAATTCTTAAAAATCCGGAATAATTTGTTCAAATCAATCGGTTTAAATCGGATTTTAAAAAAAAAACAATAGAACCACATATTTTTATACCAACATTTTAGTTAATTCATTAAATATCAATGAATTTCAATTTTTTTTTTATACATCACAGATAAATTCGGCAAAAACTCATAAAAAATAAGAAATCAAAGATTTTGTAAAAATTCTATATACTGATCTAAAATCTGATAAAGAATAAAAAAAATTATAAATTCAAAAAAAATTGTTAGAATTATTTTGGTAAAATAATACACATTAGAACTAAAAATAATACCTATGATTAGGGATGGTAAAATAGATCGTCCATCCTATCCCGCTTTAAACTCGCTAAAAAATGAACAGGTTGGACAAACCCGCTAAATAAAATTGAACTTAAAAATCAAGATATAGACAAATAAAAATTCTCAATCTCTCGGATCCAACAGGCCACAAGTCATTTTATCATCCCTACCCCTTATGAAATTTAGCACAATATAGATAAATTCCAAATTAAATAAGAATCCTTTATTATAAAAAAAAGAAGGAAAATTAAGACATATTGGATTTTATGAACCACACATATGGTTTTTAAAATAATTAGATTTACTTATTTATCTCTCCATCGGGTAAGTAATTCAACTTTCTTTAGTCAAGAAAAGTAACTAGACTAAAAAAAACAACTTTTGACACTTTCAAAAGAAAAAATCATCTTTAAAATGACATATATTACTTTTGAGAATGAATAAAATAAGACATTAAATTTTTTTACACATCAATACTTCGTAATCATTCGTTTGTATTATTTTTTAAATATTTAAAATAAAATTCAAACATTTTAAATAAATTAGTGGTTATGATTAATTGATTATATAAAAACTCTTTACACTATCAGAGTATATCAATTAAATTAAATTCATAAAATAATACATCAATTATCTGGAATTAAATTGCCTGAAAATTTTGAACATCTATCTTTTAACTGTGTTGGCTATATATCAATTATTTAATATATCATTTTTTTATATTTAATTATTTTAAAATTGAAATTAATTTTATTTACATGTTACATACACCAAAAACTCAAGATAGAAAAAAGTTTTTTAATCTTGTTGATGTTTTGCAAGGAAAAATGTATGCTGCAAATAATATTATCATATTTGTTTGGTTTGGATGAAATGGATTGCTTGTCTGTTGTTCAATTAATTAATCCAGGGTTGAAATGATCACATGAAACTTTTATATAATAAGTGATTTGTTAATAATATCTGAAACTTTTTTTAGCAAAGAAAAGCAGCCAAGGCTGCTAACTAACTTTATTGAGAAAAAGAAAGGAACAAATGGGAAGAGATTGGCTGACTTTGATAATCTATACCTACATGACTTTGCGCCTATATGTTCCTTTTATCTTATTTAATTACTTCTTTAATTATGTATTGATCTTCTAATTTATATTAAAGGTACCAAAGATATCAAATAGTAAAGATAGACAATCTTACTCCAAAAGAAAGAGGATGATGATCCCGACTTAACGAGTCTATTGAATTATTTAAGGCAAGTGCACAATTATATTACATAGTTTTAAAAGATATCAAATTTAATTTACATAGATCAATAATCAAACTTATCGCTATCTATTGGTGTTATGTAAATCTAAGGCTAATGAAAAATTGATTTAGGAAAAATTAAAATTAAAATTAAAAATTAGAAAATATATCAGAAATGAGAAATCGGAATGTGGATCTCGGTGCACCTTAGGGACTCAATAATTTATTGGCGTGTGTTAATGTATTAAATCACTTTTCAGTAGAAAAATATTAATTTAAAACTTTTATCTTACACTCTCGTGTTGTTGACTCTACTTATACTTCTAGACCATATGTTTGCTCTCTCTAACCCATTTGAATTAGGAAATACTTTTTGAAAATCAATAATTTCTAATTAATCCTAAAGCACTCTCGTTGTGTTTAGGATTAATGTCCAATTTTTACTATCTGATTCAAGCCTCGCACTCTCTTGGTATTTACTCGAAATCTTGATGCTTTCACTCTCGTGCAAAGCTTTTCTGAATTAAATTTAAAAATCAAACCCAGAAAAATAATTTATAAAAAGATTTATGCCAACTTATTACCAAGTCTCGTCAGAACGACGGTTCTCACATACCAGACTCAAAGCAATTTAGCCGTACATGATATTAAACATAAACATGCAATTCATGGCAATGGAAATTAATAACAACATTGCAAGTAAATAAATTTCAAACAAGTAGAAATAAATTAAATCAGTTATATAATGAACCTGAAAAATTGGAATTATGCGGAAATAACTTCGAGTACAAAGAACGGAAAACAACTTCTAATGTCGGCACGATTAATTTGATCCAAGCTTAAGATAAAAAATCCTAAGAACTATGGTTTGATAGTCTCCCAATGCGAGAACTCTATCACTTTGAAATGTATTTTCAGCTTAAAACTAAGAACAAAACTTGTGTGTATATACTTGGATTCCAAAATCTAATGAAAACTACCAATATATAGTCATATGCTATTGGAAAACGTCCATAAGTCGTGTGTAATTCGTGGAGAAAAAGTAGGAAAGTGAGTGAAGACTGAGTAAGTCGGTTTCTTCATTTTTTTTTGCATTGCGCGCCCATGGAGAACGTCATAAGGTCCATGGCTAAAGCCATAGCCTTAAAAAGTGGAATATGTGGTTGGTGAGGTGCACGGAGAATGCCATGCACCAGAAAATGGTGATTTATGCGCTTTTTCTTCACTTTTTGGTCTTTTTCTCGATTTTCTCGCATGGATGCTCTTCTTCGACAAATACTTGAAACAATTAAATAATACCGGCATAATACTACAAAAACATATGAAAATGACACTAAATTGCATGTGAATCGAGTCAAAACATATATGCATTCTCACGTTATCAAACTCCCCCATACTTAAATCATTGCTTGTACTCAAGCAATCAACCAACACGATAAAAAGAATTAAACACAATTTAAAATAAAGACACAACAAGACTCTTAATCATACGCGACTGCTTGACTAATGTTAAATTAATAGATACTAATTATCAATACCAAGGATATTGTAAAGACACAATTCCGTATTTCACAGTAAAAAAATCCTTCCCTATGCAAACCAATATGAATTATGTCATTATAACTCAACGTAGATCTCTTGTTTCTTTTCACCCCATTTCATTCTAGCACAATCACATTAAGCCCGTTATCCGTACACGCTCGTGGTAAGTAAGCCTGTTAGTGACCATGATCTCATCGTTATTTTATTTTTCTCTTCTTGGTAAATTGGCTTAAGTATCAACTGAATTGAAAGAATCTGCACCGTTGGGCTAAGTGATCGGGTGAGGATCGCCTAACTTAGAAGGAACATTTCTTTTCATTCACTTTTTCTTCTTAATTTTAAATTTTAAGCCTGAGATCATACACTTATTTGCATCGATCTTCTACTTAGTGTGTGTTTAGGATGGTGCTGATTGCTTAAATAAACTACTTAGGGATTACTTTAAAAACTGAACTTAAGGTTTTTGCATAATGGATACTCAAATCAATTTGCATATTTAGGGGGTTTAGGGTGTTGGGACGGTATCGATTTTATCGAAATTTTCCCAAGTCTCTCTAACATAGCCTAAATTGCAACAACCTATATACTTTCACAGTGTCGTGTCATGAATCAAAAAGTTTTTTTTTTTTATTGGGGGTTCAATTTTTAGGGAAATTCAATAAACAACTGAAAACCATGCATAAAGACTCGATAACACATGAAGTGACTTGACTAAACACTAGAAACAGGTAAAATCCTAAAAACATGAAATAAACTAGAAAGCAATGAATCTACCTAGAAAGCGATAGATGGAAGCGATAAAGTTCCTCCCCCGCACTTAAATCAAACATTGTCACCAATCTTTTGATAAAAGCTGGAAAAGGAAAAATAGAACTTGTGTGGAGAGCTCAGTAATGGCCACGACCTCGCCCTCGTCCATATCCACCCCTACCATACTTAGGGGGTTGCACACCCACATGTTACATATACTATAGTAGATCATACATCCTTACATGCAATCATGTCATTTGTTCGCTCAGGTCCAATATCTTATGCTCGGTTCGTCATGCGTAATCGTGTTGCTGCTCTTGTATCTGCCAGATGTGGGTCATCATGTCAACCTGTTGTCTCTGCATATCTCTAAATAGTTGGTCGCACTCGACATCTATATCATTACGGTGTCACAGCTCGCAAAGAACATCGTCAAGTTTGATCCTAATAGCAACATAGTCATATTCCTCTCGGGACTGGTATTCGGAAGATGCACCTGCAAAAGTGTAAGAAGGACCAGGTGAAGTGTGTGCATGTGTAGCAGGTTCATAAATATTGGGAGCATCATGCTCCATCTAATCATACTCATCATCAGTCGGACCACCCTATTATCCTGCACATGTATGTCAGTAGGGGTAGGATGACCAGGCTCTGGGGCGGTCAAATCATAAATCCAGTTGTTCTTGTTTTGCACATCATTATGTGTGGAACAAGGCAAAATAACACTTCTAACTGCATGGGTTTTAGCCATTAAAAAGTACATGTCATCTTGCCTAACTTTAACCAAGCGCATATTACGGCCAACATCCATATCAAGGGAAGGTGTATCAATGGGCTGAAGGGTTGATAGTTCATTGTATAAGCCCAATGTACGAGCTATGAAGGTGATTAGTCCTCCAATGTAAATTGGACCAGTGCCTCGGGTGCAAACAGATTGCATGTGTGCAAACATAAATGGATTCACATTGACTCGTGTTTATGTGAGTGCACTGTGCAAAAAGAATAACTCTTTAGAATTCACTTTTCCATTGTTCACCTGGCCAAAAATGGTGCTTGCTAATATACAGTGTAAGTATCTAATAGTCAGGTTATGGATTAATGTAGATTTCAGGCCTTCCCAATCGGATGTGGCCTCACCAGTCAGTTGTTCCCAAAAGCGGAACGCTTCTATTTGCCACTCTCCCTCCAAGGGACCCTCTCATGTTATACTGTTCCCATGGGGAAAGTGCAATAGGTCAGCAATATGATCCTGACTAAATTCATATTCCTTGTTGAATATCCTAAATTTCGTTGTGCCTACGGTGTTGTGACTTACCATTGGCGTGTAATAACCGAAAGAGCTTAAAAATTCAAGAGTTAGCTTAACATACGTAGGATCACTCAAGCCACAAATATAAGTTAGTTCTAACTTATTTAACATCCAATGCATACTACTAAGCAAGCCTAAACTACGTAAACGGGATTCATCGGCATACCTCATCGAAATGACCGAACTATTGAACAACTTGACATATCTATTCCTCAGCCTCTCTCTATCTTGTCCCTATCTGAAGACGATGTTCATGTAATCTACTTCTACTCTTACTACTCTTGGAGGCATTGTGAGAGTTTTAGAAAAGGATTGGGTTTTTGGTTGAATAAAAAAGGGAAGTTGAGGGATGGATGAGAGGTGAAAGAGGATTATAATAGAGTAATGTGGTGGTGGAGTGGAAGTTTGAAAGCTTGGGGTAGTGGAGTGGATAGGTTAGGAGAGTTAATGGAAATAATAACTTTGGGTAGTGGAAGGAAGTGAAAATTTGTGTGGAAAACCATCCAGGGTCGTCTTTTTGCCTCTAGTATGCCCATGGCGAACACCATGGACCTTAATGCGCACTTTTCATCTAATATGCCCATGGAGAACGCCATGGGCCTTATGGAGACCTCCATCAACATTTGACACATGATTTTAATTTTTCAGGGCTAGAAAATGATTTTTGTTATGTCTTTAATTGATTTTCAAGGCCAAATTTTTGTGCATGTAGATCGTTTAAGTACTTTGCCTTAAAATAATAAATCAAGTTTGTGAATTAAACCAAATGAAATGCAAAGTACATCAAATTAAAAGTAAATTGAAATAAAAATTGAAAGATAAAAATTGGAATTTCATTAGAAAAATCAAAATTGTGGGTTGCCTCTCACGCAACGCTATGTTTTACGTTGATAGCTCGACACAAATTTTAAAAATGACTCATAAATTAGAAAGCATATCAAATCCTAGTTAGAAAGTGGGAAATACTAAAATAGAAAAAACGGGAAATAATATCCTCCCCCACACTTAAACGGGGAAGTGTCCTTACTATTCAAATGTAAGGTAGAAATGCGGTAATACTCAAGCAAAAATCAGCCACTTTGTCCGACACCGAGATAGGAGAATCTGCGGATAAAGTAGATCTCCTGATAAATATGATCGAACTAATCATATTCCACATCCATAAAACCGTGGAAATCCTAGCGAATGGCAGTGACATCATCTCTAAAAGCAACAACTTCAGTCCTAAGGGTATTGAGTGCAATAACATGATTGATGGGAGGAATGACACGAGCAGAAAAGGCATGTGAAGGAGCGTCAAAGAGATGGGTTGGATGTTATTCATAGGAATGATGGGTCTCAGGTGGAGTGGGTGATTCACTCTGACCTTCTAAGCCATATAGTCAATTATCTTGGTTATGCACACTGGTCCTCTCATGGTTAGGCAAAGTAAAATGGTGTACCACCTCATTGTTAATCATCAACTCGTACTCGTTGGGTCCTAGGTTTCTTTTAATCCTATGGTTGAAACAAAATACTATGTTCATCAGTCGGATACCGCCTAGAGGGGTCAAATGGAAAAGTGGGGTTCTAAGATCGATAGCCGCAACAATCATGGTAATAAGGCCTCCTATCAGGATGGGTCAGTGGGTAGCATGTGTAATTCTATCTAGGTTAGTAAGCATAAAAGTGGCAACATTAACTGGCCTAGATTGAAAAACATAAAATATGATAAATAGGTCATCTCTGGACATAGAGGTAATGTTCTCCTGTTTCTCGAAAAGGGTATAGGCTAAGATCATGTGAAAATATTTAATATTTGGGTTGTGGATATTGTTGGAGTCCATGGAATTGGGCTCAAAATGCGAGTTCCCAGAAATGCTACCCCAAAAGTAATCAAGTTCATTGTCCATAAACCTATCCTCTTGTGCTTTAGTAAAAACGTCTGGGCCACTAGGGAATCCTAAAAGGTCAGCCATCTCACGGTGGTTAAAGCGGTAGGTATAGCCAAACAACCTAAAGGTGGTTAAGCCTTTATTAAACCACATCCCATGGTTTGGATCATAGAAGAAGGAACTCAAAAACTCAAGGGTTAGTTTGTGGTAGGTATAAAATCTCCTCTTTACAGCAAAATTATCCCAACCAATTTGGTTAAGCATAAATCATACACTCTCTTTAATACCTAGGATTGACATAATCGGGTCATCAGGGTACTTAGTTAGTGCCATATCTCTCTGAAATAAAACTTCATAACGCTGCCTTTGGGCCTCGTTTCTAAAAGTTATCTCCTTATTATCTATGTTATGCATCTCTAAAGTTAGTAGGAAAGTTAGCTTGGCAAGAATGTAGCCTGAAAGGAGACATGAGTCAAGTTAGTATTGATCAATAGAAATATACCACTTATTATATCGGGGGAAAATAAGATTAAAAACCCGTGGGTTGCCCATGTCAGGGCCCTGTTTTTCCAAATATTTCTGATTTTTCCACTGTTTTTGGTTATTATCCTGTTCTCTGGTATCCAACAATCTTTTATGAGTTTAACTTAACCCTTCTCTTCTGCACTATGCGATGTACCTGTGAACCTACGAATAAACTTGTAAACACACCAAACATGGAAATAATTAAAATAAAACCGCGTGGGTTGCCTTCCACGAAGCGCTAGATTTAACGCCGCATGGATCGACGTCGTCTCCCTCATCCTTGGAGATGAACATTATCAATCATACCACTTTCCTGTCACTTATAGTAGTGTTTCAACCTTTGTCCATTTACCTTGAAGGTATCCCCATTATTTGGATTTTTCAGTTTGATAGCTCCATGGGGAAACACTTTGTGAACCATAAATGGACCCGGCCACCTGGATTTCAACTTTCCTGGAAAAATCTTTAATCTGGAGTTGAACAAGAGCACCAGTTGTCCCTCGACAAACTCCTTTCTCTGCAGCTTCTGATCGTGCCATTTCTTTGTTTTTTCTTTGTAGAGCTTGGCGTTCTCATATGCTTGATTCCGAAACTCCTCTAACTCGTGGAGCTGAAGGATTCGGGACTCACCTGCTTTAGCTAGATCATAATTCAAGAATTTGGATGCCCAAAATGATGTGTGCTCCAACTCTAGTGGAAAGTGATAAGCTTAACCATAAACCAACTTATACAAAGACATACCTATGGGCGCTTTGAAAGCCGTTCTGTACGCCCATATTTCATCTTCTAATTTTAATGCCCAGTCTTTCCTAGATGCGCAAACAGCCTTTTCCAATATTTGCTTTATCTACCTGTTGGACACTTCGACCTGGCCACTCGTTTGAGGGTGATACGGAGTGGCGATCTTGTGTTTAACATTATACTTTTTTAGCATATTCTCCATCAGTTTGTTCAAAAAGTAAGTGCCTTCATCGCTAATACGTGCTCTTGGCACCCCGAATCTCGAAAAGATATTGTTCTTCAGAAATGTCACAACCACTTTAGAGTCATTGGTGGGCAATGCCACAACTTCCACCCACATTGATACATAGTTAACTGCTACCAAGATGTAATTTTTCCCACAGGATGGTGGAAATGGCCCCATGAAGTCTATTCCCTAGATATCAAATAATTTAACCTCCAACATAGCATTTTGCGGTATTTGATTTATCTTAGAAATATTCCCCGTTCTTTGACATTTTTCGCATTCTTTGACAATGTCCTGGGCATCTTTGAACAATGTGGGCCAATATAGACCTGGTTGAAGAACTTTGGTCGTTGTTCGATTACCACTGAAGTGTCCTCCATGGTCTGAATCATGACAAGCTCTAAGTGCATCCCTTTGCTCCTCCTCCGGGATACATCTTCTGACCAGCCCATCCACTCCTCTTTTGTATAGGAATGGTTCACCCCACAAGTAAAACCTGCAATCATGAACAAAAATTTTCTTTTTGTTAGAATCAAAATCATTGGGGATGACACCCCCACCAAATAATTCGCGTAGTCTGCGAACCACGGGATACCGATAACAACGAGGATGTGTTCATCAGCGAACTCATCCTTTATCGGTCTCTTTTCTTCTATTTCTTCAATAGGTGACATGCAGGATAGATGATCTGCCACTGTGTTTTCACACCCTCTTTTGTCTCGGATCTCTACATCAAATTCTTGGAGGAGTAAGATCCACCTGAGAAGTCTCGACTTCGAGTCTTGTTTAGCAAACAGATATTTCAAAGCGGCATGGTCCGTATACACTACAACCTTTGATCCTAACAAATATTTCCTGAACTTATCAAAAGCGTAAACCGCAACCAATAACTCTTTTTCAGTGGTTGTGTAGTTCATCTGTGTCGGGTTCAACACATGACTAGCATAGTAAATTACATGTAATAATTTCTCCCTTCGTTATCCTAAGACTGCCCCTACAGCAATATCACTAGCATCACATATGATCTCAAATGGAAGAGACCAATTGGGGGCAATAACAATGGGTGCTAAAATCAGTTTGCTCTTCAATGTCTCAAAGGCCATGGGGCATTCGTTGTTGAACAGAAACGCCTTATCTTTAACCAATAGAGTGGTCAGCAATTTTTCAATTTTTGAGAAATCTATGATGAGCCTGCGGTAAAAACCTGCTTGTCCTAAGAAACTCATGATACCCTTCTCATTAACCGGGGGTGGGAGTTTAGGTATCACTTCCACTTTTGTTTGGTCAACTTCAATTCCCTTGTAGGAAATTTTGTGACCCAACATTATCCCCTCACGCACCATGAAATGACATTTCTCGTAGTTCAGAATTAAATTCATTTTCTGGAACCTGTCTAAAACAAGAGAGAGATTAGTTAAACAGTTATCGAATGAGGATCCAAAAACCGAGAAGTCATCCATGAAGTCTTCCATATGCTTTTCGAGCATGTCGGCAAAAATGGAAGCCATGCATCGTTGGAAGGTGGTTGGAGCATTACACAACCTGAATGGCATTCTTTTGTAAGCAAAAACCCCATACGGGCATGTGAATGCTGTCTTTTCTTGGTCTTCCAGAGCTACAACAATCTGATTATACCCGGAGTATCCATCTAGAAAACAGTAGTAATCATGCCCGGCAAACCTCTCCAACATCTGGTCAATAAATGGCAAAGGGAAATGGTCCTTCCTAGTTGTTGTGTTCAACCTTCTGTAGTCAATGCAAACACGCCACTCGATTATTGTTCGAGTAGGAATTAACTCATTTTTTTCATTCTTTATTACGGTGGTCCCCCCTTTCTTAGGGACAACATGAACCGGGCTCACCCACGGGCTATCAGAAATAGGATATATAAGACCCAAGTCTAACAATTTCACCACCTCTTTCCGAACTACTTCCTTTATTGCAGGATTGAGTCTTCTCTGCGGTTGGACTACCGATTTATGGTCATCTTCCATGAGAATTTTATGCATGCAAACAGTATGGCTAATACCCTTCAAATCTTCAAATGCCCATCCAATAGCATTTTTGTACTTTTTCAAGACTTGGATGAGCTTTTCTTCTTGGATATTTTGAAGGCTCGAGTTTATGATAGCAGGACATTTTCCTTCAGGTTCGAGAAAGACATATTTAAGATTGTTAGGAAGTTGTTTCAACTCTGTTTCCTTCTTTGGTTCTTCATTCTCATCGCTAGATTGAGGCAGGCGTAAATCCTCCCACCGGCATGGTCAAGATCCTTTCCACGGGGGTTGTGCGTCCAACAAGGCTAGCACTTCAGATTCCCCGTTGTCTACCTCTTTATCCGAATCGAAAATGGATAAACTCAACACTCTTTCCAACGGTGATTGTGGTGTATGCAAAGGATTATCATATGTCGTCACCTGATCCAGAACCTCTATAGTATGACTAGTACAAATATCATCCTTGTACCTCATGGTGTTTCGAACATCGATTTTCAATTCCTCATCATAAACCTTCAACCTCATTGTTCCTTCTTCTATGTTTATCAAGCACCGTCATGTCTCCAAAAAGGGTCTCCCCAGAATGAGAGGGATCTCTTCATCTTCTGGCATTTTAAGAATTACAAAATCCACCGGAAATACAAACTTATCAGTTTTCACCAGAACATCTTCGACAATGCCATACGGTTTCTTGACCGAATGATCAGTGAATTGAAGTCTCATCCTGGTATCTTGCACAACCCTTATACCAAGCTTCTTGTAAATGCATAACGGTATCAGACTCACACTAGCTCCCAGATCAATAAGCGCTTTGTTGAATGACCTATCTCCAATAATACACGGGATAGTGACAACTCCTCGATCTTTCTTCTTTATCGGAATCTTCATACCCTACAAAATAGCATTATAAGTTTCAGTTAGAATAATCGGGTTAGTGCCGGTGGTACGCCTCTTCGAAATGATGTCCTTCCTGAACTTGGCATAAGTAGGCATTTGTTCAAGTGCCTCCAACAAAGTAATGTTAATCTCCATCTTCTTGAATAACTCTAAGAATTTTTCAAAGTTTTTCTCATGTTGTCCTTTTTTCTTGTTTCTAGTGGGGAAGGGAAGCTTAACAACCGGCTTGGGCGCAATGATTGATTCTTTCACAACCGGTTTCGGTGCTACCACTTCTTCCCTAACAACTTCATTATCTTTGATCTCAAGGTCCACTTCGATCAATTGGTCTTCCGTTTCATCCACTTCCTCGACAACTTCATACGATTTACCACTTCTTGTTGTCACCATGATCACATTATTATGCTCTCTAGGATTTGTCACGGTTGCACTAGGTAGAGCACCGTGTGCTTGAGAACTCGAAGCTAGTTGCTGAGCGATTTGACCTATTTGGACTTCAAGATTCTTTATGGATGTTGTGGTGTTTTTCTAATTGTTCCGGGTTTCTTCTTGAAATTGAACATTATGAGCTGCCATTCTTTCAATAGCAATTTCTCAATCAGCTTTCTTAGGGGCATGTTGTTACCGTTGTTGTTGATATTGAGTTTAGTACTGACCATGTTGAGGAGCGATTCCTTTTTGGTCTTTCCATGAGAAGTTGGGATGATTCTTCCAACCTGGATTGTACGTGTTGGAATAAGGATTATTCTGCTTCAAAAATTTGATTTCCTCCACTTGTTGAGGAGTTGCAAAACAATAGACAGTTTGGTGCGGACCACTACAAATTTCACAGTAGACAGTAGGCACTGGTTGGACCTGCGCCACCTGTTAGGTACCTATATTCATCGCCTTCAACTTCTTATCAACTTCAGCAACTATAGTATCTCCAATATGGATTTTATTAGTTGCCAGCTTTAAATCTATAACCCCTTCTAGTTTGCTTTGACACCTATCGTAGAACTCCATGTGCTCATTAGCAGTAATAGCTTCAATGATCTTCTTGATACCGGTGGCTATTGAAAAATTTGTGGAACCATCGGTTGCAGTATCAATCAGCTGTTTGGTCTTTATTTTAAGACCATTCACAAACATCTGCATTTGTTCAGTTGCATCCATATTATGAGTTGGGCAGGCCACTAGGACTCTCTTGAATCTCTTGTAGGCGTCTCCCAAAGTTTCCCCATCCTTCTGCTTAAATTTTAGAATTTCATACCTCTTCCGCAGAAATACCGATGCTGGAAAATACTCATTCACGAAGGCTTTTTCCATTTCTTTCCAAGATGTGATGCTACCAGCAGGTAAGGAATAAAACCATTCTTCAGCTTCTTCCGCTAAGGTAAACAGGAACATTCTCAATTTCTTGGCTTCTTCGGCGTGACCATCAATTTTTAGAGTGTTGCTCATGGTCAGAAACCTCTGCAAATGCTTGTTTTCATCTTCATCCACTTTTCCAGTAAAATGCTTCCTTCCAAGCTGATTAATGGTACTCGGGTGCAACTGGAAATTAGCCACGTTCACTGGTTGGTTGACAATAGTTAATCTGCTGGTTTATGCATTTGCACCTCCTTAGTCTCCCAACAGTCTTTCTGGTGGCGGTGAAACATCAGCCATAAATTCGATCTCTCTATAAGAACCTGAATCTGAACCTGAATGGATGGAAAGTTGTTCTTCGTCTGATTCCAATCTGGCTAATCGAGCTTGTCTGAGTCTTGCCCGCAAGGTTCTCTCGATTTCTGCGTCAAAAGGAAAATCAGTTGAAGCCTTACCTCGCATACAAATACCAGACACAGATCAGTTGATATAATCGAAATAAAATATTCAAAATAACGGAAAATAAATTTTAGTTGCAGAGCAACAAAAATTCAATTGAGATAATTTTAAACTTATATTTGGCAATCCCCGGCAACGGCGCCAAAAACTTGATTGGGAAAATAGCAAGTGTACTATTTTACCGATGTAGTAATAAGAGGGATGTTTCCTAAAGATCAATCTCGAGGATTGCGCAGTAATATATGTGTAAACAATACTCAATTGAACAAAAGTAATAGTTTGGGTTTTGTAAAATTCACTGTAAGGGAAAATAAAACAAAATAAATGTTTTCACAGATTATAATAAAATGCCAAGGGTAGTGTGTGAAAATCTCCTGTAATGACCCTTGAGTGTATATCTCCTTAATAATGAGAATTGTTACAATTACCGGATCTTAAGATTCTTTCCCTCTAAGACCTCGGAGGGAAACCTTTGGTATTCAATCTAACCTCTAAGTCATTAGGTGATTATGATGAAACCAAGTCATTTTAGTTTAACAAGAATAACCCGGTAACCATAGGGTATCCCTAGTCCTAGGTGATATCTACTATGGTTTCATTATTTAAAAACCTTAACAATTGCAATCCTGCTAATCGTTAACCATACATCAATCTTAATTTTTTTGATAAAGAAAGCATTACGCAAATTACACAGTAAAATTGATAACAAATAACATATATTAAGGAAATTATAACATCAGAGTCATTACATGATCAATTCAGGGACACCCCCTAGCATTGGGGGGTTTAGCCTTTCATATTATTCAAATAAGATATAAGATAAAATTGAGACATTACAAAAAGTTCGGAATTCCGTTGATCTTCAATCGCGTCCGCTCTTGAAGGATCTTCGTTCTTCGTCGCTTTCCACCGCTTCAATCTTTATCGTCTCTAATTTTTTATCGTGAAAAATTTCCCTCTCTCCATATTCAAATCTCCCCTAAATAGTTCCTGATGACAATTTTTATCTAGCAAAAGTCCAGAATGCCCTCCGGGATAAGCCGTGCAAAAAACAACACAAAACTGGAAAATCAAGTGTCCAAGCCAACACTGGCCGTGTCAGGCAACACGACAGGTCGTGTTGGGCTTATGGAGTAAAAGGCTTGACACGCCCCTTCAGGGAGGCTGACACGGGTTGTATCAGCTGGCACGGGCACCCGTGTCAGCTCCCTATTTTCCTTTTCCAAGTGTCTTCTCCTGACACGGCCCGTGTTGGGAAACACGGGTGGCCGTGTCAGGACTACAGTACTGTCCAATTTTCTTCTTCCGACGGGCTCAGAACGTCCGATTTGCTTGTCTATCCCTCCGGTACTCTTGCTTACACCTGACACCAATAGAACTACCATAAAGGGACATAAAGTGGAGTATAATGATGCATATAACATATAATCAACAACTGGAAACAACAATGCAAAACATCTAAATTACTAAACTAAACAATAAAATAAGTGGATTAATGTGTTACTGACGACCATTGTGCAAAGATTCAGAACAATTAAGAATATCCAATTCTATTTCTATATCCACTTTTTTATTAACCGAACCCCTTTACAAAAGAGATAAAACAAACGAATAAGAAACAAAATTCATCAAGAATCTAAATATTTTTTATTCTTTATTTATTTTTTTTGTATGGAATATACACATCCATCTTCATGGATCATACCTTTCATCCCTCTTCCAGTTCCTATTTTAATAGGGGTAGGACTTCTACTTTTTCCCACGGCAACAAAAAATATTCGCCGTATGTGGGCTTTTCCTAGTATTTTATTGTTAACCGTAGTTATGATTTTTTCGATCGATTTATCTATTCATCAAATCGAGAATAGTTCTACCTATCAATATGTATGGTCTTGGACTATAAATAATGATCTTTCTTTAGAGTTTGGCTACTTGATCGATTCACTTACTTCTATTATGTCAATATTAATCACTACTGTTGGTATTCTGGTTCTCATTTATAGTGATAGTTATATGGCTCATGATCAAGGCTATTTGAGATTTTTTACTTATATGAGTTTTTTAATACTTCAATGTTAGGATTAGTTACTAGTTCAAATTTGATACAAGTTTATATTTTTTGGGAATTGGTTGGAATGTGTTCTTATCTATTAATAGGTTTTTGGTTCACACGTCCTATTGCGGCAAATGCTTGTCAAAAAGCGTTTGTAACGAATCGTGTAGGGGACTTTGGTTTATTATTAGGAATTTTAGGTTTTTATTGGATAACCGGTAGTTTGGAATTTAGAGATTTATTTGAAATATTCAATAACTTAATTTATAAGAATGAGGTGAATATTATTTTTGTTACTTTGTGTGCCCTTTTGTTATTTTGCGGATCAGTTGCAAAATCTGCCCAATTCCCTCTTCATGTATGGTTACCAGATGCTATGGAAGGTCCTACTCCTATTTCTGCTCTTATACATGCTGCGACTATGGTAGCAGCGGGAATTTTTCTTGTAGCTCGACTTCTTCCTCTTTTCATAGTTATACCCTCCATAATGACTGGAATAGCTTTGATAGGTATAATAACAGTAGTATTAGGAGCTACTTTAGCTATTGCTCAAAAAGATATTAAGAAAAATTTAGCCTATTCTACAATGTCTCAATTGGGTTATATGATGTTAGCTTTAGGTATGGGCTCTTATCGCGCCGCTTTATTTCATTTGATTACTCATGCTTATTCAAAAGCATTGTTGTTTTTAGGATCTGGATCTATTATTCATTCAATGGAAGCTATTGTTGGATATTCTCCAGATCAAAGTCAAAATATGGTTCTTATGGGCGGTTTAACAAAACATGCGCCAATTACAAAAACGGCTTTTTTAATAGGTACACTTTCTCTTTGTGGTATCCCACCTTTTGCTTGTTTTTGGTCCAAGGATGAGATTCTTAATGATAGTTGGTTGTATTCACCAATTTTCGCAATAATAGCTTGTTCCACCGCAGGATTAACAGCATTTTATATGTTTCGAATTTATTTACTTGTTTTTGAAGGATATTTAAACGTTCATTTTCAAAATTTCAATGGAAAGAAAAATAGTTCATTCTATTCAATATCTTTATGGGGCAAAGAAGAAAAAAAAATATTAAAAAAGAAAATTCATTTATTAGCTTTATTAACAATGAATAATAATGAAAGGACTTCTTTTTTTCGGGAGAGGACATATTCACATCGAAGAAATCGAAATGTCAAAAGCATAAGACGTCTTTTTCTTGATAGTACCCATTTTGGTACTAAAAACATTCCTTTTTTTATCCTCATGAATCAGACAATACTATGATATTTTCTATGCTTATATTAGTACTATTTACTTTCTTCGTTGGGTCCATTGGAATTTCTTTCAGCCAAGAAGGAATAGATTTGGATATATTATCTAAATTGTTAATTCCGTCTATAGATCTTTTACATCAAAATTCAAAGAGTTCTGTGGATTGGTATGAATTTTTTATAAATTCAACTTTTTCGGTGAGTATAGCTTTTTTCGGAATAGTTATAGCGTATTTTTTCTATAAACCTATTTTTTCTTCTTTACAAAATTTGAACTTATTTAATTTTTTTCAAAAAAGTGTTCCTAAAAAAATGATTCCTGATAAAATAATCAATATTATATATGATTGGTCATATAATCGTGGTTCTATAGATGCTTTTTTTGAAATATCTTTAATTGCGAGTGTAAGAAAGTTAGCTAAATTCAATTCTTTTTTTGATAGACAGGTAATTGATGGAATTCCAAATGGAGTTGGTATTTCCAGTTTTTTTATAGGAGAGGCTATCAAATATGTGGGAGTGGGGCGAATTTCTTCGTATATTTTCTTTTTTGTATTTATCTTTTTAGTAATTTGTTATTATATATTTCTTTCTATATTTTTATATAATAAAATTATGGAACATAATAAAATCGACTGGACTATAGTATTCAACCAAAATTGGGGTTATCCGCTAAGAATTATGGTAGAGTTGTTTATGAATGTCTCATCTCAAAAGCGTTATGGTAGAGTTGTTTATGAATGTCTCATCTCAAAAGCGTCCGGTAAATCACGAAAGCTGTCGTAGCAGCTGCAACAGGAGTATAAATTATTTTCTCTTTTTTGTTTGAATTTGAAGAGATTCATGGGCGGGCGAACGACGGGAATTGAACCCGCGCATGGTGGATTCACAATCCACTGCCTTGGTCCACTTGGCTACATCCACCCTCTAACTATGTCTAAATTACATAACTTTTTATACCTTTTCATTATTCTTTTCTTCTAATCTTCTAAAATATTAAAAAATAAGAAAACATTTATTTCTGTATATGTATACAGAAAAAGAATACTAACAAAAAGTAAGGGAGTAATATCCACAATGTTGATATTACTCCTTTACAAAAATTCGTATCTTTAAACCAAAATATTATCCATTTATAGATGGAGCCTCAACCGCAGCTAGGTCTAGAGGGAAATTATGAGCATTACGTTCATGCATAACTTCCATACCAAGGTTAGCACGGTTATTAAGTGTATTTTTATTAAAGTTCTTTTCTTTCTAAGAGGTGGAATAGAATAACACGGTTGAAGCGTAATGATCATACGTTGTTGATGAATTTAATCTTCATCCCAGAATAATACTACAAGATATGTTTGCCCTACTTCCTTATTCACCCTAATAATAATGTCTTTGTCAAGTTTTTCCGAGAATTCAGATATCCATTTTTGATTCAATTCAGAAATATCCAAAAGTAATATTATCATATATCTCCGGATTCTTGATTAGTTCTAATTTCTATAGAATAACACGGTTGAAGCGTAATGATCATACGTTTGTAATGCATTGTATGTCCTATAATAGGTCGCATTCTTCTTCTTCTACCCTTTCTTGGGAGTCGATGACTATTCATAGCTATTACCCTGACACCAAAGAAGAGTTCCATCCAATGTTTGATTTCTGTCCTAGTTGATCCTGATTCGACATCAAAAGTATATTGATTTTTTCCCCATAACCGAATACTTTTTTCTGTAAATACTGCATATTTGATTCCATTCATAAATCTATTTTATTCTTTCTTCCCTATGAGTTCTAGTCTCAATAAGAATACTAGCTTTTTTACTGTTCATATATTATAATATAAGTTGAATATACCGCACCAATTTGTTATGTATGGGTGATGAGATTCCATTGATAGAGATCCAACCGCTCTTGTTTCTCGGACACATGGTCAGAACTTCGTCTCAATAATACTACTAAATTTAGAAATGATGAATTATTGAAGTTTATATCATTAACTATTCTATTTTTATATCATTAACGATGATTTTTGTGAATAAATGAATCAAAAAGATAAAAAAAATATTTTTCCGTTAGATTTTATATTCACTTAAAAAATTGAAATTATAATTGAATATGTTTGTTGTTTGTGAGAACCCCTTGAATCATTACATTACTTGATTGAAAGGGTTCTCGACGATTTATGGAAAGTATATATGCTTTCCATATTTTGCTTTCTCAGGTTCTTTTAGTCAATTAGATGTAAATGAACCATAACTATGTAGTCCTATTCCTAATAGATTGATAACATATCCAAATTATAAGAAATCCTATCGAGGCCACTATTGAAGAATTTATACCTTCTAATTTTTTCTTTTTTCTAGTATGTAAATAAATTGCGAATATGGTCCAAGTAATAAAGGCCCAAGTTTCCTTTGGATCCCAATTCCAATAGGAACCCCATGCCTCGTTAGCCCATATTGCTCCTGAAAGAATACCTACCGTTAAAAAGAGAAAACCCAGACTAATAATACGATAACCCCAACGATCCAATTGTTGAATAAATTGACACCTGTAATAATTTCTAGAACTAGAAGATGAAAAAGAAATTCTTCGTAAAACATTGTTTCTTTCATTCCTATTCATGTATTTGATTTCAACAATATCAACTCTTTTTTTAAAGAATCCAAATTCTTGCTAAAAGAAAGAATTTGGATGACTTCTTGAAACGTAATGACTAAAATAGCCACTGATAATAATGATCCACATAAAAGAGCTGCATAGCCCAGTATCATCATACTTACGTGCATCATTAGCCAATGGGATTGTAGAGCGGGTACTAATATTACGGATTGATGCATTTTGGTTAAAAGACCCGAAGTCGCAAAGCCTTGGGTAAAAATAACACTTGGTGCAATTATTGTACTTAAAAGGTTTTTATCCTTTTAAAAAAAGGAACCATATGAAAAATGGAAAAACCCCATGAAAGAAAGATTAGGGATTCATATAAATCACTAAATGGTAAATGTCCCGAAAAAAACCAACGAGTAATTAACAATCCCGTTACACAGAAAAAAGTTATTATCATGGCTTTTTTGGACAAATCATATAATCCTACAATTTCATTGACTAATAAGGTTATCAAATGAATTGAAATAACAATTGATATCAGGGAAAACGATATATGAGTTAATATATGCTCTAAAGTTGAAAATATCATATATATAATGAAAATAAAAAAGGTATGAATACTCGGAATAGAAATAGGGAATTGAATTCATTATAGGACTTATGATTCTTTTAATTTAAAATTAAATATAGTATGCCATGCCGCTACTCGGACTCGAACCGAGATGCTCTAGCACTGCTTCCTAAGAGCAGCGTGTCTACCAATTTCACCATAGCGGCAGCTTACTCGAAATCATAATAACCAATTCTTTATTCAATCGTCGAGATTGAATAAAGTAAAGTCCTATATTTATTGAGTACTTTTCTTTACTAAACATTTATTATATAAATTCATAATAAAAAAAAAGTAATTTCATTTTTTCTAAATATTGAAAAGATATGAATATAGAAATATATTCTATATGGAATCATTTTATATTTAAGTAAAACAACGTTTTGATTTCTATATTTATTTCTATTATTATTATAATTTTCAATTTTGACTTTTTCAAATTAAAAAAAAGCACTGTTGAAACTAGAACTATCTCGTTCTGACTTCAATCCAGTAATGAAAAAGAAATTTTTTTTGTAGTTGCTTATGACTCATTCAAAAAAATTAGATTATAGATATATTTAGAATATATTATATATTATTCTATAATATATAATATATTCTAAATAGATGTTTACTATTCTATATATAGTATTAGTAAATACTATTAGTATAAAATGACTATTAAAGAATACTCTTTAAATCGAGCTAATTCATAGTATTCTAGTCCAACATTTTTTTCTTACAAAAAAAACCTTTTGAGTTACCTTAAAAAAAACCTTTTGAGTTAAAACCTTTTGAGTTACCTGAACCAAAACCTTTTGAGTTACCTGAACCAAAACCTTTTGAGTTAAAACCTTTTGAGTTACCTGTGAAAATGGATTCAGCTAATGAAAAGGCTTTCAATCCTGCCGTATATCCTTTTTTTTTCCAAAAATTCTTACGATTTTTTTTTTTTTGATATAGAAGTGCGTTTTTTTGGAACTGGCATACAATTAGTATAGTTTTTTCGTTGCTATAGTTTGATGTGAAAGACATTTGTTCTGTAAATGAAAACGAATTATTCCGTATGTCTTATCTATCTGAATTAACTCTTTCTTTTTTTTTCGATCCAAAGGTAAAGTAAAAACATTGAATATTCTAAACCTTTTCCAAATTTTTCATAGATAATAGATATATATGGATCTCTTTTTATTGTAATGTAAAATAATCAATTAGTTCAAAAAGGAACTAATGTTTCTGAATGATAAAATTGAGACATTACAAAAAGTTCGGAATTCCGTTGATCTTCAATCGCGTCCGCTCTTGAAGGATCTTCGTTCTTCGTCGCTTTCCACCGCTTCAATCTTTATCGTCTCTAATTTTTTATCGTGAAAAATTTCCCTCTCTCCATATTCAAATCTCCCCTAAATAGTTCCTGATGACAATTTTTATCTAGCAAAAGTCCAGAATGCCCTCCGGGATAAGCCGTGCAAAAAACAACACAAAACTGGAAAATCAAGTGTCCAAGCCAACACTGGCCGTGTCAGGCAACACGACAGGTCGTGTTGGGCTTATGGAGTAAAAGGCTTGACACGCCCCTTCAGGGAGGCTGACACGGGTTGTATCAGCTGGCACGGGCACCCGTGTCAGCTCCCTATTTTCCTTTTCCAAGTGTCTTCTCCTGACACGGCCCGTGTTGGGAAACACGGGTGGCCGTGTCAGGACTACAGTACTGTCCAATTTTCTTCTTCCGACGGGCTCAGAACGTCCGATTTGCTTGTCTATCCCTCCGGTACTCTTGCTTACACCTGAAACCAATAGAACTACCATAAAGGGACATAAAGTGGAGTATAATGATGCATATAACATATAATCAACAACTGGAAACAACAATGCAAAACATCTAAATTACTAAACTAAACAATAAAATAAGTGGATTAATGTGTTACTGACTTCGTACAAAGGTGCTGAATGAGTGTAAAAAACAAGTAGAATTGGAGACTGATCAATTGCCTCCTACGCAACGCTTCATGTAATGTCAGTAGCTCGACCCAATTTTGAATTGACTAATTTTGTGAAAGAGAAGGCATCTTTTTTAGCTTTAAACAAGTATAGTAATCTATGTTGCCGACACAGTGATAGTGTTTAAAGTCGCTGCCCATTCATAATGAATGCCTCAATATTTTTGCTATGGTTGGGTATTGAACCCAGGTCATGATCCATGACATTTATAAATGTTACCGCTGGGCTGCTTTGTTAAACATGTATTTTGATTCTGTTCATATCCATATGATTTCATTTTTACCGATCATTATGCCTTATTATTTAATCTTTGAATTAAATTTGTGCATAAATTAAAATTGATTTATAATGTTATTATTTTGTTAAGCAATTGTATAAGAGATCTTATTTATTTAATTTTGTTCTCTCATATAATTGAGTTACTATGTCTAGTGATCGTTATAATTTTGATTAACTTGGATTAGCCACAACATCCTTAAATTAATTGAGATTATTTTTTTAAAGTTTTGAGATCACATAAATTATTAGACATAAATTTGTAATTAATTATACGTGGTATAATGAATTTTATCCTATAGGAATTTTTATTATATTTGTATGATTAATTAGGATAAAATGTTAAAATATTTTCATAACTTGCCCACAGGAATTATGAATTGGTACATAATTTGATAGTTTTATCATAAAGTATTAATTTTGGATAGAAAAATAAAATTATATCATGCACGTAAAGTGTGAGGTTTGAAAAATCTATCGCATTTTTTTAAAAATCTTATTACATTAAAATTTAGTCCACAGGTAATTTTTATGTTGCAAGATTTATTTTATGGTATGTTTATATTGATAATACATACAATTTGGATAATATTTATGCCTCAAATTTTGACATCAATTTTGTTTATCTTTTTAGCTTCTCAACCTGCTAATTTTTCTGATATCCAATGTGATATTCCCGAGCTCAGAGGAGATAACTATAAGGTGTGGAAGGAAAGAATTCTCCTCCGTCTAGGATGGATGGACATAAATTATGCTATTAGGAAAGACGAACCACCTGCAATTACCGATGAAAGTACTCCAGCTGCAACCACACTATATGAGCGGTGGGAGAGATCCAGCCATCTCAGTGTGATGTTCATTAAGACTAAGGTCACAGGTGGAATACGTGGTTCTGTCGATCAGTATGAGAATATCTTTGATTTGCTGAAAGCCATTGACGATCAGTTCGTCACTTCTGAAAAGGCTTTGGAAAGCACATTAATTATGAAATTTTTCTCCTATCGACTCACCAGTGTGAAAGGTGTGCGTGAGCACATAATGAAAATGCGTGACATTTCAGCTCAACTTAAGAAACTTGAGGTTGATATGTATGACTCCTTCCTGGTGCACTATATTCTGAACTCTCTTCCGTCTAAGTATGAGCCTTTCAAGATCTCCTACAATATACATAAAGACAAATGGTCAATCAATGAATTAATGACCATGTGTGTTCAGGAAGAAGAAAGACTTGTAATGGAACAGAGTGAGAGTGCATTGCTGACAAGCACTCGCAGGAAGAACAAAGCTTTCAAAACTGACAAGTCACAAGCCAATCAGAAAGGGAAATTCAAAATACCACCGCAAGGTGATATCAAGAAAGAAGCAAAGTGTTACTTCTGTAAAAAGGGAGGACACATGAAGAAGGAATGCTCTGGATTCAAAGAATGGCTTGAGAAGAAAGGTAATTTATTCTCATTTATTTTTATGAATCTAATTTGACCGATGTTAATATTAACACCTGGTGGATTGATTCTGGATCAACAATCCATATAACAAATTCCTTACAGGGTATGCAAAACCTAAGGAAGCCAGTGGGAAGTGATCGGACTGTCCTATCAGGAAGCGGGATGGGCTCACATGTGGAAGCTATTGGAACTTGCAATTTAATTTTGAATAATGGTTTTGTTTTGAAATTAGAAAGGACCTTTTATGTACCAAGTTTCTCATGAAACTTGATTTCAGTTTCTAGACTTGTACCTTTTGGATATTCCTTTATTTTTAAAGACACCTTGTTTGAATTATTTTATAATTCAGAATGTGTTGGGAATGGTATATTGTCTGATGGTCTGTATCATATTAATTTACAAATCGAATCCATTTATAGTTCAATGCATGTTCAAACTGGCACTAAGCGGTGTAATATTAATGAGAATTCTTCTATGTTATGACATCAGAGATTAGGACATATCTCCATAGAGAGAATTAAAAGGTTAGTAAAAGATGGGGCACTTAATACTCTAGATTTTGCTAACTTTGAAACTTATGTTGACTGCATTAAGGGAAAGCAGACCAACATGTCTAAGAAAGGTGTCAATAGAAGTTCAAGTATATTAGAAATAATTCATACAAACATATGCTGTCCTGATATGGATGCACATGGTCAGAAATATTTCATCACTTTCATAGATGATTACTCACGATATATGAATATTTATTCGCTTAACAATAAATATGAAGCATTGGATGCCTTCAAAGTCTTTAAGGCTGAAGTTGCGAACCAATATGGAAAACAAATAAAGATAGTGAGATCAGATCGGGGTGGTGAATACTATGGTAGATACACTGAGAGTGGACAAGCACCTGGTCCATTTGCTAAGTTTCTTCAAGAACATGGGATTGTTGCCGAATACACCATGCCTGATTCTCCGAACCAAAATGGTGTTGCAGAAAGAAGAAACCGAACATTATTGAACATGGTGCGGAGTATGCTTAGCAAATCTAATCTTTCTAAATCATTGTGGAATGAAGCACTAAAGACGGATGTGTATATTCTAAACCTGGTTCCATCCAAGGCTGTCCCATAGACACCATTTGAGTTATTTAAAGGATGGAAGCCGAGTTTACGACATATGCGCGTTTGGGGATGTCCGTCTGAGGTGAGGATTTATAACCCACAAGAAAAGAAACTAGATCTGAGGACCATTAGTGGGTATTTCATTAGATATGCCGAAAGGTCTAAAGGTTATAGATTTTATTGTCCATCTCATACAACTAGGATTGTGGAGTCATGAAATGCAAACTTTCTTGAAAATCATTTAACTAGCGCGAGCGATCAAATAAGAAATTCAATTTATGTGCGTGATCATATAGAGTATGAACCTTCCACTTCAAGTAATAGATTGGTTACTATTTACAAAATCCCTCAAGTTCAAATGGATGTTGATCAACCAATCATCGAGACTCCACAAGCTACTGATGATCCAGTAAATCAAGTTGGTCATCAAGATGATGAACAATTAGTTGAACAACAAGATCCACAAGAAAATGTTGATCAAACATTAAGAAGATCTATTAGGACAAGAAAATCAACTATTCCTAATGATTACATTGTGTAACTACAAGAATCTGACTATAATGTTGGAGCTGAGAATGATCCTTAGAGCTTTAGACAAGCCATGAGTTGCAAAGAGTCAAATTTGTGGTATGATGCCATGAATGATGAAATGAATTCCATGAAAAACAATGACGTATGGGATCTTGTAAAGTTACCTAATGGGGAAAAGGCCATTGGTTGTAAATGGGTCTTTAAACCCAAGAAAGACTCATTAGGCAACATTGAGAGATACAAGGCCAGACTCGTTGCTAAGGGATTTACTCAAAAGGAGGGAATCGATTACACTGATACTTTTTCTCCTATATCTAAGAAAGATTCTCTTTGTGTCATCTTGGCATTAGTTGCACATTTTGACCTTGAGTTGCATCAAATGGATGTGAAACAGCCTTTCTTAATGGTGATTTAGAGGAGGAGGTTTATATGAAACAACCTGAAGGTTTCTCTTCTAATAGTGGTGAGCATTTGGTTTGCAAGCTTAAGAGATCCATATACGGGTTAAAACAAGCCTCTCGTCAATGGTATCTTAAATTCCATGAAACGATATCCTCATATGGGTTTATTGAAAACCCCATGGATCAATGTATATACCAGAAGGTCGGTGGGAGTAAAATTTGTTTTCTCATTTTGTATGTGGATGACATACTACTTGCAACCAATGATAAATGTTTTCTACATGAGGTGAAACAATTCCTCTCTAAAAACTTTGATATGAAGGATATGGGTGAGGCAACTTATGTCATTGGCATTAAGATCCACAGAGATAGACTTCGAGGAATTTTGGGTCTATCACAAGAAACCTACATCAATAAAGTTTTAGAGAGATTTAGAATGAAAGATTGTTCACCAAGTGTTGCACCCATTGCCAAGGGCGATAGATTTAATTTGAATCAATGCCCTAAGAATGATTTTGAGCGGGAACAAATGAAGAACATTCCATATGCTTTTGTTGTTGGAAGTCTTATGTATGCTCAAGGCCCGACATTGCATTTGCTATTGGAATCTTAGGAAGATATCAGAGTAATCCAGGTATGGATCACTACAAAGATGCAAAGAAGGTGTTGAGATATCTTAAAGGAACAAAAGATTACATGCTAATGTATAGGCATACGGACAATCTTGATGTGATCGGCTATTCAGACTCCGACTTTGCTGGTTGTGTTGATTCTCGCAAATCAACATCAGGATATATTTTTATAATGGCTGATGGAGTTATTTCATGGAGAAGTACTAAGCAAACCTTGGTTGCTACTTCTACTATGGAAGCCGAGTTTGTCTCCTGTTTTGAGGCTACTTCTCATGGTGTATGGCTTAAGAGTTTTATTTCTGGGCTTAGAATCATGGATTCTGTTTCTAAACCTCTGAAGATTTTTTGCGGTAATTCAGCAGCTGTCTTTATGGCTAAGAACAATAAAAGTGGAAGTCGAAACAAGCACATCGACATAAAGTATTTAGCCATTAGAGAAAGAGTTAAAGATAAAATAGTAGTTATTAATCACATTAGTACTGATTTAATGATCGTTGATCCTTTGACTAAGGGAATGCCACCAATAAAATTTAAGGATCATGTAGAGAACATGGTACTTGGGTCATCCTTATGATTGTATACATACAGTTTATTAATAAAACTCTTATATTTTGATATTTTCTCATTTTCATGCGCACATCAGTTTGAGAAAATATATTACATCTGGACCAAGAGTAAACATTGGTTTATTCATCAAGTTAGTTACCACATTACAGATATATACTTGAAAATAGACATGTTGTAGTACATAGATGAGACTACTCGCTTTTATGGGGACTATCTCTATGATTCACATATTTATTTCTTGAGTAAGTTTTCCATGACTCATTTATGCCAATAATCAGTTCTATGGACCAAGTGGGAGAATGTAACGGTTTCTTATTTTTATTATAATAATTATTAATAAAAAAAAACCAATTTTAATATGGTCCATAGTTTTGGGATTTTGGTTCTGAAAAGGCTATGATTTATTTTGTTTTAATGTAAATTGATATGACCATTTAATTGGGTGGTAATGAGTTTTAATGGCTTTAAATTCTTGATGGTAGAATCAAGCCTATAAATAGTCTTTGGTCCCCAAAGCTTTCTCTCATCGCAAAAGAAATACACCATCTATATTGAGAGAGCAAGAGCTTGGAAGAATCAAAGGCAGTGCACTCACAACACTGCAACAATGGTTGGAGGTAAAACCTCTAATTCTATTTCCACATTTTGTTTTATTGATCTTGTTGTCCTTTTGTTATCAGGAACATATGATCAATATATATATTAATCTAACAACCGCTAGAGTTTACAACTATATGCCTATGTACCTTCGTATTAGATGAAGGATCAGAGTACCGTAGTTCTTCTTGAAAATGTTGGTTGGTTGATTGTTTTTATCCCTTGAAAAATTCTCACGTATCAGGGATGGAGAAATACTAGATTTTAGAAAATGCCTCAATACACTAGGGTAAAGGTCTTAGAATTTGAAGTGAGTTTGAATTGATTTTATCCCTTTAACCCTTGCAAAAAATACTATTTTAATTTATTTAAGAAAATAAATTAAGAGTCATAATTATGTATTAGACATAACCCCTTTATCTCGATTTTAACTCTGATTTAACCTTTGAAAACCCCTTAGTTTTATCCCAAATCGTATCCCATGTTTTTTTGCCTCATTTTTACTTTGAAAATATTATTTAATTTAGTTAATAAAGATATATTAAATATGATATAGTAAAATAATACCAAAAGCCTAATTAAATGAATTAAATTATATGTCATAAGATGTATCCAACATCCCCATTTTGCCCCAGTTTTCCACCCCTTAAAGCCCTGAGTATTATTCCCGATTCTATCCCATAATTCCTAATTTAACCCTAATAATGAGGTAACCCTAATTACTTGAAATGTTACTATTTTAATTAGTTAAGAAAATTAAATAGATACATATCAAAACAAATAAATAACAAATAACTAAATTCTTATATTCTTTATTGAATTAATCCTAAATATAAGATGGATAAACCTTAATTAATAATTAATTAAGTAGTTAATTAATTATAATTAAAAAACGAGGGGGTGTATTTTACAAGGGATTAGCAATGGGCCTCTGATTCGGGGTGTCAAAAGTAATGGATTTTAGGCCCATTGGCCTGGGACCCAAGACTCCACGTTGGTCAACCCAGGAGAGTCAATGGTTGACTCTTGACTGGAGATGTCAGATGCGCTGACTAGAGGGGGTCAACGTGATCTCCTAATGCACATTGGATGAGGAGACCTAGACGGGTAAGCGAAACGGATGGACGAGATTCATAGTCAACCAGAGGACCATGGTGCACTGGGACTCATGGGATGAGTCAAAGTAAACTCATCTGAAGGCTCTAGGGAAGGCCACATGTGGCAGATCAAAAGGGGTGCGGAGGGAGTATATACGTACGCTTCCTTCAGAACCATTTCATTTCTCACTTCTATTTCTTTCTCTTCTCTTTCTCTCTCTCTCTCTCTCACACACACACACACCATCTCTCACTGCCCTTCCCTCTCTCTTCCCTAAACCACCTTCTTCCGCACCCACCACCTGCCAGACCACCACATTCACCGTGTCCACCATGAACGCGATGAACATCGACCCAGAAACACCATCCCCACCCAGAAACCACCATGAAACCCATACTTCCAATTGAAGCTCAACCGGAGTCCTCAATCAATGTTCATATGGGTGATGAACATCAACCCTAAACCAAGAACCCTAACCCTACCCTATAAACCATAACCCCAAAACCCTTCGTGCGAGGTACTATTGGATTGATAGAGGCTAAGCTCAGAGGAATTAGGGTTTTAGTGTGAAACCCTAATCTTAGTTTAATTCAAGCTTTGGTGAAGGATTGGGATTGGCAGCAGTTGAAGTATTTCCTTGGCGTTTTCTTCTCCGTCCTCGACTCAGTCTTAGGATTAGGTTCTTATAGATTAGTTTTTAGGGTTAGGATTTTAATTAGATTAGTTGATTTAGGAATTTTAGATTTTATTTGATTATGTATTTGATTTAGTTAAAAAATAAATTAGGGTTTGTGAATTTTTTGATGTATTTGGTCCGTTTTTGTTTGTAAACTGTATAATATAATGAGTCGGTGAATGAAAATAAAAGTTTTGGATTTGATTGTGTTTTACTATTTGATTGCCCATTCTACGCGTAAACTTAGGGGTCTGATTGGGGAAGATGAAAATGGATGAACACAGGTTGTATTTGACCCGATTCAGATGATGGGTCTTACTTAGCCCAATGAACGTGAGGCTTGGGTCACTCGCTAGACCCAAATGGAATGGGCCTGGACCAGTCTTAAATCAACCCAAACAATAATTATAAACTCAAGTACTTAATCGAACCCCACCCATCCAATTAATTTAATTAACCCCCTAACTATAAAATAAGCTACCAAAAATTTAATTAACTTATTATCTTAAAAATAATTAACCTAATAACTAAAATGAAGAGTTTTAATAAAGAAACTCATTAATTTTACTAATATCAATCAAAAACCTGTAAGACCCTAATTTTGACCCTAAGATCCCTCATGGCATCATATCATTGCACATTGCATTTGCCTCAAGGATCATAGCATCTTGGCTCCTTAATCCTTGGGTTAGGATTTGTGTGAGTTGGTTTGAGACCACCAAGCATGCTTGAATTGTATATTATTGCTTTTCTTATTTTGTTTGCTAACCAAAAGCACAAAAATATGTCACTAACTTTGTCTATTTTGAAGCTTGAGCAATCATGTGATCCAAGGCTCCTAGGAGGCCCCTATGCTCAAAGAATGGCCAGATGAAAGTGAAAGCAAGCATGAAAATGGTTCCCAAAGCTCTCAATCATCACATATGCCTCCCAAGTATCTCAATTTGTCAATTTGATCAAGATAAACCAAAGGGTTTGAGGATTGTTTCCCAAGGAAACCCTAATTCAATTATGCATTGACTGTGCCTTGCTCATGAAGCAACCTCAACCCATGATCAAATACAATCAAGGTAAGTTATTTCATTCTTCATTTCATGCATATATGAGCTCATGTGAGTGTTCTCAATTATCAATTTATTAAGATTTGAAGTTTGGACTTGAGAAGTTGATCAGTCAATTCATCTAACTATTTTGAAATCCACTGAGACCTAACTTTTAATGTGTTTGTCAAATGAAGATGACCCCAAGAGAAAATATGTTCTTAGGAACCATATGAAAAACTTTCATGTTCATAAAAATCCATTTGAAACTTGGAAGGTCATCATCAGTTTCAAAACATTATAGGTCATTTTGACTGAAACCCTAATTTTAAGTCAACTTCTCAAGGACCCCACGCCTTCATTTTTTATGATTTTGAGGCGGGATCAAATGCATTGGAAATTTCAAGATGTCTACTTCAATTGTTATGTTGGAAACAATTTCATAATCCTAAAATAAACACATGTCATAATACAAAACATTATAGGTCACTTTGGACCAAAGTCATTGAAATGTGAAAAAGTCCAACTTCAAGTGCCCATAACGTTCTCATAAAAAATCCAAATTATGCAAAATGTAAGTCCAAATTGATTGTCTTGAAAATATCTACAACTTTTATGTTGAAGGTTTTGTAATTTGAGACTTGCATCATTGAAACAGAAGGGTTTGAAGTTGGTCCATTTTTGCAAAATTTCCATACACATGTTTTGCACCTTGAACTTCATGATCAGTTTTCAATATTCTCCCAATTCCAAATGGATTTTTGTTCAACATAACATTAGTTCCTCGTGTCAAGACCTTTCCAACCATTACCCGCATGCCTATGTTTCAATTTGGCAAGTGGTATTTTCGAAGAGGTGAAGATTTGTGTTCATTTATGGAAACCATATCAAATATTTGTGCACAAGCTAATTCCATCAAATATGCACGTCCAAAACACCTCACTTGCATCTCAACTTGCATTTGCCATTGCTTTTGGGCCTCCGATGCGCCTGTACAGGCCCATGCATGGAGGACCCAACTTCACATGCACACGGATTTTTCATTGCTTGCATCATGCTTGGCTATAAATAGAAGCTTCATTCCTCTTCAAAATTGAACCTCAAGACGCCCGAACTACTGCACAATTGAATCCCTAACCTTCACTCAAAGGAATTTTAATTTTTCTCTCAAATTTTCAAGCTCAGATTTCAACTTCATTGGTTGATCTCTGAACTTCAATTCCTTAGCCTAGCTTCTTTGTTACCTCAAGAACACACTGCATCAAAGAATTGGAGTGGATCAAGTCTTGTAAAGCTGCACTTCAAAGGTTGTTGTTCAAACTTTTTTGATTCGAAACTCCTTGGATACTGATCATTTCTTGTGTTTGTTGGTACCTCTGAAGTCCTCATGTGAGAGGCAATTGATCTGTGCATTTAATTTCATGAATTGAGCAAGCTCAGTATGAACACCATAAATTTCTATCTCAGTTTTCTCTCTATATAGAGATCTTGAGTGGAAACCAATGGCACAGGGGTGATGTACATCACCCCAGCTTTCTAAAGATATATAGATCGTGCATTTTGGTGAAGTGTCGAAAACCTGTAAATTTTGGCCGGAACGGTGAGTCTCGCCGGAGAAGATGGTGGTTTCCACCACCGTCCCCACGTGGACGAGTTCATGGCCATTGGATCTGTTGACTCTGATCTAATTTGGACGCTTGGTTGTTATGACTTTCATTTAATCAGCGTGTTTCTCTTTTGACTTTGGTATACCATGCGCGCACTTATCAACCATTTGATGCGCCACGTCAATTAATGAGATAAGATCAGGCGCTCCTTGTTTTTCCTATTTTCTAATTTTTCATTTTTATTTTCTTTAATTCCATTTTATTTTAAAAATTCATAACTTCTTTATTTTTAATCCAAAAAATATGGGACCAATTGCAATATTTCCCTTTTAAATTCTAGTTTCTGAAAATGATTTTTAATATTTTTTATGTTTCCATTTAATATTATTTATGAGTTTTCTCTTTTCTGGTTATTTTTAATTCATTTAAAATACTTTCCAATGTTCAAAAATGCCAAAAATATTTTCTTAACATCTTTGAATGATGATGAATCTATGAAAAATATTCTCATCAATTTCTTAATTGATTTGAGATTTATTTGAGATTTTAGTTCAATAATGTTATTTTTCTTTATTTTTAATTGTTTAAAATTAGTTTCTGTTTTCAAAAAATGATGAAATTTTTTGTCAAACCTTGTTTGACCTTGTTGAACTTATGATGATCCAATTGGACTTTTCCAAGTTGATTTGAATTGGATTTGAAGTTTGACCTTTATTTGTTTATTTTAATTCAAGTATTATTTTAATTCCAAAAAATACCAAAAATATTTTTATTGTTTCTTGACTTCTAAGCTTCATCTCACTTCTGTTTACCATTTATTGATGTTGATTCCATTCATATTTGATCAATGTGTTTTGCTTATGTCATTTAAATTTCATTTACGTCCATTCCATTTCTTCTTCTTCTTCTTTTTTCTTTTTGATCAATGAGTTAATGATTGGTGGTTAGCCTTGACATATGAGGGGCTTAACCTTCTTTGATCCAAATAAAATTCATCTTGATCAAAGATCAAGTGAATTGCTTTGCATTAGAGATAGGTTGCTTCTTGGTCAAGCAAAAAACCTAAATCCATACAAGATCATTCTTCTTTTCTTTTGGCATGGCAAGTTGTAGGAGCTTGGCTTACTAGTCATGGTCTCTAACTTGTGTTTGTTGCCTATAGTTTTATTGACCGGCCTCAGATAGGTGTGACTACTACACTAGTCCACTTACGATTGCTTAACATAGCGCTAAATTGCCTTATGGCACACTAACACTAACTACTAATTACTAAATTTTAATTCAAGTATTTAATTCTTGCAATTTACTTTAATGCAATTTAATTTCTTGCTCATTAATTCATTTTTCTTTGCCCTTTGCTCACTTGAGCTCATGTTTATGTTTATGCAATTTTCCTTTTGCTCACTTGAGCATATTATTGTGTATATACTATTGTCTTGTGCTTTGTTTTGTTTTGTTTGTGTGAACCCAATGCAAATGGAGAAAGGACTTAGATTTAGGACCTTACCTATGCTAAATGGAGTTTGAAGAGCAACTATGCCTCATTCCTTTAGAATGCTAAAAAGAAAATTTGTCAAAGAGCAACTAGGCCTCATGCCTTTAGAATGCTTAATCTTGAAGAAGACGTTGAAAGGACCTCTAATTCTAAACTCACTCTTGTCCATTCTTTTATTTGCATTGTGGAACTTTTTTATTTGTGTATTCTTATGTGCTAGGGATCCTAAACTTGAGCCAATTAGAAGAACCATTGTCATGAGAATCCAAAGTGAGAGATACAAACGCCAATTGGAAGATTCCTAGGAGCTTGATTGTTTGTTTACTTGGTTGCTTGAGTTATTTGCTTATTGATTGCTAAGTCCAAAGGAAGGAGCAACTTGGATCATCTTTATGATCTCAAGAAGGGAACTCCATGTGGTTTTATTTCTCTTCCCTCATCTTTGCATGTTTAGAACCTAGCCCTTCTATTCTTCTCTCCACTCTAACCCAAGCCAAACTTTTGTGCAAACATTAACATTGTTTTAAAAATTAGAGACCTAGGCATTATGCCTTTGATTTTTCAAACTCTTTTTATAACACTTATTTTGAATTGAATCTTAAGTCAACTTTGACCTTATTTTGTGAATACTTTTCATTTATAAATACAACTCACTCAATTTTTTTGTGGTTCCAATGACCATTTGTATTAAAGCTTTTCATAAACATTAGCTATTAGGTTTGAGTTATCCTAGAGGTTGATATAATACTCACCTATATCCTTAGTGATGGACTATAAGTCTTCCATGCTTATTATAGGGTTAACCCCTCACTAGCATGTTGAAGCTCTCCTCACATGGTGAATTTGTGGTTTTAGGTTGAGTTTTCTCCCTTTGATAACAAAAGACCTTTAAGGGTTTTGATCAATCAATTCACCAACTTCTTTTAAGATTTTTACCCCCGAACTACGAGGTTTTGATCCTACCTTTTTAAGATGGTACGTAGGCAATGGGTTTATCCATTCAAACACAAAAATTGTAAATAACTTGTACATTCTTTTCTCTTCTCCCCAATCATGTTTGCACAAATATCTTTTCACAAATACCAACCTACCTTACAACATTTGTAAAAAGGGCTCCCTTAGAGTACTAAGAATGTTTTGGGTGCTTAAAACCTTCCCATTGCATAACCAACCCCCTTACCCAAATCTCTGACATTTTTATTAGTTTTTGATTTGATAAAACTTCTCGGTTTTTGTTCGCTTTCTAACCTTTCCTTTGGATAAATAGAAGTGCGGTGGAGACTCGAATTGTATGATTTACTTTTGATTTAGTTAATAAATCTAAAGGTAACGAATACCCCGCTACAAAACCTAATTAACCTTATTACTAGCCCTAAACAAAAATTAACTAACCAAATAAACCTAAAATAGGTAACCAAAGACCCATGACAATATTAACTTATTGGTTATCTAAAAATGGGATCAATGGTTTGGAAACGTCAAAAGGGTCCTCCTTTGACTTTTTAGGTTGTTGGGGTTGACCAGATGCCTTATAAAGGCCCCTGATCCTGTCAATGACCTAGATTCTAAGTCAATCACAAGAAAGAAAATGTGGTCAAAATTTGGGGTACGACAGTTGCCCCTATTTAATCAGCTTCAAACTGAGATGATGATGATGGTGAGTCTTCATCTTCTCAGGGAGGAGATGGTTAAATATAAAGAGGAACCCTAATTTTGATTGTGGGGTTAATAGACTCTAGAGCCGAACAAGGATTGATCAATCCTTGGTTCCCTGTTGGAATCCCACTTTAATGTATCCCTGATAATATCTCTTTGCATATGATTCCCATAATCACAGAAATCGGGCAGGACTCAGACGATCCTCTGATCGTTGTTTGATAACCTTTGTAGAACCCCTGATAAAACTCTTAATAAAATCCCTTGCAAAAATCTTAATGAAACCCCTGATACAACTTCTGATGGAACCCCTGATGATAAGACCTTGATAAAACTCTTTTGACAAAACCCTGATGAAACCTCTTGATTAATCCCTGATGATCAGTTTCAACCCCTTCGAGTGAAACTAGCATATGATTCCTATGATCATCCAATCGTGTCACTATTATCAGGTTGGACTTTAGTGATACCATGATCACTCTAGATGAAACCCCTTTGCTAAAAACTCTGGTGAAATCCCTTGATAAAATTCTGGTAGAACCCTTTGATGAAACTTCGGATAAAATCCCTAGATGAAATCCTTGATAAACCCTTTTGATGAAATCCCTTGACGAAACCCTTTGATAGAAATCTGGTGAAACCACTTGATGGAACCCCTTGATGAAACTCATGATAGAGCCCCTTGGTAGAATCCTTTGATGAAACCCCTGATAAAATCCTTGGTGAAACCCACAGTGAAACCCTGGTGGAACCCTTTGATAAAACCCTAATGAAACCCCTCTGATAAAAATTTGATGAAATTCCTAATGAAACCCTTAATGAAACCTTTGATGAAACCACTTGATGAAACCCTTTTGATCCACTTTAACCTTTATGGGTGAAACTTGCATACGATTCCCATGATCATACAATCATTTTACGGGAGTCATGTAGTACTCTATTGATATCCCGATCACTCTGGATGAAACCCCTTGGTAAAATTCTTGAAGAACCCGTTGATGGAATCTTTCAATGATATTCTTGATAAACCCTTTTGATGAAATCCCTTGACAAAACCATTTTGATAAAATCTCTTGATAAAATTTTGGTGGAACCCTTTGATAGAAAATTCAGGTGAAACCCTTTGATAAATCCATGATGAAACCCCTTGATAATAATACTTTGTTGAAACTTCTTGGTAAAACCCTGGTGAACCCTTGGTGGATAATGCTCTGATGAAAACCCCTTTATTGAACCCATTTGATAAAACTCCTTAGATAAAATCCCTTGGTCAAATCCCTTGGCAAACCTGATATATGGAACGTGTCTCGTGTGTGGGATAGGTTAATAAGCTAGAGATGTGAGAGGTGAAGACCTGCTCAATAGTTTATAACGATCATTCAAGATGACCGACTATTGGATAGATTCCTTTGACGACTCACGGTGAGTGAGTTTGCTGGGAAAGTCCTTTATTGAAAAGGATATGCGAATTTGTTACTTACTGGGGAAGACTGATGTCACGTAAGATGACTGTCTACTAGGGAATATGCTTCCAGGCGAGGTTCCCTAAGGAGCGCGAGTGCTAGAGAAAGTCCTAAGAAATCCCTGCTAGGATCTGGTGAAGGAATTGTATACCATTAGGGCATACTAAGGACAATGCTACTAAGTATTTTCTGCTTGGAGAATGATTTCCAAGGATACTTGCTGGGGAATTGTCCTTAAGACCGACCCACTGGGGTGTACAGCGAGAAAAGAGCTGGGGAGAAGCTTGGACATATATCTATCACCGATTTAGCTGGGGATTAATCCATAGTTTCACGATGAGTCTGAGTCTCAGTGTATGTTATGTTATGCACGTTTAGAGTTTGTATGGCGTAATGATCCATATTCATGGATATGTTATGTGTGATATGATGTATTAGTGCAATGATTGATGCACAAAATGTGTTAGTCTTAGGCTGCACCATTAAAGATTGGGCCATTTGTAGATATTGAGTGTCAAGCAAGGTTGGGCTTTTGTGAGATGCCAATCAAATTTGGGCTTTTGGGGTGAATGTCAAATGAGGTTGGGATTTTTGGATGTAGGTGCCAAGTAAGATTGGGCTTTTTTGTGGTTCCAAGTAAGATTGGGCTTTTGTAGATGTTAGATTCATGATATGGGAACATGCTATATGAATGAGATGATATGCATGGTTTGACGCTAGAGCGTAGCGACATGACTAATGCATGACAATGATTTGAATGTTTCCATAAGTGCCCCTATGGTGGGTCATGGACTGTTAGGGCTTAGAGAGGTTGTTCATGTAACCATGATATTTTGTCAAAAGGTGGTATGGTGTTACGCTAGCATGGCTTCCCGATACTCGTTTCAAACTTGACGAATGTTGATGTATGAAAGAGCTTGTATGTGCATCTTGAAAGCATTGAGAGGGATTGTCCCTGTAGTATCCTATAATTTCCCTAGCCTGTTGGATTTTTGGAGAAATTTGCCTCGATATGAATGTGAAACGGCTTAGCCATACCATCCACTTTAGACGGCCTACTGTAGTATTAGCCTTGGAGAGATTCTTCCTTGAGTAATCGACCCTTGGAATGATTTCTCACCGATAAACTTTTCTTTTAAAGTGGTCTCTTTTGATTAAGCCTTATAGCGATTTGCCCCAGATTGATTGAGCCTTGAAGGGTATTTCCCTTGTTTATAGGTCTTCATTGAAGGATTTTCCTGAAAAGGAACTTGGATCCTACCATTCTTGGATACAACCTTGATATGAACTACCCCAATATTTAAATCTTGAAAAGTCTGCCCCTGATTATTAGGGTCTAGAGGAGTGTCATGAGAAGGAACTTGGATCATGCCATGTTGTGATATGACCCTAATAAGAACTGCCCCTAGTATCTAAATCTTGCAAGGTATGCCCCTAATTAACTGATGTTTGATCAATTATTGGAATGATATGCCCCATGTCACTAGGGTCTGGAAAAGTTGCATGAAAGAAAACTTGGGTCCCACAATGCTTCAATGTGACCTTCATATGAATTACCCCAGTATTTAACTTTTCGAAAGTATGCCCCATGACTAACTGACTTTTGGAGTGGTTGGCTCCACTGTGCTACTTAGGTGGCCTTCCCTAGTATGAGATCTTGAAAGGTTCTCCCCTTATCATTAGGGCCATAGAGGTGATTCAACATCGGTGGGTCAAATCTTAGGACACTTTGCCCCTAGTTAGTATGATCTTCAGATGATCTGCCCATGATTATAAGGATTTTCCCCTAATAGGAAGGATCCTTATGTGACTTTCCCCTAGAGTCTTGAAACTGTTCTCCTTTGATCAGACCATTGCTGAAATTTCCTTGATGCTAAGTATTGATTTGTGAGAAAAATGTTCTTTTTGAAAAGTAATTCTAACGTCATGCTCATGCAAGTTTTTGAAATAAAAAATTGTTATGGAAAATGGATATGGTGTATACAGATGATATCTGGCCATGAGGTTCGCACAAATGAAGATGTGAAAGTGGGGTTAGTAATGATTTAACAAAATTTTGGAGTCAGCTTAATGCAAATTTCGCTGAGTATGATTTCATAGTGAACCAAGGGTCTGTATCTATCCAAGGGTATGATGCTTGTCTCCATGCATAAAATCGACCCCAACAAATCAAATCATTTTTTTCCTTAGGGATTTCTCTTCAAAACCTTTCAATAAGGACGTGTTACTTCCGTTCTACCGTGAACGAAGCTTAAGCCTCCATGTGCGAGCAAGTAATGTTTAACTGCTAGAGTCAAACCAAACATATCCACTTTACCGCAAACAAGAAAATACTTTCCGCCCCCATGATAGAGTATACAAGCAAGTGAGCAGTAGCACGCTGTAACACCTCAAAATTTGCCCTCCTCTCTTGGGACTAGCTTAGCATATTGCATTTCATCTTGTAGGATATTAGTCATTGCATATTTGCATATCATGTGGAAACACTGAGCAAGTCATCCTCCTAAGTCTTTATCAGAAGATAGAAAGGTTAAAAGATTCAAGCCTGAGGGTCTCGTGAATTGATCACTAATCATCTGAGGGTTTGTGATTCAATAAGGGTTTATTGGTTCTTCAAGGAGATGGGTTATTATCTTGGTAGAAATGGTACATCATCATCATCATGGTCTTATCATCACCAAGAGGTTCATTGTGTCTGATCATGTTCCTTGGGGTTAGGGTTTTGACCTCTGGTCAACCCTAATCAGTTGTATTATGCCAATCAGGGTTTGTTAAGGAGATGAGGTCTTCATGGAGATGGGGATCATCACATGGTTTTAATGAGCTTGTGAAAGCTAGGGTTTCATTTTGGAGCCATTTCATCAGGAGATTGAGGCTCAAATTCATCTGTGCATGACCAAGTCATCTATCAACTGAAAAAGTCAACCACAAGTCAACTGTTGGATTTGGAGGTGGGAGAGGGTTAGAAATACTTCATTCATGTTCAAACAAGTCTCATTTGACATTTCAAACATCAACATTGAAGAAAACAAAGTCAGGACAAAACTTTCCAAAAATAGAAAGTGACTTATAATTCAAAATTGCCAAAAATGGAAAGGTTTCTCCTCAAGATTACATGACCAAGAAAGCTTCAAATGAAATTTTGTCCAACATGAAAGTTGAAGATATTGTTCTCCCCTTTCCAAAACGTCCAAGAACATGAATTTCTCATGTATGGTTGAGAAGTTATGGATCAATCATGGCCAAGCAAATTTGAACTTCAAGAGTGCATAACTTTCACACCAAAAGGCCAAATGAAGTGGTTCTTTTTGCAACATTCTTGTTTTGACATGCTCTATCCAATTCATGCATCATAGGCCATGCATTTTGATCACAAAAATATTTGACTTTCCATTTGAATTTTGGAGGGAAAAGTCAAATTCAAAAACAATGCATTGTCCATTCATTGTTCCACTTGCCTTGGCTCCAAAACAATATTTCATGTGGATTTCAAGTGAATTTCGTGCACTGTAGCATTGCATGCATGCATGAGGGGTGAATTGGACAATTTGGCATTACACTTCAATTTCACTTAATCCTTTCCATTTGCTTAATCATGATTAGCATACATCATTAGCAGCACATATATATATATATAGCATAATCATAACAGAAATTGGATTAACACTTCATTTTGCTCAGATCTAGATCTAATTCACCAATCTTCACAATTTTTTCTCTCACTTTTTCATCAAAATTCTTCACAAATATTGCTTTGTTCTTGATCAAATCATCATCCATAAGCATAATTGAGTTGGATTGAAGCAAGGTTTCAAGGATTTCGTGCAGATTTGGAACTATTGAAGCTCACCTCCATCAATGGCAGTTGAAGATTCAGGCAAGATCCAGTGCAATTGAGCTATCAACATTCATCCATTAAAGCATATGAGAGCTTAGGATCATCTGTTTCTACATTACAAGGCTTGAAAGCAGCAAATCCAGTTCTGCACTTCCATTAAGGTCAGATTTCGAATGTCATAATTCATAAAATTGTGATATGCATGTGGTAGATCTTTGAATATGGAGAACACTGAGCTTTGTATCGTTGAATTTCATTAAGAAATGAACAGGATATGCTAGATCTAAGTTTTATGTATGAAACTTCCATGGCTCGAAACTTTGAATATAGGACGAATTAGGGCAAAATAATCCTTGATCCATGTTGTATGATGAAAGATCTATCCAATGGTGTGGTTGTTGTGAATTTCTGGACGAATTTGTTCTTGGCCTGAAGAACACGTATGAACATGATGAATGTCTTAGGGTTTTGTTTTCCAGATCCTGTTTGATCTTGCTAGCACGCGTTTTGCATGAGTTTCGTGTTATTAGACCATGCATTGGTCCACGCTGGCTTGACGTGGCATATTGATTGGTGGATAACGCTTGCCCTGGCCACATGTACTTAAGTGAAACGGTGCGTTTCACTTAAGGGCGCTCAATTCAAAAGCGCACACGGTTCGAATCTTGCTCAGTGCATTTCCAAATTGGCCTTTGCATATTATTCCATGTTCTTCCATTCATTCATGCTATGCCTTTCCACATGTTTTTTTTATTTTCCATTCACTTAGAAAATTCATATCTCAATGAATAATGATCCAATTGGCCTGGGAGTTTTTGCACTTTGTTCCTCATCATGTCTAGTATTTTATGACTATTTTTCCAGAAATTGTGCACGCATGAAAATTGTTTTGGCCTAGGGTTTGTTCATATGTGTGCTATCTTGTACCTTGCTTGCCATTTGCTTCATGAAATGATGAGTTCTGATCCAATACTTTTGAAACTTTGCATGCTTAAACTAGACATCCTTAGGGACATTTTGGTATAGAGTTTGCATTTTTCTCATTTCTGGTTGTTGAGATATGATCTGGTTAATGTAGGTGTGACAATGTATGTCACACCATTGCTTGCTCAATTTGTTGATTTTCTTTGCTATGCCAATTAAATGCCAAATGATGTGATTATTTGCATGATGCTACTTGTGGATGTTAGGATTGATCCTGAATTTTTGTGGAATTTTTGGATTGGTTTCTGATTTGTTTGGTATTTTTATTTCTGGATGACCATTGGTGGACTTTTGGCTAGTCATGAACTTTAATGATTTGTGAAATGCTTGATGTTTATCATATGAACTTGAAATTTTGTACATTGATTCTAGACACATTGAAGTTTATTGTGGCTTTGATTGGAGGCATTTATCATGTTCCAACTCTGTTTTAGGCTTGTGTTAAGATGATGTATCAAATTGTGCCTTCTTTGAGCTTGTTTTGCTTTCCTTGCCTTAGTGAATTTAATCGCCATGCTTAAACTTGTCCAGATGCTTTGAATTTTGGTGTGATGACCATGTGATATGTGCTGTTTAGCCATGTTTTTTATTGAGATTTATTGAATCATTTTTGAATTGATGTGGATTTTTTCATTCTGTTGCCTCAACGTGGTTCCAACTTGCATGCCTTGCCATGATTGCTTTGTGAAATGAATTTGGTTGATGCTATTGACATGAGACTTTTTGGATGATGTTCTTATTTGATTGAGCTTGATTCATGTTAATTTTCATGTTCTGTTTTGAATTATTTCTACCTCTTTGACCCTAGGCCTTGTCCTAGTGGTTGGTGCTTATGTTTGAGCTTTGTTTTCAGGATAAGGAGCATATGGTCATAAGGGAATTGATTCACATTGCTTGAATTGGGTTGATTGGTTGATGTTGACTAACATTGATTTGTTTTGTAGGTTGCTTTTAGCTCATTTGAGTTGAGCTTGTGCCTTGCACATTGTAGCTTGCACTTGTTGTTTGTTTGACTGTGTACAGTTAACTGTTGACTATTGGATTGTCTGTTTGACTTTTTGAGTTGTGTACTGATTGAGTTAGATTGATTTCAGGTACATTAGTTGCTTAAGTTTTTTGAACTTGCTTTTGTTGTTGCTTGGTTGCTTGACCATTAGAGGTATAACTCACTGACTTCATGTAGTCTGGAAGACCTGTCCTGTTACTTGGGCAGGCACCTGTCTGAAGCCCTCCTTAAGAGGCAATGCTTGTGTTTGTTTATGTTTGTGCCAAGCAGGAAAAGACCTTTGATAAGGCAATTGGCAGATAAAAGAGATGTGCAATCCATCTCCTGCTATTCAGTTGAGTCATCCCTTTGCTCACACACCTTGTGTTGATGCATTGTGGATATTAACCCAAGATCTATGTTGAGTCAATCATATGTGGATAGAAGAGTTCCTGCTTTCTGAACTCCCACACCTTCTATTTGAGTCAAGCTCTCCCAGGCCAGGGATAAGAGCTGTGAGGCACACCCCTCACTTCCTATTTCATCTGCTTAACCCTAACTCTCAATGTTAGGGTTAAGAGCTAATTACACCCGATTACAGTTGGCTTGTGATTCACAGCCTAACCCTTGTGTGAGCCCACTTTATTTGTATATAGTGTGTGCTAATTGTGTGTATGTTTGCTTTGTTTGTCCTGATTAAGATAGCTTGCTACCTGTGCAAGTTAGATAGAAACCTCAACCTATGACCATTGTGGAATACATGATAACTATTAGGCTCGAGTCAGTCTCCCTTCTAGTTTGTCATTTCCCAGTCTCTGGTTAGGAGAAAGTTTCTCCCCTGTTCAGGGGAACTACGTTGCCCTGATCCTCATACCAGATGAGGTACGTAGGGAGGAGGTCGTACGAGATCTCTCCGGGCACCCTTTTTCTTTTTGTGTGTGTTTGCTTGGCAGTTGCTAGGCTCGAGTGCCAAACTCCTTAGTAACTTGTTGTGTGTTAACCTTTGTGTGTGTTAGGAGATGGATGTAAGCCCAACGATTGGCATTTCGTATCCTATTGTTGTGTGCTTGGAGTCCGATATAAGTCCAGCAATTGGCATTTGGTTTCCAGTGTGGGTTTGTTGGTTCGGAGTCTGATGCAAGTCCAGCGATTGGCATTCGGTTTCCATGTTTGCCTGTGTTTGTATTTTGTTTTGTTTGGCGTGCGTGAGCCGAACTACGGTAACTCTGATTCTCATTCCAGATGAGATACGTAGGCATAGGATGCGATATCCTAGCGAGCCCGTTCCCCTCTTTTTCCACCTGTGTCTTATTCCAGTGTGTGTGTGCATTCTTTTGAGCAGTGTTTAGCAACCTTTCTTCTATTCTTTTGAGCGTGGATCCCGTCGAGTACGACGGATGCGTAGGGGTGCTAATACCTTCCCTTCGCATAACCGACTCCCGATCCCATCTCTCTTTGGTCTCGAGACCATGTCTTTTCCAGGTTTACTTCGAGCGTTTCCTTTCCCTCTTTGGGATAAATAACGCACGGTGGCGGCTCTGTTTGTTTGTTTTTCCCGCCGGTTGTTTTTCGCGGATGCGACAGTTGGCGACTCTGCTGGGGATTATAGAAGTTGACCTCTTGCTGGTCCATCTTCCCTAAGCGAGTCTCTCCTAGCGTTCTCTAGGATAGTTTAGGTTGCTTGTGTTGCTCTATTTATTGCATTTATGATTATTATGTTGTATATATGTGCATATCTATTTGCATGCATCATACTATCATGTTGTTGTTCTCTGTACAGGTGGTTCCTATGATTTGGGGTGGGTGTTCTGAGTGGGGCTAAAACCCAGGCCCGAGTATACACCTAGGATTAGCGTGGTCTCATGTTGCTTCTCATGTTAGGTCAACATGATTTTGGCGACGTGACATACCACAAGCCGGACGAGGTTCATTTGAGAGTGCTCTTCCTTTGTGGGGTATTCCACTTTGGTTGAGTCACTCCATCTGAGCTATTGACTTCGGTGACCGTTCTTTCCCGGATCTTTGGTTTAGACGATCTTAAGAGAGCTACAACGGCACACCCGAAAGGGCAATCTCGTTGAGTATCTTTGCCCGATTGTCGAGACCATTATCCGCCTTAGGATGACCTGATTAGAATTTACCTGTGAGGGGATGGGTGATTCTTACAGATGCATGTTCTGATGGTGACTTTGATGGTGACTAATGGTTCAGCTATTGATCAGAGTCCTATTTATGAGTCGGATTTATGGATATTTATTTCCGAGACGCCGGAGTTCCGTCCGTGATGTTTATCAGTGGGGATCCGTTTATTTCAGGATTCCCCGGGCTGGTTCAGAGGGGTCTTGTGTGGTTATCAGATCAGTGAATCTCTGGTGATAATGGCGATGTACCTTTCAGTTCCGTTTATTTCGGAATCCTGAGTTGGATTTGAGGTTACATATTTCTTCAGATGATTGTGATCAGTTCAGAGGCCGTAACTCAGTGCAACAGATGTTCAGATGACTTGGAGGATGGCACAATGCATTGCATTCATACATCATCATCATTCACATTTTGCATTTATCTGCATCTAACTCATGTTTATCCATATGCAGGGACATTTTTGATTGAGATCCTGGTTGAGAGACTTCTTTGTTCCAGACATGAGGACCGGTTTGAAGGACGATGTTGTATACAGTTTCTTCGACCCAGAGATTGGTGTGCTGAGAGATACGATAGCATTGATTACACCCGACCATGTGGGGATGTTCCGGGAGGCATACGGTGGTATTCTGAAGTTGGTTTTTAGGCTCACAGACAGTGATAGGAGCGCCATCTATACTCTTCTCCAGTTTTACGACCCTGGTTTGAGATGTTTCGTCTTCCCGGATTACTTGTTGGGACCCTTGATGGAGGACTATGCTAGCATCCTGGGTATTCAGATCCGAGATCAGATTCCTTTCTTTGCCACTAAGGGGGAGCCTGATGTTGCTGAGATTTCTCGTGCTCTTTATTTGGGCCCAGAGATGACAAAGGGGGGTTTGAAGGAGAAAGGAAAATTACCCGGTTTTCATTTGAGTTTCTTGGAGGCTAAAGCCAAGGAACACGCTGTTGTGGGTAGTTGGAAGACTGTCTGTGCCTTGATTGCTGTGAGCATCTATGGGATCATCCTGTTTCCTAATCAGAAGAACTTCGTGGACATTAAGGCTATCAGGTTGTTTATACAGAGGAATCCTATTCCTACGCTGGTTGGAGATGTGTATTACTCGGTCCACCATCGGAACGAGAAGCGGCGTGGGGGATTGATCCGGTATTGTGCTCAGCTGCTGTATAAGTGGTTCATGGGGTACTTACCTTCCAGAGGTGCCTTTGCCTTTCTTGATCCTACTGTCAAGTGGTCATTCAGGCTGATGGGTTTGCGGGCCAAAGACATTGCTTTGACTCACAACGGTATGGCTGGACGAGATTTCATTTACAGTTGTGGGAGTCTTCCCAACGTACCTCTTATAGGAGTTCAAGGTTGCATTAATTACAACCCGGTTCTTCTTAGGAGACAAATGGGGTTTGCTGTGGAGGGTCCTCCTCTTGGACGAGAGATTCAGGAGTCTTTCTACTTCCCGATTGAGGGCAATCAGGCCAAGTTGAGGCAAGTGTTGGATGAGTGGCGTGATATTCAGAGGAAGGGCAAGGTTCCTTTTGGCAAGGTTAACAGCAGGTCTTTTCCTCGATTTGATGATTGGCTTAGGAAGAGGATTGAGCTCACACATCTACCATTTCCGGGAGGTGATCCTTGGTGTCCTATGATTGAGGGTCCACGTTCTTCTGTCAGTATGGATGAGTTCCTTGAGATGAAGAGAGCCAGAGATCAGTTGCAGGCGGAGAAAACTGAATTAGAGATGAGTGTTGCTCGGATTCAGAGGTCTAATCAGGAGATCAGAGTGAGGATGGAAGATCAGGATAAGAGACATGCTCTTGAGGTGAAGCGCTTTGAGATAGACACTGCTTATTACCGGAAGGTCAGCCAAGCGTTGGAGTCGTGTACAAAGGAGCACGACATCACCAAGGAGAAGTTGGCCAGAGCTTCGAAGGTCATTGAGGATGAGAAGAGAAGACAAATCCTTGTGAGGGATCAGAGGGACGACAGAGTCAGAATCCTCGTCGCCGAGTGGGAGTCAAAGTTAAAGATTAAGGAAGCAGAGAAGGTAAAGATCATTGCTGAGAGAGATCATTATATCGCCGAGAGAGATCATTATCAGGCTGAGAGAGATCACTACTTCAGACAGATGAAGATTCACCGGAAGGAGATAGGGAGATTGTAGCAGGAGAACACTGAGCTCAGGTTCGCGGTGAAATTTACCAAGATGGTAGATGATGCAGAACCGTCTGTTGGACCTCCTTCAGTGTAGACCTTTCTTATTTGTGTTGGATTACCGTCAGGCCTGTTGACGGAATTCATTTGTTTGTATTTCCTTTCCGATTCTGGAGAATTGTATTTGATTTGTATCAGACTTGATGTATGACTATGGCACTTATTGTGCACTTTTGATATGCAGTGGTTATTTTCATTCAGTGATCGATCTTCAAGCTTTATTTGCTTTCCTGTATGCACTCACACAGCACACACATGGTTGAGTGGTATCTTTGCTAAATCATATATCTCTGATCTGTATGGTGAAATCATTTGATGAATGTCAGAATATTGATGTCGGATTATTATCTATCTCGATGAAGCCAGGATCGAGAAACAGAGTGTTCCTCATATGGATAGACATTGTATTCATGTGTGAGTCATAATAACCTGTCTTCTGTTTTGCAGGTGTCAGTTTCTAACATGTTTGGGTTTACTCAGGAATCATTGCTCGTGCTCGTAGAGTTGTACCTTTGCACTCAACACGTCCACACAGATACTTCACCAGACGCAATACACCAAGGCTGATGGATCTACCTAATACAGACTTTCTCGAGCTGAAGGAGAAGATGAATGAGTTGATTAACATCATGCAAGGGTTTGCAGTCGGGCAGAAGGCACTGGCTGATAAAGTAGAGAAGCTCGAGCGGGCTTCAGCCGCCAACAGTGGTGTTAATCTGGATGGTGTCTCTAACCATGGTCTGGGTGGTTCTAGGGACGGTGGAAAGAGGACAACGGTGGGTGTAGTGACTAACAATGTCGGTGGGTTTGGTGCTGCCATAGGTGGTGGACTTGGTAATATGGGAAATAATCTGAAGGATGATCAGTTCCCTCCTTTCCTAGAAGCCCTAGAAGATAGGGAAGCAGATCAATTCTCTATGTTGAATGAACCATTCGGCCAGTACGGTGCCCAACCGCCAAACAAGGAAATTCAGGTGCTGGCAGAAAAGATCAGGGCTCTGGAAAGCCATGCTACTCCGGGGGTTGTCAATATGTCGAACATGGGGCTGGTAGAGGGGATTGTGATCCCACAAAATTTTAAAGCGCCTGCGTTTGATAAATATAATGGGAGTTCTTGCCCGGAAATTCATCTCCAGGCCTTTGTCCGGAAAATTTCTGCCTATACAACAGATCAGAAGCTCTGGATGTACTTCTTCCAAGATAGTCTGTCTGGTGGATCTCTTGAATGGTATACCAAGTTGAAGTCTTCGGATATCAAGAGCTGGCAGGATCTCGGAGATGCATTCTTTAAACAGTACCAGTTCAATGCTGACATGGCTCCTAGCCGTACCCAGCTGCAGGGTATGTCTCAGAAGCCGAGTGAAGGGTTTAAAGAATACGCACAGAGATGGAGGGAGTTGGCTGCCAGAGTTCAACCTCTGCTGGTGGATCGGGAGATGTCTGATCTGTTCATGGGTACTCTGCAGGGGGTTTTTGCTGAAAGGATGGTGGGTTGTCCCGTCACTGGCTTTGCTGATATAGTAGTGGCTGGTGAGAGAATTGAAAGTTGGTTGAGAATGGGGAAAATACAGGGAAATGCTCCGTCGTCTGGAGTAAAGAAGCCATTTGGGAATGGTCGGCGCAAGAATGAGGGAGAATCGAGTGCTGTGTATGCCCAAAGGGGACACGGTAGGGATCGTTACTACCAGCACACTACTGCGGTAACCACCCCTGCTGGTAATCAATCGGTACAACAGTAGCGTCAGCCACCTCAACAGAGAGCATAGAGAGCTGGGTACCAAGTGAGGGGAAAGGGGATTGATCGTCAGTTCGATAAGCCGCCCGTGACATATGCTTTATTGTTTAAAAAGTTGATGGATCTTGGGTTGGTTCAACCAAGGACGATGGTTCCGTTAAGATCAGATCAGAGGCCTCCTAACTATGATGAGAACTCCGAATGTGAATTTCACTCTGGTGCCCCAGGACACAATGTGGAGAATTGTAAAGCTTTTAAGCATATTGTCCAGGACCTGGTGGATTCCAAGGCCATTAATTTTGCACAATCTCTAAATGTTAATGCTAATCACACGCCCGCGCATGGTCAAATGGGGATGAGTGCAATTGCTGAGGATATGAGGACGATTGGGATGATGAATGGGGATCAGGTAAAAGCTCCAATGTCTGTGGTTCAGAGACCTTTGATGAAGAATGGAGATTTCCCTGGTTGTGATAATTGTTGTGCGGCTGTCGCCACAAACGGGTGTGTAATGATGAGGGGAACGGCTCAGAGAATGATGGAGGTGGAAATGGATGGTGAAAAATTTGAAACACCATGTCAGGCAGTTGAAACCGTCAAGGTGGAGAATGCCATTATTGCTGAGAAAGAGAGAAAATCGTCCATTTCTTCTTACAAACAGGCTGTGGAAGTGGTGAGAAATGGAGGGATCCCAGGATGAGGAAAGATCATAGACATTGTGGTGAAGGCGGATATGTTCGGGGTTGGCTCTCAGCCGGATCAAGGGTCGTCTAGACAAAACAGAGGACGTCGTCCACCGTTCACATTTGTCAGTGCCGGAGTGTTGGATCCAAGTCACGCCTATACAGTGGGTGAAGAGATTGACAGTGACCGCGAGCTGGAGTCGTGGATAAAATCGTGCATACCCGGGAACTGGAAGGCCTCAAAGATCTTCACTATCACTCATCCGGAAGAGTAATGTTTTCTGTTTTCAGTTTTATTTGCATGGAAGCCATACGTTTTTCCCGAAACGTAATGGTCCATTGTAAGGGCCACCTCATGTTTCATTTTGCAACATTTTGCATCATTAATAAATGGATGTTTTTGTAGTTAAAAGCGGTGTTCCCTGTTTTTCATTTATTTTTGCAGTTTAAAAATAAAATAAAAATGGCAATGTTTGTTTTCATTTTTTCCCCTTTTTGATTTGTCTCGTTCCGACTTCGAAAAGTAATTCTTCGGATCTCATTGATAACAATTTGGTTACACCTCTGTATGACTTCGACAATCCGATCTATCATGCCAAAGAAGAAGGCGAAGAAGATTGTGATCTGCTGGAAAATTAGCCAGGTTGTTGAAATAAGAGGAGAAGGTGATTCAGCCGCAGGAGGAGCGGGTTGAGGTTGTTATTCCAGGCACCGCCGAGGTCAGAAGGGAAGTGAAAATTGGGGCCGCTTCAGAGGCGAGTCGAAAGCAGAATGGTAGCCCTGTTGAAAGAGCATGTGGATACCTTCGCTTGGTCGTGTCAGGATATGCCAGGGTCGGATACCGATGTCGTTGTGCACAAGCTACCATGGAGAGAAGACTGTCCTCTAGAGAAGCAGAATGCCGGTGCCACATATCAGAGAGCCATGGTGACTTTGTTTCATGATATGATTCATCATGAAATTGAATGCTATGTTGATGACATGATAGCAAAGTCCCAAATAGAAGAGGGGTATCTGGTAGGTCTAGCCAAGCTGAGTGGACCAGTTGAGATAATTCAGACTGAGGTTGAATCCGAATAAGTGCACTATCAGAGTGCGTTCCGGCAAGTTGCTGGGGTTCATTATATGTGAAAGAGGAATCGAGGTTGATCCTGCTAAAAAAAAAGAAAGAAAAAAAAGAAGAAGAAAAAAAGAAAAAAGTAATACAAGAAATGCCTGAACCGAGAACAAAGAAAGAGGTTCGTGGTTTCTTAGGTAGATTGAACTGCATTTCACGGTTCATATCTCACCTAACAGCCGCGTGTGAACCCATATTCAAGCTGAGAAAGAAAAGATCAAACGGTCAGGTGAAATAATGATTGCCAAGGGGCATTGAGAAATAAAAGAATAAGTTGCAGGAGCCTCCGATTCTGTTGCCTCCCTGTGGAGGGAGACCGTAAACCCTGTACTTGACAGCCCTCGAGGGGTCCATGAGGTGTGTACTGGGGCAGCATGACGAGTCCGGTCGAAAAGAGCATGCAATTTACCTTAGCGAAAAGTTTACCGACTGTGAAACAATACGTTCACTGTTCGAGAAAACTTGCTGTATTTTGGCATAGACTGCTCGCCGACTGAGACAGTATATGCTGGTTCATACCACTTTGTGGATTTCAAGATGGATCTGATCAAGTACATATCTGAGAAGCCAGCAGTGACCGGACGGGTTGCAAGAGGGCAAATGATTTTGATTGAATATGATATTCAGTACATCTCTCAGAAAGCAATCAAGGGGAGTGTATTGTCTGACTACCTCGCCCAGTAATCCACTGAGAATTATCAACCAAGGACGTTTGAGTTCCCTGATGAGGACATCTCGAGGTGCTCAAATCGAAAGATTGTGAGGAACCGATCCCGGAGGAGGGGCTTGACCCTGAATCCGAACGGATTCTGATGTCTGATGGGGTCACTAACATGAATGGAAGTGGAGTTGGTGCTGCTTTGGTTACGCCAAAAGGATCCCACATTCCTTGTGTTGCCTGACTGACATTTGAATGCACCAAAGACATGGTGGCTGAGTACGAAGCTTGTATCCTGGGTACTGAACTTCGGTGCGTACATCTACTGGGGCAACGCCTTTCTCACTCGTGTATGGAATGGAAGCGGTGCTACCGGTTGAGGTTCAAATTCCCTCTTTGAGAGTCCTGATGGACGTGAAGTTGCAAGAGGCTGAATGGGTAAGGACCCGGTACGAGGAGTTGAGCCTGATTGAGGAAAAGAGGCTGGCGGCCATCTGTCATGGGCAGTTGTACCAGCAGCGGATGAAGCGTGCTTTTGACCGAAAGGTACGACCTCGTGTGTATCACGTGGGAGATATGGTGCTGAAAAGGATCTTTCCTCCTCAAAACGATCGTAGGGGCAAGTGGACACCCAATTATGAAGGTCCATTCGTGGTCAAGAAGGTTTTCTCTGGTGGAGCCTTGTTGTTAACGACCATGGATGGCGAAGATTTTCCATCCCCTGTGAATGCAGACGCAGTTAAAAAATACTTCGTATAAAGAGACCCGCTGGACGAAAAGAATAAAATAGTCCAGGCAAAAATGGGCATCTCGGCGAACCGAAAAAAAATGAATGAAAAGGTTCGGGCAAAAGTTAGGGATAACAATGAAAAAACTGTACACCCGGCAAGTCGAAAACCTGAAAAGGCGACTTGGGCAAGAAAGGGTATCCCGGTGGACTGAAAACCCGAAAGGGCGGTCCAGGCAAAAGAGGGATTGAAACGAACAACTGCGTTCAGCATGATCGTTTGCGCTTTGGTTAAGACACATGGATAATCCCCGGTAGGGAACAGTCGGAATCGTCTTGTTCAGAAGGCAGAAAGCACGGAGACTCTGAGGACATATGGGGTGTAACCGAGTTGGAACTCGATGAGATCGTGGTTTCACATTGCCATTAGGATAGATTTTTCCTTTTGTGCACAATTACCTCTTTTCAGGAATTGCTTCCTTTGTATTGCTCAATTTGAGCCACACCTTTTCAATCAATAAAATGCATATTCAGTCAAATAATTTTGTTTTTGTTTTCATTACCGCTTTGATTGCGAAAACACCCAATTGTTTGTGATAAAGAATCTTGCATTTTAAGACATACAGGTCCCTTCCAGTGCATGTTTATAAGATTGAAAATTTGAAATCTTATTCGGAAGGTTGAGTGACTCAAGTTTTGAAATCTTGACACGCCTGGGGCACGTTTTTATCTAACGATCTCCTTTGCAGGTGCTGTTAGATGTTTTCGCTCACTTGCAGGTTGTGATGTGGAAGCTTTTGATAAAAGATCCCCGTGGAGTCCAATCAGGGACGAATGAGTGGGAGAATGGTGAAAAGACGGCGAAGACAAACGACGATCCTCGATATTAATCAAGAAGACTCTTCAAAGTCTGAAGATTAGAAAGCTTGTACCAATCCCAGGATTTCGCTCTTCGTAGAGGACGAAACAATCGAGAATACAAGGTGATGAATCAGAAAAGGCCAGACGAGTCTGGGAGTTCTCAAAATTGGAAAGCTGACATTAGGATTTGGATGTTGAATGCCGTGGTTCGACGAGTCGGCGGGTGTTCAGTGCCAGATTTTCCTGGTTTCCCCAAGCAGAGTTGGGATTGTTACCTCCTCAGCAGATTCAAGGTCTGTGTTTTCCCTAGCAGGGTCGGGATGGTTGTTTCCCCCAGCGGGTTTGAGATCGGTGTTTCCTCAGCAGCCAGGCCTGAAGGTTGCTATTTCCCAGCGGAGGTATCTGTTGGTAGTGGTTGGTCTCTCCAAGCAGAGTCAGGATTGTTGTATCCCTAACAAGTCAGAGACCGTTGTTTCCCCACAGAGTGTGTTGGTGGTTTATTCCCCAGCAAGGGTTGCCTTTTTCCCAACAGCAGTGCTATTCCCCAGCAGGATGGAGATCGGAGTGTTAGCGAGTTCCTCAGCAGAGTGCCTCGAGCTCCCCAGAAGAGTCCCTTGAGGGGGATACCTTTTATGCATGCATCATTTAGGAGATCATAGCATATTGCATAATAAATTGCGTAGCATTTCCATAATTATGGAGCATTGCGCTAAAAATCATCATGCATCATCATTGTAAGCATCAGCTAGTCTCAAGCCGAGGTTGGCGTTTGAGATTTGTGTTTCGCCAGTGGGTGAAGGTGTTACTCAAGCCGTGGTTACCGTTTGAGAGGTGGTTTCGCTGGTTGGAAGATCAACATCAGCATTGCAAGCATAAGTTAACCCCAAGCCGTGGTTACCATCCAAGAATGGGTTTTGCCGGTCAGTGAAGATGTTACTCTGAGGAGTTTAGCATTGTGACGTGGGGTCAACGATATTCCCCCCAGTAGTACGATACTGGAGGAAGATTTCTGTCGTGCGAGACGGAAGTTTGAAGATGTTACTCTGAGGAGTTTAGCATTGTGACGTTGGGTCAATGGTATTCCCCCCAGTAGTAAGATACTGGAGGAAGATATCTGTCGTGCGAGACGGAAGTTTGAAGATGTTACTCTAAGGAGTTTAGCATTGTGACGTTGGGTCAATGGTATTCCCCCCAGTAGTACAATACTGGAGGAAGAGTTTCTGTCGGGCGGAGATGGAAATGATAATTCAAGAAGTTTCGGGGTTCAAGGAAAAAAAAGTAAAGTAAGGAGAAAGAGATAATCCCCAGCTGAGCGCAGATTGTTCGTTCACAGTGGATTAAGTAGGAGTGGCATGCTCATGGCTTATTATTCCCAACATAAGTCGTTGGCCCACGTGCCGTCTCATTCGTCACTTTACCTTATTGCTGCCGATGCTGACAGGCATGAAGAGTTTTCCGGTGATCAGACCGAGGTGGGTATTCAGACCAAAAATTCCGATTTTCAGATCGAAGAAGTTTCCAACAATCAGGTTGAAGTACTTGTGGCATTCAGGCCAAGTTTCCGGTATTCAGACCGAGGTGGTGTTCAGACCAAAGTGGCGTTCAGGCCAGTCTTCCGGTGCTCAGATCGAGGTGGGTATTCAGACCCAAGTTTCCGATGTTCAGATCGAGGAAGCTTCCGAAGTTCAGATCGATGCAGCTTGTGGCATTCAGGCCAATTTTCCGGTATCCGGACCGAAGTGGTGTTTAGACCAAAGCGGCATTCAGGCCAGTTGTTGGGCATTCAGGCCAATCTCTCGGTATTCAGATCGATATCAATACTTTCATATTCTGATGTTCAGTATTCAGACTGATGAGCGGCGTTCAGGCCATGGTTATTCTAGTGTTACCATTTATTTTGGTATCCAGACCAATATTCCTGTTTCGGTATTCAGGCCGATTTTCTCCGTACCAGACGGATTCTTCCTTCGGGATTGTTTCTTTGCCGATCCTGACAGGCATTGTTAATTATTTTCCCATCAGAGTGCAAATTGTTCGTCTGTTCTTGGTATTCAATCACTCTTCACCCTGATCATCTGAAAGCCGAGGCAGTTCATATCGACAGGTTCAAAGTGGATTGAATAGGGGCAGCTGTAACACCTCAAAATTTGCCCTCCTCTCTTGGGACTAGCTTAGCATATTGCATTTCATCTTGTAGGACATTAGTCATTGCATATTTGCATATCATGTGGAAACACTGAGCAAGTCATCCTCCTAAGTCTTTATCAGAAGATAGAAAGGTTAAAAGATTCAAGCCTGAGGGTCTCGTGAATTGATCACTAATCATCTGAGGGTTTGTGATTCAATAAGGGTTTATTGGTTCTTCAAGGAGATGGATTATTATCTTGGTAGAAATGGTACATCATCATCATCATGGTCTTATCATCACCAAGAGGTTCATTGTGTCTGATCATGTTCCTTGGGATTAGGGTTTTGACCTCTAGTCAACCCTAATTAGTTGTATTATGCCAATCAGAGTTTGTTAAGGAGATGAGGTCTTCATGGATATGGGGATCATCACATGGTTTTAATGAGCTTGTGAAAGCTAGGGTTTCATTTTGGAGCCATTTCATCAGGAGATTGAGGCTCAAATTCATCTGTGCATGACCAAGTCATCTGTCAACTGGAAAAGTCAACCACAAGTCAACTAGTGGATTTGGAGGTGGGAGAGTGTTAGAAATACTTCATTCATGTTCAAACAAGTCTCATTTGACATTTCAAACATCAACATTGAAGAAAATAAAGTCAGGACAAAACTTTCCAAAAATAGAAAGTGACTTATAATTCAAAATTCCCAAAAATGGAAAGGTTTTCTCCTCAAGATTACATGACTAAGAAAGCTTCAAATGAAATTTTGTCCAACATGAAAGTTGAAGATCTTGTTCTCCCCTTTCCAAAAAGTCCAAGAACATGAATTTCTCATGTATGGTTGAGAAGTTATGGATCAATCATGGCCAAGCAAATTTGAACTTCACAAGTGCATAACTTTCACACCAAAAGGCCAAATGAAGTGGTTCTTTTTGCAACATTCTTGTTTTGACATGCTCTATCCAATTCATGCATCATAGGCCATGAATTTTGATCACAAAAATATTTGACTTTCCATTTGAATTTTGGAGGGAAAAGTCAAATTCAAAAACTATGCATTGTCCATTCATTGTTCCACTTGCCTTGGCTCCAAAACAACATTTCATGTGGATTTCAAGTGAATTTCGTGCACTGTAGCATTGCATGCATGCATGAGGGGTGAATTGGACAATTTGGCATTACACTTCAATTTCACTTAATCCTTTGCATTTGCTTAATCATGATTAGCATACATCATTAGCAGCACATATATATAGCATAATCATAACAGAAATTGGATTAACACTTCATTTTGCTCAGATCTAGATCTAATTCACCAATCTTCACAATTTTTTCTCACTTTTTCATCAAAATTCTTCACAAACATTGCTTTGTTCTTGATCAAATCATCATCCACAAGCATAATTGAGCTGGATTGAAGCAAGGTTTCAAGGATTTCGTGCAGATTTGGAACTGTTGAAGCTCACCTCCATCAATGGCAGTTGAAGATTTAGGCAAGATCCAGTGCAATTGAGCTATCAACATTCATCGATTCAAGCATATGAGAGCTTAGGATCATCTGTTTCTACATTACAAGGCTTGAAAGCAGCAAATCCAGTTCTGCACTTCCATTAAGGTCAGATTTCGAATGTCATAATTCATAAAATTGTGATATGCATGTGGTAGATCTTTGAATGTGGAGAACACTGAGCTTTGTATCGTTGAATTTCATTAAGAAATGAACAGGATATGCTAGATCTAAGTTTTATGTATGAAACTTCCATGGCTTGAAACTTTGAATATAGGACGAATTAGGGCAAAATAATCCTTGATCCATGTTGTATGATGAAAGATCTATCCAATGGTGTGGTTGTTGTGAATTTCTGGACGAATTTGTTCTTGGCCTGAAGAACACGTATGAACATGATGAATGTCTTAGGGTTTTGTTTTCCAGATCCTGTTTGATCTTGCTAGCACGTGTTTTGCATGAGTTTCGTGTTATTAGACCATGCATTGGTCCACGCTGGCTTGACGTGGCGTATTGATTGGTGGATAACGCTTGCCCTGGCCACATGTACTTAAGTGAAACGGTGCGTTTCACTTAAGGGCGCTCAATTCAAAAGCGCACACGGTTCGAATCTTGCTCAGTGCATTTCCAAATTGGCCTTTGCATATTATTCCATGTTCTTCCATTCATTCATGCTATGCCTTTCCACATGTTTTTTTTATTTTCCATTCACTTAGAAAATTCATATCTCAATGAATAATGATCCAATTGGCCTGGGATTTTTTGCACTTTGTTCCTCATCATGTCTAGTATTTTATGACTATTTTTCCAGAAATTGTGCACGCATGAAAATTGTTTTGGCCTAGGGTTTGTTCATATGTGTGCTATCTTGTACCTTGCTTTCCATTTGCTTCATGAAATGATGAGTTTTGATCCAATACTTTTGAAACTTTGCATGCTTAAACTAGATATCCTTAGGGACATTTTGGTATAGAGTTTGCATTTTTCTCATTTCTGGTTGTTGAGATATGATCTGGTTAATGTAGGTGTGACAATGTGTGTCACACCATTGCTTGCTCAATTTGTTGATTTTCTTTGCTATGCCAATTAAATGCCAAATGATGTGATTTTTTGCATGATGCTACTTGTGGATGTTAAGATTGATCCTGAATTTTTGTGGAAGTTTTGGATTGATTTCTGATTTGTTTGGTATATTTCTTTCTGGATGATCATTGGTGGACTTTTGGCTAGTCATGAACTTTAATGATTTGTGAAATGCTTGATGTTTATCATATGAACTTGAAATTTTGTACATTGATTCTAGACACATTGAAGTTTATTGTGGATTTGATTGGAGGCATTTATCATGTTCCAACTCTGTTTTAGGCTTGTGTTAAGATGATGTATCAAATTGTGCCTTCTTTGAGCTTGTTTTGCTTGCCTTGCCTTAGTGAATTTAATCGCCATGCTTAAACTTGTCCAGATGCTTTGAATTTTGGTGTGATGATCATGTGATGTGTGTTGTTTAGCCATGTTTTTTCTTGAGATTTATTGAATCATTTTTGAATTGATGTGGATTTGTTCATTATGTTGCCTCAATGTGGTTCCAACTTGCATGCCTTGCCATGATTGCTTTGTGAAATGAATTTGGTTGATGCTATTGACATGAGACTTTTTGGATGATGTTCTTATTTGATTGCGCTTGATTCATGTTAATTTTCATGTTCTGTTTTGAATTATTTCTCCCTCTTTGACCCTAGGCCTTGTCCTAGTGGTTGGTGCTTATGTTTGAGCTTTGTTTTCAGGATAAGGAGCATATGGTCATAAGGGAATTGATTCACATTGCTTGAATTGGGTTGATTGGTTGATGTTGACTAACATTGATTTGTTTTGTAGGTTGATTTTAGCTCATTTGAGTTGAGCTTGTGCCTTGCACATTGTAGCTTGCACTTGTTGTTTGTTTGACTGTGTACAGTTAACTGTTGACTATTGGATTGTCTGTTTGACTTTTTGAGTTGTGTACTGATTGAGTTAGATTGATTTCAGGTACATTAGTTGCTTAAGTTCTTTGAACTTGCTTTTGTTGTTGCTTGGTTGCTTGACCATTAGAGGTATAACTCACTGACTTCATGTAGTCTGGAAGACCTGTCCTGTTACTTGGGCAGGCACCTGTCTGAAGCCCTCCTTAAGAGGCAATGCTTGTGTTTGTTTATGTTTGTGCCAAGCAGGAAAAGACCTTTGATAAGGCAATTGGCAGATAAAAGAGATGTGCAATTCATCTCCTGCTATTCAGTTGAGTCATCCCTTTGCTCACACACCTTGTGTTGATGCATTGTGGATATTAACCCAAGATCTATGTTGAGTCAGTCATATGTGGATAGAAGAGTTCCTGCTTTATGAACTCCCACACCTTCTATTTGAGTCAAGCTCTCCCAGGCCAGGGATAAGAGCTGTGAGGCACACCCCTCACTTCCTATTTCATCTACTTCACCCTAACTCTCAATGTTAGGGTTAAGAGCTAATTACACCCGATTACAGTTGGCTTGTGATTCACAGCCTAACCCTTGTGTGAGCCCACTTTGTTTGTATATAGTGTGTGCTAATTGTGTGTATGTTTTCTTTGTTTGTCCTGATTAAGATAGCTTGTTACCTGTGCAAGTTAGATAGAAACCTCAACCTAGGACCATTGTGGAATACATGATAACTATTAGGCTCGAGTCAGTCTCCCTTCTAGTTTGTCATTTCCCAGTCTCTGGTTAGGAGAAAGTTTCTCCCCTGTTCAGGGGAACTACGTTGCCCTGATCCTCATACCAGATGAGGTACGTAGGCAGGAGGTCGTACGAGATCTCTCCGGGCACCCTTTTTGTTTGTGTGTGTTTGCTTGACAGTTGCTAGGCTCGAGTGCCAGACTCCTTAGTAACTTGTTGTGTGTTAACCTTTGTGTGTGTTAGGAGATGGATGTAAGCCCAGCGATTGGCATTCCGTATCCTATTGTTGTGTGCTTGGAGTCCGATATAAGTCCAGCAATTGGCATTTGGTTTCCAGTGTGGGTTTGTTGGTTCGGAGTCTGATGTAAGTCCAGCGATTGGCATTCGGTTTCCATGTTTGCCTGTGTTTGTATTTTGTTTTGTTTGGCGTGCGTGAGCCGAACTACGGTAGCTCTGATTCTCCCAGATGAGATACGTAGGCATAGGATGCGATATCCTAGCGAGCCCGTTCCCCTCTTTTTCCACCTGTGTCTTATTCCAGTGTGTGTGTGCATTCTTTTGAGCAGTGTTTAGCAACCTTTCTTCTATTCTTTTGAGTGTGGATCCCGTCGAGTACGACGAATGCGTAGGGGTGCTAATACCTTCCCTTCGCATAACCGACTCCCGATCCCATCTCTCTTTGGTCGCGAGACCATGTCTTTTCCAGGTTTACTTCGAGCGTTTCCTTTACCTCTTTGGGATAAATAACGCACGGTGGCGGCTCTGTTTGTTTGTTTTTCCCGCCGGTTGTTTTTCGCGGATGCGACACACACAAACGTCAATACTGTTTAGTAAAAACAACCAAACAAATATTCCATTTTTGAGCCGAACTACGAAGCTCTGACTTCCCCATTGCACGTATGGGGATACGTAGCCACGAGGGCCCAAATCCTTAGCGAGCACACTAACTTAAAACTTATTTTCTATCCCATCTTATTCTCTCATCTCATTCCCGATAGCAAACAACATACAGATAAATAAACATCCATACGCATTTGATACAAGCAAGTGGTTCCCATGTAGTACCATGGATGTGAGGGGTTCTAATACCTTCCCCTTGCATAATCGACTTCTGAATCCGCTCTTGGTTGCGAGATAGTTTCTCTCATTTGGGGTTTTATCACTATTTTCCCTTTCCTTTGGAATAAATAAAATCTGGTGGCGACTCTGTATTTTTAGCGGCGCTTCAGCCATCACCATCTTCAAATAAGGTATTTTCTACAGTAGTGCCATGAATAGTACATAGTACAGTAGTGCCCAATACACCACCAACTCGCATCATATAAAATAGTTTTAATGTCCTATTGTAAAATCCTTGATAAAAGATAATGAATTGAAATATAGTTGTTATACCAAAACTAGGCACAACGAACCAACCAAATTGGCCCAACGAATAAATTAGGGGAAAAACAAAAATAATAATTGGACCAGAGAATGTGATTGCATTATAAGGCTGTCATTGAAAAGATTGATCAAGTTAAAATCATGTAACATAAAACCTATTAATTAGAAAGCACCATGAATAGCAACAAAAGTGAACATGCCATCTAATAGGCACCAACAGGTAAACTCTCCATTTAGAGATTTCTACATTAACAACAAAGAGTGTGATAAACTATTAGTCAGAATAGAGATTTCTACATTTAAGAAGTTACAACCTTCCAAATAGGAAGTTACCAATCCATGAATATACCATGAAATTACAAAGGCGGTACATATGAACCAACCCCCATGTAAATAAAACAGTCCCTCCATAGCCACTCATCCATAATATCAAATAAATCATTTTGATCTTTAGTAAATTTACCAAGAGATGTAGTCATAGTGATCCTCCTATTCAACTACTTCAAACCATTCCCTAACACCTCCTATCATTTAAGGGATGAAACCTTCAAGGCTTTTTTTTCTTTTAATTTTATATATGATATGATTTTCGTAGACTTTCCCTTCTTTTCTACTGGGTTTTGAATAAAAAAGTATTTTTTTTTCAATTGATATCTAATCTAGGTCAAATCTATTATCTTAATTGGATTATTCCTTTCTATTCTAAAAAAATTCTCTAAGTCATGACTCAACAATTGTCTTAACAATTGTCTTATGACTCTTAAATCCTATAATAAATTAGTATTGTAAGGAACTATTTCATAAACAAATGGTCATTTTTTTTACTCTCGTTACCAACATATCCTCAAATATATTAATCTTCTTTTATCAAATAAGATTATTCTTGAATCTTGTTCGTGAAATAAAAATTTTGTTTTTTATATTCTTAAAATTTGTGTGTTTAGAAAACTACTAGAGAATCATATTTTACATTTATTTCTTTTATTTTCTTCTTTGTTCTATTTTTCTTTCATTCATCTTAATCAAAATACGATATATACCCTTTAGTGCAGATCGAGGTAAGAAATTTGAATATTTTTCTCTATTTTTATATGTATTTGTCATATTTTTTAATATTCTAGGAAATTTTAATAATAATAATAATGGATTTTAAGTAAAAGTTTCATCGATTAGTTGCCTTAAAAATCTCGTATGCATAGATATGAAACCCAAATGTTTGATACTCGAAGTCATGATTTCATAGACTTTTCTCTTATTTTGATAGACATATCTTAAAGAAATAATAGAAATCGAATTTTTTCTTTTTTTGTATTCGAAAAAAAAAATATTTAAGTCAAATAACTTGTATGTTGGAACTTAAAATAGAATAAACCCTTCCACCTGAGGAGACGAATAGTAATTGATTCTTAAGAACAATAAGATTTTATCTGAAATATCAACAAATTCTTACCGAATTAAAACTTAAAAGGCAATAAAAATAAAAAATCAAATCAAATATTCATATTTTATTTCTATCAATTCTAAATATCATAATAGTAGATATAATTTTTTTTATAAGAAATTCATTGATTGAGTACAAAGTTTGATTAAGAAAATTTTTGAAAATTTATTGGCATAAGGCCAAAGTTTCTAATCATTAAAACATGTATAAGTTAGAAAACAAGCAAAGAAGATTTTTGAAAAGAGGGAGAGTTTTGAAATTTAAGAAGTGGGAGGAGATTAAGAGGTTATCCTAAGCACAAATTTAAAAGTTAAGAGTTGAAAAGATCTGACCAATGGGATGCAATCCAACTGACAAGAATGTCATATAGAAACCTTATTTCCTTTGGAATTTGATCAGCCAATAAGCAATATCCAGACATCATAAAGATCAAGACATCAAATAAAGATAGCCACATCCAAGCAAGCATTCCAATAGCTAGCAGTCTTCATTGTCTTCCAATGTATCAGATGAAATATTCCTTGATCAACTTAGAACAAAGCATAAAACATAGACCAAAACAAAATAACAATTAAGCACAAAGATAGAGTAGCAGATGAATCAATGGCACTCAAAGGTCTTGCATCAGATGAAGGTACACTTCAAAATAGCTCAGTCTCAAATGTTGGCATTGGCCAAGTCCTTTAGCACAGGGAATGTTTCCTAATTCTAAGTCCAAAAGTTCATATCAAGTCCAACAGTCCATCAAATGTTTTTTAGGGTTTTTGTTGTTATGATGTGTTTTTAAGGTCCTAAGACCACAAACAAAACCAAGACAAACAAACAAATATATACAATCACAAGATATGGCTCAAATAAGCAAAGTGAAAAGGACTTGAAACATAAACAAGTTGCATGAAATGTAAATAGCAATGAATGATAAATGACTGAAATTTAAATTGCATAAAGTAAATTACTTGAAAGTAAAGCAATAATGAATAAGAGTTAGTGAATGGTTATCCAAATGTTAGTCAAAGGTTAGTATTGAGTTTTGATTAAGTCATTATTTGGAGAACACTCAACCATTCATTCACAAGTATAAATCCTTAAACCAAGACATCTTCCATGAGAAGGACTCCAACTTGGATAATTTAACAAGTATGCTACTAGCTCTCATGAAAGGAAAAAAGGTCAAGTCTCCACACAATGCCATGAAGAATGGGAGACTTACAATCTCACTTACTAGAATTGTAACAACCCGTATAATATATATCTGGAATAATATCATACAAGTGTTATTAATTGGTACTGACACAACATAAGTGCCTAGTGGTATCATTATATACATGTGTCCAACTAAAACATCAATGAGACATGCTATACAATAATGCCTGAAAATAAAAATCTAAGAACTATGTACAATGTCTTCATTGTACACAACTCCATAGCGGAAGATCAGAATGACCGCATTCCTTGAAACATCAGTAGACAACTTCTCTTGAATTCAACCTGCAAGGAATACTTGAAAAATAACAACAATAATGGGATAAAATAATAATCTTGGTTAGTTCTCCTATCCTATGGGTCCACTCGGCTCAACAGGGTTTCTACTCGATTCTAACTCAAGTATTCACTTTCTATTACTTGTGCATCACTCGCACCTTGTAACTAGGACTTGAGTAACTAAGGGATAATCGCAATGTATGAAAACATGTCACTTGAGTGCATTCACTCAACAAATCACTATTTGGATTCACGAAACATCAATCCCCGAACAGACTTACGTCTAAGCCAGACCTGGTTCATGCATGTTCGTATGGTTCGAATTTCACGGTGGATATCGGGTCCTCTATGAGGCTTAATTCCCAGTTCAAGCGACTGTCACACGTATGGGCCTCTAACCCACTTAGGGTATCTTTCATTGTATGAGCCTCTAACCCACTTAGGTGTCCACCTTTCCCCATGTCCTCCATGGTTCGGGCTCAAACCCAATGGAGGCACGAATCATTAGTGCCACATCCCCACTTATCGCTTTACCTAAACCCTTGAAGTGGTATGTGCATAATCACAACTAATTCCGAATACGTGATCGATTCTCAATAATAAATAGGACTTTTAGAACAAATGTTCCTCACAAAATATCTAACAATTATCATGATATCATATCAATTCTCATGGCATCATAACATGATCCATTCTCATTACATAAATCACATATGTTCCATACAAAGCATATTGATTCGTTTACCAAATGAATACTTATCCACGATACATACCTAGGTACCTTTGCATCCAAGCATCACCGTATACTCATTTCCATAATCTAAATTATCTTTCTAAGTTATTAATCAAGTCATTCTCCTAGGTTTCCTCACTCATCATCATAAGGTTTTAAAACATGTTATTTCACATTCAAAACAACTAAAATGTTTAGCATTCATCATAACATAATTCATAGCATTTATAAGGCACATATTATACTATACCATGGAATAAGAATAATAATGCAACCGTCCGCGTCCAAAACGGAGTTACAAGACTCAAACAATTTAACACTCTAACTTAATCAAGAATATAGGTTAACATTTGTTCCTTGCACACATATTCAACAATAAGAGTTTCGCCTAGTGGTAAGGCTTGTTCCATACCAAGGAGGTTCCGGGTTTGACCCCCATTGGTGGCATATTTTAATTTATCAAGGAATTAATTCATGTCAATGGATTGATCAAATGGATCAATCGAATGAATGGGATAATTCTCACAAAATTTCACTAAGCCAATCGATTGGTCTTCTTCTTCTTATCCTTTCTTCTTTTCTTTATTTCTGGTAACTCTCTTTCTCTCTCCAATCTTATCTCTTCCACTTCTCTTACCACCACACAACATATTATATATATATATATATATATATATATATATAATATATATATTATATATATATATATATAATATATATATATATATATATATATATAGTATCAAGTAGTAATCAAAATATCCCAATTGATATTTTGTCTTCCAATATCAATTGACCAATTATTAATGTTACCAAAAATATCTTCTTTTGCACTTATTAATATTGGTCTTTCTCTTTTATTAATAATTAATTCCTTCAGAGTTCACTGGTTACTCTATTGGTACCAACTGACAACATTTAGAGAACATAGGAGCTCTAATTGTTTTAACTGACAAAAGATAGAGTACATAGGAACTCAGTTGGTCTCAACTGACAACTAATTGAGCATTTAAGGGAATATGCGATATTACATTCTCCCTCCCTTAAATTGAAATTCGCCCCCGAATTTCCTCCAGTCCACAAATAAACTCTTCTTGTACCACCGTCCTTGGTCAACACTTGACTTCTCTTCGACTTCAAACCTCTGACATATTCATTCTTCCGACTCATCTTCCTTGGCAACTTCTTTCTCGTATGAACTCTCAATACTTCATGGTCTTAACCATCTCCTCATTCCAATATTGGATTAACGTTTCACTTTGCTCGCACTTAATTCATCTGATGTACCACTCTAAATTATTTGGTCAGTTTCCTTCCGGAAACCACGACTACCCTTCATACTGAGTCACACAAAACATTAATAATCGGTCAATTGATATTTTGTCTTCCAATATCAATTGACCAATTATTAATGTTACCAAAAATGTCCTCTTTTGCACTTATTAATATTGGTCTGTCTCTTTTATTAATAATTAATCCCTTCAGAGTTATTGGTTACTCTATTGGTCCCAACTGACAACATTTAGAGAATATAAGAGCTCTAATTGTTTCAACTGACAAAAGATAGAGTACATAGGAACTCAATTGGTCTCAACTGACAACTAATTGAGCATTTAAGGGAATATGGGATATTACATTCTCCCCCTCTTAAATTGAAATTCGCCCCCGAATTTCCTCCAATCCACAAATAAACTCTTTTTGTATCACCGTCCTTCGTCAACACTTGACTTCTCTTCGATTTCAAACCTCTGACATATTCATTCTTCCGACTCATCTTCCTTGGCAACTTCTTTCTCGTATGAACTCTCAATACTCCATGGTCTTAACCATATCCTCATTCCAATATTGGATTAACGTTTCACTTTGCTCCCACTTAATTCATCTGATGTACCGCTCTAAATTATTTGGTCAGTTTCCTTCCAAAAACCACGACTACCCTTTGTACTGAGTCACACAAAACATACCCATGGCATATTATTTTGATTTGGATAATCAATATTCATTAAATCTTCATAAGGAAACTTATTGGTTCCTTGACTACACATAATATTGACTACTCTTCTCTTATTATTCCTTCAACAAATGCGACAAACTTTGTAATCCATCTATCGATAATCTCATCAACTTCACTTGATCTGATACTATATGCTGCAAGCGTTTACTCCTATTATTTCACTTCTCTCTTACTACTCCAATAAGATAACACCATTAGCACGAGATTGTATTAATCCCATTCTTATGAGTAACTATCTCTCTGATCCCCATAATCTTGATTGAGCTCTTTCACCCATCACCCTCCATTGTGATACTCTGATTCCAACAGTGAAACACTTGTGATTCCTAGACACCACTTGTTAGCTAACAATCTACATAGAAGACCACGCCTATCCTCTAGAGTGCCCACCACCTAAAACAATACTAGGACCTCACTGACATCCATTATTATAATAAATTTCTTACTGACACACAAAGGTTTAGAATATGACCAACACCCTCCATAAGATAGATATGCAGGAGCCACGCGACTACAACTATAAAGGGGTATGACATTCAGATTTATCTTGTGCTCGAATGAACTTATCCAAATTAGTTTGACAATACCTGATTCTTGTTACTATATTCCATATCAAATCCTCGTATAGGTTTTGATTCATTCAAGGTTTCTGCTGACACATGATCTCGACCAATAACAAAATAACACCATCAAGGAACTTCAAGTCATTAATGAGACGCCACTTCCAAGAAACCTTAACCAAACTAGACTATAACTGTGAGTTTCCATACTAGTCTCAGAATCACAAAATGCTTCACACCTTTAGAAATAACATTGCACTTCTTATCTAGAACCCTTCACCTTAACGTCCTGATCCATCTTCAATAATCTTAGCTCATGCTCTTACTAATATACAACCTGAGTTACATGGTTAACTTTAGGACTATCTGATTCTCGTTCCTCCTCGGAAGTCTAACTCATGAATCCTTCCAATAGGGTAGAGTATCATCATACACATCCATTACCACTCTCATGGAGTCTACATTTAAGGCCATGAATCCGAATGAGTTAACCAATGACATACTATGACCAACCACTTTACATCTTACCAACACATACAATATACCGAACTAATCTCTTCCAGTTCACCACTTAGTAAGTCGCTTCCAACTTCATTCCTTATGGTTCTCATTATCTGTAATAGTGATACATCCAAGAGTTACTCACACCGAGTATGGTTCACTAGGTTGGTTCCCCAAACATCTGACTTCTATGATATCTCTACAGATGACCAACTACGCACTACACCTTAAGAAATCCAAATTTCAAAACTATCAATCTGATTTGTGGTGACTTGTAGCTCCATCCTCAATTTGTACATCCACAAAGGTACACTTATGAGATTTAGGATAGCCTTAGCTCCAACAAGGTGTGGATGTTTATACTCCGTGATCAACCAACCAAACACTTATTCAAGAAGGTAAATAACAACTGGACTTCCAATAAGCCACTATTACTCTTGCAATTCAAATAAAATGCACTTAAGATGAATCTTAACATTGCCACACACTTACGAATGGAATTTTCTTCTAAACCAATACCTACTACACACTTCATCATACTTGCTACGGACAATCCTCATTGTCTCCCCATAAGTTCTTACAACATAGCTTATTTCACATCCTACACTTAGTGCCCATACTCAAGCTTGGCTTGTCTTTAGTTGTCTATCATAAACTTAACTTCTCAAAATACAAGACTCACTACTCAATAAAGTGTGTGTTACTTCGCATCCATCTCAAGACAAGGAATCCACTACACCCACTTGTGACCATAATTCCACCATCACATACTTCTCTTAATACCAAGGTTTAACTGTTTCCACCATACTCTCTCCTGTATAAATCTCCACATCTGAGCGATCATCAACCATACACCCCTACCTTAGCCTCAGTAAAATCCTTATGACTTCATAGTATTCTTATCTGAAGTGCATTCCACTATAATAGTTGTAATGCAAGGTTTACACTGCTCCCGAACTCTATATCTGCTTCTTTTCTAAGGTAATTCTCTCAACTCCAATTACATAACCATTCTACTAGAATTCCTTAAATCCAATTTACTTGCTCTTTTCCTAAACCATATCTCCTTCAACCAAAACCCACTAGAGCTTCCGTTATTATATAATGTGTGATCTCTCTTAGACACAATCTCTTATAATTGATCCTTAGATAACTTAACATTCCATAATGGTCTCTTATTAACACTGAATGGACATTCATGTCCTCGAGTCTCTTCTTAGACCTCAACACTACCTTAGACTTTCACAAAGGTGTCAAACATCCTTATCTCTCAATCTCTCAACCACTTAGAAGGTACCATTCTGAACATACTCTCTAAAATACTCTCGTTCTTCCAAGACACTCTAGTGACCTTAGAAATTGAAACACTGATGCACTATCTCACTTCTAGACCTTATAACATATGAGAAACATAACCATACTTTCTCCTTCACCATATGGAATTACTTACAATACTTATTCCATACCAGTGGGTATATCTTATTCCACTAGCAAATTCATGTCTCTCTCAAAGCTCTGACAGTGTATCCAATAGAAATCCTCAACTTCCCGACTCCATCAGCACTACATGATTGCTTGGACCACAAACCACCCTACAATTCTACATTACCTAAATCATAACTCTTACTGAAACTTTAACTGAGCCATCTGGTTCTCCTTACTTTCTAACTCTTGTCTTGAGCCTACCCTCAAAGCACAAGTTCCACCAACACTTCGGAGCCCTTGTGGTCGCTCAACCATGATCCTACCTACCATGCACATAGCATTAAGTTGATCAGGACCAATACTACATATAGTGATATTAAGAATCATGTTGGCTAAACACACATATGAGGTAGGAATATATTTACTTATGATGTTTCAAGGCTAGGTCGAGAATTGACCTGCTCTGATACTAACTGTAATAACTCGTATAATATATATCTAGAATAATATCATACAAGTGTTATTAATCGGTACGAACACAACATAAGTTCCTAATGGCATCATTATATACACTTGTCCAACTAAAACATCAATGGGACATGCTATACAATAATGCCTGAAAATAAAAATCTAAGAACTATGTACAATGTCTTTATTGTACACAACTCCACAACGGAAGATCAGAATGACTGCATTCCTTGAAACATCAGTAGACAACTTCTCTTGAATTCAACCTGCAAGGAATACCAGAAAAATAACAATAATAATGGGATGGGATAAAAATCTTAGTGAGTTCTCCTATCCTATGGGTGCACTCGACTCTACAGGGTTTCTACTCGATTCTAACTCAAGTATTCACCTTCCGTTACTTGTGCATCACTTGCACCTTGTAACCAGGACTTGAGTAATTAAGGGATAATCGCAATGTATGGAAACATGTCACTTGAGTGCATCCACTCAACAAATCACTATTCGGATTCACAAATCATCAATTCCCGAACGGACTTACGTCTAAGCCAGGCCTGGTTCATGCATGTTCGTATGATCCGACTTTCACGGTGGATATCGGGTCCTCTATGAGGCTTAATCCCGGGTTCAAGCGACCGTCACTCATATGGGCCTCTAACCCACTTAGGGTATCTTTTATCGTATGAGACTCTAACCCACTTAGGTGTCCACCTTTCCCCCATATTCGCCATGGTTGGGGCTCAAACCCAACTGAGGTACGAATCATTGGGGCCACATCCCCACTTACCGCTTTACCTAAGCCCTTGAAGTGGTATGTGCATAATCAAAACTAATTCTAAATACGTGATCGATTCTCAATAATAAATAGGACTTTTAGAACAAATGTTCCTCACCAAATATCAAACAATTCTCATGATATCATATCAATTCTCATGACATCATAACATGATCCATTCTCATTACATAAATCACACATGTTCCATACAAAGCATATTGCTTCGTTTACCAAGTGAATACTTATCCACGATACACACCTAGGTATCGTTCCGTCCAAGCGTCACCGTATACTCATTTCCATAACCTAGATTATCTTTCTAAGTTATTAATCAAGTCATTCTCCTAGGTTTCCTCACTCATCTTCATAAGGTTTTAAAACATGTTATTTCACATTCAACACAACAACAATATTTACCATAATATAATTCATAGCATTTATAAGGCACATAATATACTATAACATGGAATAAGAATAATAACGCAACCGTCCGCGTCCAAAACGGAGTTACAAGACTCAAATAATTTAACAATCTAACTTAATCAAGAATATAGGTTAACATTTGTTCCTTGCACACATATTCAACAATAAGAGCTTAGCTTAGTGGTAAGGCTTGTCCCATACCAAGGAGGTCTCGGGTTCAATCAAAAGTTTAATCAATCGATTGGCTCCTTCTATTTCCTCAAAAATTCATTATGAGACCTCTTTTTTTTCTAACATGCATACTTTGTTTCACCTTTAACAACCATAACACCCAAACTATCATTAAAACTTATGACATGGCTCATCAAACAACATGTATAAACACCATGGATTCACAAGTTCATGAAGCACATAATTATAATAACAACAATAACCTTCAATCATGTAAAGAACACAACATCCATAGGAGAATCATAATACTCATGAAATCATGCTTGAATCATCTTTGATGACAACTTTCATGCATAAGCTATAAACCATAACACATCAACATGATTCAAAACACAAAACCCTAATCTCTAACTAAATGAAAGGATCTAACTGGAACTCACCTCTAATACATGGAGATGGTGAAGATGATGAGTTGAAATTAGTGATGATGAGCTTCCATGGGTCTTCTTCTTCCTCCCTTCTTTCTTCTTTCTCTCTTCTTTCTTCTCTTTTCCTCTTCTCTTCTTCTTACTGATATTTCTTTCCTCTCTCTTGTTCTTATCCTTTCTTCTTTTCTTTCTTTTTGATAACTCTCTTTCTCTCTCCAATCTTATCTCTTCCACTTCCCTTACCACCACACAAACATATATATATATATATATATATATATATATATATATATATATATATATATATATATATATAATATCAAGTAGTAATCAAAATATCCCAATTGATATTTTGTCTTCCAGTATCAATTGACCAATTATTAATGTTACCAAAAATGTCCTCTCTTGCACTTATTAATATTGGTATGTCTCTTTTGTTAATAATTAATCCCTTCAGAATTCACTGGTTACTCTATTGGTCCAACTGACAACATTTAGAGAACATAGGAGCTCTAATTATTTCAACTGACAAAAGATAGAGTACATAGGAACTCAATTGGTCTCAATTGACAACTAATTGAGCATTTAGCAAATGAATCAATGACACTCAAAGGTCTTGCATCAGATGAAGACACACTTCAAGATAGCCCAGTCTCAAATGTTGGCATTTGCCAAGTCCTTTAGTACAAGGAATGTTGCCTAATTCTAAGTCTAAAAGTTCAGATCAAGTCCAACAGTCCACCAATTGTTTTTTAGGGTTTTTGTTGTTATGATGTGTTTTTAAGGTCCTAAGACCACAAACAAAACAAAGACAAACAAACAAATATATACAATCATAAGATATGGCTCAAATGAGCAAAGTGAAAAGGACTTGAAACATAAACAAGTTGCATGAAATGTAAATGGCAATGGATGATAAATTACTGAAATTTAAATTGCATAAAGTAAATGACTTGAAAGTAAAGCAATAATGAATAAGAGTTAGTCAATGGTTAACCAAATGTTAGTCAAAGGTTAGTGTTGAGTTTTAATTGATTAAGTCATTCTTTGGAGAATACTTAACCATTCATACACAAGTATGAATCCTTAAACCAAGACATTTTCCATGAGAAGGGCTCTAACTTGGATAATTCAACAAGTATGCCACTAGCTATCATGAAAGGAAAAAAGGTCAAGTCTCCACATAATTCCATGAAGAATGAGAGACTTACAATCTCACTTACTAGAATGCTATGCCTTGAGGGTCAAATTTAGCTTTATGTTAAGCAATCGTAATTGGACTTATGTATAAGTCACAACTATTTGAGGTCAGGCAATAAAAATATAGGTGTTAAGGCATGTTAGAGATTTGATACAAAGAGTTCAAACTCCTAAAAAATTCCACACACTAAAATAAAATGGGAGGGACATATCTCAATCATACTTGTATTGATTCATCTGACACAAGGTCATTTATGAATCAATTAGCATTTAGACATTAGATATTTCATTGATCAAATGAGGGCATATGGAAGAATAAGGATGAAGATGAAGAGGGAGAGGGAAATAGAAACACAAATTGATCATGAGAGAAATTTCGTCTGATCAAAACCATCCATTCATTTTGGGAGATGAAATGTACATTTAATCAATCCCCTAAATCCAATGGTTTTGATCCAACAAAAGTCAAATCAACCATGGCAATGCCCAAACAGAAAGTCAAACATCACAAGACCATAAAAATAGCTCAACACGATTTTTAAACATTTAATAATATAAAAATCAATTAAAAAATGAATTTAAATGCATTTTAATTTGGACAAAACCTCAAATCCCTTCAAAACATCAAATAAATTTTCAAGGGATTTATCCTAGATCAAACAAGGTCATAGGACTTTAGATAAAAAATTAAAAAGTCAGAAGTATTTTTAAACAATTAAAAATATGCACAAAACCTTTAATTCATGAAAAATACCAAAATAAATCCAAAAAATGATTTTAATTCAGAATATGGAAGATAAAAATATTTAAAGATTTTTGGTGAAAGTCCCATATATTTTGAATTAAAAATGGATTTATTATGAATTAAACAAAATAAGATAATTAAATGAAAAATTAGAAAATATGAAAAATCAAGGGCCATCAGATCTCCCTCATTAATTGAGGTGGCAGATCTGATGGCCACGCGCATGGGGAACACGATACACCAAGGTCAATGCGCTGCAAACATAGTCAAACAAATCAAAGGCCCTGATTATAACATTTAAACATGATCATGTGGTTGGGAAGGCGCCAACACACCACCGGAGCCCTAGCTCTGGTCTTCTTCTTCGGTGGACCTCACCGGACTGGTCCACCACAAACCACCACAAAAATGAAAAGTGAGGACATGGTTTTAAAGGAAAAACGCTCAGGAGCACGAATCTAGCCTCCATTTCTTCCAATTCCAAGTATATCGAAAGATAGATGGATTTGAAATTTGAGGTTCATGATCTTAGTTGCTTCGATTTGACCTCAAAGCAACTCAATCTTGTTTCCTACATTGGTAGGACTTCAGAAAATCAAAAGTCAATCAAAATAGTTGATAAATGAGGGAGAATTGAAGAAGAGAAGTTTCTAAAATTTCACCTTCGGGTAGCTTCAATTCAGCTTGATCTTGATCTGAATTTGCTTGGTTCTTCCTCCTCTCGCTTGCAGTGACCAATTGAGATGGAAAAGACAATGAATCCTTGGAGTTTGAACTTCAAAACAGAAGGTGAAATTCAAACTCGATTTCTAAGACATCCTCAAGGTATTCTATGGTGTGAGGTTCTGAGATCTCTTGGAAAAGCTTGGGCAAGGTGTCTGTGTTATTTCTGAAGCAAAGGACTTGTTTATATAAGCAATTGAATTCATTTTTCCACCCTTTGAAAATTTTCCAAAATTAGTAACAATGGTGCATGGATGCATGGGCAATGATTTAGGCCTAAATAATAATGTAATCTCACTCCAATTCGTGCACAATGGATCCTAAAACAATAACATGTAAGCATGCAAAAGGAAATGGACAATTGAATTCAAATCTTACCAAAACAAACCTATGAAAAGAACCATGTGCAAGTCCCTCAATCTTGGTCCAAATAAGGTGACATTGGACGTTTTGGAAAGGTGACATCAATGGGAACAACTTTCATGTTGAACATTTTCTATTTGGATCTTGGATCATAATTAAATTTGAGGTGGAAGTTTGAGAAATCAAACATATTTGAAAATTTTCTAAGTACCAAGTCAAATGACCACTTCTTCCACCTTGAATAACTTTCTCTATGAGATTCAAATGGAAAAAGTTCCTTCAAAAAAGTTGTAGGTATTTCATCCCTATTCAATTTAGTCACAAATTAGACATCATTTGGATTTTTCATGAGGGAGTTATGCATTTTAGAAGTTGAGGAAAATTGCTTGTTCAATGGTAATGACCTATAACATTTCCTCTTGGCACATGCATTGCAAGTTGAATTTGACATTTATAAAAGAATAAAAGTTGTATAGGAAATATTTAAATTGATCATGGAATTTGGATGGCCTTCATCTCATAAACATTGAGCAAGTTATGGTCCTTGGAAATTGACCTCCTAACTAGGGCACAGACAAAATGACCTATTATGTTTCACCATAAAAAGTGACTTTCAAAGAAAAACTAACTATTGATGTCAACATGAAAGTTGTTTGTAATGTCATAAAGAGTAACATTTATCTTAGAATAATTTTCATATGACAAAAATTGTAGGATATAGGGTCTAAGGAACCCCAGTTTTGACTAGTTGACTTTATCTGGTCAACCTCTTTGAACTAACTTTCAAACTTGAAGTTCTCTTGATCTTTGGGACTCATGGAGGATCATATATGCATAAGATGATGTATAATTAAGTATACCTTGATATATTTGACCAATTATTTAAGAAACTTGCGAGGAAGTCACACAAGATACCCAGATGAATTAGGGCTTCCAAGGCAAACAAGCTTCAAACTCTTGATGAACTCTTGGTAAAAATGATAAATGAAGATCATAGGGATCCATATATGATGTTTAGAACCAATGTGAACCATCTCTTGATTGTTCTCCTTGCACTGAGGGTCTCAAACCCTAGATGTGAACTTGATGCGGCATAGGTGGATGCACACACTACCTACAAAAGAAACAAAGTTATAGATAGACATATTTTTGGTATTTTGGTTAGTAAACAAAAGAAAAATGAAATATGATACAATAAAAAATGTGTTTGGTGATCTCTCCCAATGCAAACCCAATGAATGAGGGGTAAGGAGGATGCCAAGGTGTGATCCCAAAGCCAATGCGAATGATGAGATAGCATGAGGGATGTTAGGATCAAAATTGGGGTCTTACACAATCACTTTCAATTAGAAGAAGAGTATCGTAAAGAAGAAGATACTAAAGACCAATTTACTCAAGAGAAAATACATGTTGTGAAAGATGAAAAATCTAACAAGTCCAATGATAATATGACCATAAATGATGAAAAGGTTCATGACAATAATGAAAATAGACAAAGCAAAAGAAGAAGAGGGAGTTGCTTTCACGGTGGCAAACCAGAATATTTTAAAAGTGAATGTAGGTTCTTGTAAAGGATGAATAAAGAGAAGAACTCAAATGTACGAAATGATCATCTTGTTTCATAGACGTAACTTCTAAAAATTACTCACTTTTAAGATCGTATATTCGGTGTTGAAAATTTATAATTAAGTGTGTGTTATATGCAAAACAATGTGGATTTATTTTATTTATATAATTTATTACATGGTATATTTATATGAAAATAGATTTAAATTTATTTATAAAGAAAATGGATTTAAACTTGTTTGTATAATTTATTACGTGGTATATTGTTGAATATTTGTGGTTGTTGGTGGATGTTGCAGCATTAAAACAAAACAAGAAGGTCTTGATGAAGATTGTACTTTAGAGTTTAAATATATATATTCAAATGATAACAATAACTAATAGAGTTTAAATTTTAAATACTATTTTGTAATAAAATTCAAATATTCTTTAATTTTATTTTATTTTATGACAAACAAAAAGTTTTTAAAGATATGAAGAATATTTCTATATCTTCCTTCAAATAGGAATATTATGGTTATTATCTTTTGATTAAAAAAAGTCCCTTGTCGGATTATAAAAGATAACTTAAGCCTTACCATGACTCTACTCTACTAAATAATTAAAAGGGTGTTGTTTGAGTAAATTTTCAAATAAGAAATCAGCCAATATGAATGAGTTAAATCAATGAAATTAAGGTCTCGTTTATTTCATCCTTTTGTAAATGATTTATATAATATTACATATTTTTGTTGAAAAAATGTATATATATTTTTTTTAAAAGCTTCAAATAAATAATTTATTAAAATAGTTATTTTTAAATGTTAATTTAGGTATTTTATTATTTTCCTATAATTGTTTTTTCGAATATCACAATTTCAAAAAAACTAGCTTAAATTTAAGACTATTTTAAATAGTATTTTATAGAAATTATTTTTGAAATGAATATTTTTTTTTAAATTATGATTTTGACTATTTTTTTATTTTCAATAATGTGTGTTTTTTATAGGATGTGAAAAATTAATCTTACAATTCTTATCATGTCTCAACTCGATTCTTATTGATCTTCATCTTATTTTACTCAATTTTCATATTCGTTTTCGTTTTTATTAACTAAAAAATTTAAAAGACATACACTTGTTATTATATATATATATATATATATAATATATATATATATATATATATATATATATTATATATATATATATTATATATATATAATATATATATTATATATATAATTTTGGTGGAATACTCGTGGTTCATTAAAAGTCAATATTAAATTTATTTACACCAAGAGGATATCTCTTATTATCTCTTAATTTGAACTAGTTGTTTGAATTAAACCAAAAATTTTGAGTAATTCCGAGTCAATCTTAATGAACAAGATTCAATCAACCGATCAAATTCCCACTTGTTCTTCACTCGAGTGAATCAACCAACCTTAGTTGCAAGGTTGTATCGCTTTACAATGATGATGAAAACAAGAAAATAAAATTGAATATGAAAGAAGATTAGGGTTTGACGGAAATTGGGAAAGAATATGATTTCTGCAGAGTCTCTCTCTACCCACAACCTGTGGAAAATCTCGTTAATTTTGCAACTGCAAGTGATTACAAGTTTGTTATGAAAATAAGGGTTACTCCCTCTATTTATAATTGAGCTAGATAGCTCCCTAAGCTAAAGCCCAAAAATTATAAAGACCAGAAATACCTATTTTGGTCTAAGTCGAAATCCTAACAGCCTTGTCTTGTGTCGAGTTACTTCACCTTTAGGATTCAACTTTACCTTGTATACCCACTTCACATCGATTTCCTCCTTGCCTTAAGGCAATTCGACAAGTGACCAGGTGTCGTTGTCTTCGATGGACTTCAGTTCCTCATTCATTACTTTCAGCCATTTTGAATCCTTCAATTCCTCAACTGCATTGACTGGTTCGACATCTACATAAAAAGCATAATATACCAGCTCACCTTCATCATCGACCACATCATCTGATATAATCACACATTCTTGCAGCCTTGCAGGCATGTGTCTTGTTCTTTGAGGTCTGCTTGTGCTTTCTTGACCTCTGACTTCTTCTTGTCGAACTACTCTTTCGACTTCAATTGTTGGTTCTTCACATAAGATTCTCATTGAATCCTTCTTGACATTTTTAGTCCAATCTCATTCCTTAAACTCATATATGATCATGTTCCTGCTGATCACTAATTTCTTGTTCACTGGGTTGAACAACTTGTAACCTCCAGTCAAATGATATCCTATTAGGATTATTTGACTCGACTTGTCATCAAGTTTTCTTCTCAACTAATTTGGCACATGTCTATGTGCTATAGATATAAATACTTTCAGATGACTCAAGCTAGGCTTGACACCAGACCAACATTCTTCTGGTGTAATTCCTTCTAGCTTCTTTGTCGGACATATGTTCAAAATATATGTTGTTGTCGACACAACTTCTCCCCATAATTCTTTGGGTAGATGCTTTCCTTTCAATATACTTCTTACCATGTTCATGATGGTTCTATTCTTCCTTTCTGCCATTCCATTCTACTATGGAGTGTAGGGTGGAACCACCTCATGCACAATCCCTTCTTTCTCACATAGTTTGTCAAAGTCTTTCAACACATACTCTTCACCACCATCAGTCCTCAAAATCTTGAGCTTTCGACCATAGATTTAAACTTAGAAAATACCTCGATCAATTCACTTTTCTTCTTAATCAGGTAAGTCCATAATTTTTAACTGAAATCATCTATGAATGTGATAAAGTATTTTTTACCTCCAATCCAATCCACCTAGATAGGACCCCACACATCAGAGTATATGACTTCAAGAATTGCCTTCGACTTGCTTCTTGCATCCTTGTTGACGTTGTTCTTTTGCTGCTTCGCCTGCACATATTCTCCACACACATCATTTGGAATGTCGATTTCTAGTAACCCTGAAACCATATTCCTTCTCTTCAGATCTCTGATGTCTTTGAAATTGAGATGGCCAAGTCTATAATGCCATATCCATTCATCCCTTCTAGCTGCAGTTATAAGGAACTTGTGCTCCATCACATTAAGTCCAATCCTAAAGGTTCTATTCTGAAACATAGGTGTCTTCAAGATTAACCTTCCACCTGAGTCGAGAACTCTCATCATCTTGTCTTCGATCGACATTTTATAGTTTTTTTAGACCAACTGCCTTATGCTAAGCAAATTACTTTCCATGCCTGGTATGTACAATACATTAGAAATTACTTACCTTTTGTCATCTTTCCTCATAATCAAAACATCACCAATTTCTTCAGCTGCTAGAGTATTGTCATTTGCAAATTTTACCATGTTCTTCATTGAGGGTTTCATGTTGACAAACCAATATTTCCTACTAGTCATATGTGATAAGCATCCTGAGTCCAAGTACCATTCGTTCTGGAATCTTTCTTCATCTCTTGTTGTGACCATCAACAACATCTATTCTTCTTCATGCTTTGTAAAATTTGCATCAGTTTCCTGATTCTTCTTCTTTCCAGGATAATCACTTGAGTAGTGACCATACTTCTGACAATTGGAACACTGAATATGATTTTTGTCAGATTTTCGACCATCACCTCTTCCTGTACCTACAACATCGCCTCTTTGGTTACTTTGGTATAAGGGTCTTCTCTGATTCGACCGGTCTCCTTCTTGTTGATTTTGACTAGTTGAATTGTTGTATCCTGTCATACCCCAAAATTTTCCCGTTAATCTTGCAAGACATTTTTCAAAGAACTCCAACTCATTCTTCAAGGCATTGATCTTAAAGGAACAAAGACCCAGCACACAAGTGGCCAAATCCAGAAAATGACTCAAAATGGCTTGCTCGCTAGGCGAGCAAAATCCTTCGCCTAGCGAATCCTTCGCTGCACCACTCGCCTAGCGAAGCTTGCGAATACCAGAAATTTTGGGCTTCATTCTGAGCCCATTAGGTCACAAAAATTATTATAAATAGTAGAGCTTCATTCACAAACGACAGACAGAGACGGACGAACCGAAACCCTAGCAAGGAAACTCTAGCAGAAGCAACCGAGCAAACCCTGGAGGCTAACCAAGAGAATTCAGAGTAACCCTAAAGGAAACCCTGAAGGAAACTCATCTGCACAAAGGTTACCTCCGCCCAACTCAATCCGACACCAACTCTAAGAGTGATCTGCCAATTCAACATTGCAATTCAATTGCAAACACGTTTGCACTACCATTACCGCTTTATGTTCCCAATTTACATGTGACATTATGATTGAATTTATAAACGTATCTTAGGTTTTGCATGTGGGTTTACGTATATATGAATGTGCAAAATAATATCTTGAATGTTTAACCATGTAATTGCTGTAATGGATGCCATAGGGTTTGGAGTTTCTGAAATCGTGCTGTCATCAAACCCAGAACCCGCAGCCGTTCGCTAGCACATCGCTAAGCGAACATGTAGCGAGTGCTCGCTAAGCCTTCGCTAGGCGAGGCAGTAGCGAACATGACAGTCGCTGTTTTTTTCGTTTTGTTTTGATCTTTGCTCATCTGACCTGTTTTATTATAACCATGCATTGTTTACCTGATACTATTACTGCTTTGTTTGGTGCAACTCTTGATTGCACCACATTTGGTATTCTGACCTGCTTGTTGAATTTTGTGAGGGCTCACATACTCCCGAAGAAGGTAGCTTGCTAGGTATTCCACTTTATTTGTGGGATACCCTTGTGGAGATTCATCCTAATTACATAATTGATTATAATGTGGAGATTCATCCTAATTACCTAATTGATTATAAAATATTGCCTTTGAATATGTGATCTTGGACCTCTCTTTGTTGCCTTACGGTATTACGGTATTATGGTCATGTCCCGCGAATGTGGGGATACACTTAGCAAAGACCCTTTGATTAAATCATCATGTCCCTATAAAATAAATCATCGTCCCTCGGATGTTGCCTGCGAATATACAATTTTGTCCCTCGATGACCCTTCGTTGTAGCCTACGGTTAAATGATGATCGTCCCTTCGAATGCTAAGGTATCCTTACAAATGTTGCCTTCAATGACCAATCGATGACCCTACGATGTCCCTTTTACATCCAAAGGATAAAACTACTTGCTTCTCAATAGTAAGGACAGTTTTACCCTCATAAGGATAGGAAATGCCCATAAAGACCTTGGGTAGGTATAACTCCTAAATGCTTGCTCACAGATTAAACTACTTTTCATACCTCACACTTTTCGAAACCTCTATTAGAAAATCACCACTTGGCATACATTCGTACTAGAATCATTGCCAAGTTATATTTTTCTAAACAGCTTTCAAAATTAAACGAGATAAATACTTTGTATACATTCGTACAAGAATCATTGCAAAGTTAAACTCTCTTTTCAAAACATTTTCTAAACAGCTCTCACACACTTTTTCAGACAAGAAAAACATAAGTGATCAAGCCATTAAGAGCCCATGGATACAAAGGGTGCTAACACCTTCCCTTTGTATAATGTACCTCCCGAACCCAAAATCTAATCAAGGTCTTTCCTGTTCTTTTCCGCCTTTCCTTATTGGATAAAAGAAAAGTCGGTGACGACTCTTGCTATCCGCGACATTTGCTTTCCAAAGCAAAAACACACAAAGTCAGTTCACCGTATGACAGAACTGGCGACTCTGCTGGGGACTTAAAAAGAGAGGTCACCTTATAAAAAAAAAGATCACTTATTTGATTTGCCTGATTGCTTGGGTATTTTATGCTTGAGTGAAAGATCCTACACCCGGATCTAGTGTACCTTAGGTAAGTAGCAAGAGATCATCGCGACTATCCGGCGTATACTGGAATGGTTAAAATGATGGCTACGGTTAATGTGACACTTTGGATGTCCTGATGTTCCTCATGTTTACTTGAGGAGAAATTTGGCGTCTGCGTGGTGTCATCAAAGCATTAACCAGACCTTTAGAACCCTAATTGACTCATCCTGGCCATTAGAAAGTAGTGAGATAACTGACTTCGGTTCCGACTGGGGTTGGTTAAGACTCGATACTACACTATTTGAGATTGGACTTTAGGGAAGCTTTGGTCAACCACTGGGTGTTGCACTGAAGTGGACTTAAGGGAAGGTCAATGATTTGAGATCCTTCTAGAACCCGGTTACTATTCTAGGACAGGTGGAACCAACCAAACTTCAGTGGGGAGGGTACTTACCTATGGAACTCATGCAAGCCTTAAAACCTAGGAATGATTGTTGCGTGACTTGCTTGTGTTTGTTACTTACATAACATCATAACATCATAACATCATAACATCATAACATAATGACCTCGTGGCATTGTACTAACCATTTCAAGGACTTTAAACATTGAAAACATTTCCTACATTGCATAGCATAACATAACATTGCATAACAGGTATTCTAAAGGATCAATGTTCTCACGGTCTTCCTATTGCAAACATAAAAATGGCCCTCGAACAAGCTGTCAAAGATCTCCAGGCTCAAAATGCTCGACTCCAAGAGATGATCTTGAACTTATCCAAGGGGCAGGAGGAACTGAAGGCTCTCTTGCTCGAGAAGAAGAAAGATAAGAAAGCTGTGAGTTACATTAATCCGGGAAGAAGGCTTAAAGGACAGGCCGCAGGAGTTAAGATTAGAATTCCGAAGGATCAAGAAGAGGAGACGGAGAATGATTCAGAAGAGGAGAATGTTGATCTCTTCAACCCTGAGGACGACGATGAAGATTATGAAAATGAAAACTACTCTCCAAAAGATGACAAGTATAAGTTGCTGGAAGAATGCATGCTAGCTATGGAGGGTCAGAAGGCGCCCGGTCTGGATTTCGAAGGCTTAGGACTGGTCTCTGATATGGTCATTCCGCGCAAATTCAAGGTCCCCGCTTTCACTAAGTACGATAGTGCGTCTTGTCCTCAGATGCATCTGAGAGCTTATGTGAGAAAGATTCAGCCGTATACCACTGATAGGAAGCTATGGATCCATTTCTTCCAAGAGAGTCTGTCTGACACACAGTTAGAATGGTACTATCAGCTCGAGAGCTCTAACATCTGCACCTGGACTGATTTGGCGGCAGCTTTCTACAAGCACTACCAGTATAATTCTGAATTGGCACCTACTCGGCTACAGTTGTAGAATATGACTATGGGATCTAAAGAAAGCTTCAAAGAATATGCTCAAAAATGGAGAGATTTGGCTGGCCGAGTCAAACCCCCTATGACTGATCGAGAATTAGTGGACATGTTCATGGGTACACTGACTGGTCCGTTCTACAGCCATCTATTGGGAAGTTCCTCATCAGGTTTCACTGAACTTATATTAACAGGTGAACATGTTGAAAGCGGAATTCGAAGTGGAAAGATACAGGCGACTACCTCTGATCCTCCGGAGACTCCTAATGTCATCACTGATCCTCTGCCTAATCATGCCAAGACTGTTAATGCTGTAGAAGATGCTGATAGCGATTGCGACTGGGATAGCTGGATTTTCCCAACAGTTGGTGACGGACTCAATAATTGGAAGGCTGAAGACACTATCCCGATTTCCTTTAGTCAGGAGTAATTGTTATTGTCTATTTTAGTGTTGCAAATTTTTAATTTTTACAATTGAACTTCTCAAAGCATTGTGGCTATACCCGGGGCACAATGGCTAATTTTTCATGGGTTTTGTCATTTTCATAAGCATATCCACATTCAATAAATCAATGGACCTTTTGCATTCAAATATTGCGCTCTTTATCTTTCCTGTCATCTTTTAAACAAGCTATGTTCTCTTACACACACTCACGTAACAAATTGCAGATCCATATCCACTCTGGATCCTGTTGATAATAATTCTGCTACTGTTCATTATGACTTTGAAAATCCGATCTACCAAGCCGAGGATGGAAGTGAGGAAGATTGTGAAGTACCTGGAGAGCTTGCCAAACTACTGCAAGAAGAAAAGACTATTCAGCCGCATGAGGCATCGATCGAAATCGTAAATCTGGACCACGTCGCCCGATTTAGCTCCCATTTGACCGCTACTTGCAAATCCATCTTCAAATTACTGAGACAAAATCAAGAAGTATCTCCAAGAACCTCCAATTCTGATGCCACCAATTGAAGGAGGACCTCTAATCATGTATTTGACCATGTTAGAAAATTCAATGGGGTGTGTGCTGGGGCAACATGACGAGTCTGGTCGAAAAGAGCATGCAATATACCACCTTAGCAAAAAGTTTACCGACTATGAAACAAGATACTCACTGCTCGAGAAAACTTGTTGTGCTCTGGCTTGGGCTGCTCGCCGACTAAGACAGTATATGTTGAATCATACCGCTTTATTGATTTCTAAGATGGATTCTATCAAATATCTATTTGAGAAACCTGCTGTCTCCTGAAAGAGCTATCAGTGATAATGGTGCTAATTTGAACAACAAGATGATTACTGAACTCTGCACGCAGTTCAAAATAAAACACCATAATTCCGAAGTGGCGACTTGGTAATAAAGCGTATCATTCTACCACAAGGTGATTCTAGAGGCAAATGGACTCCCACATACGAAGGGCCATTTGTAGTTAAGAAGGTATTCTCTGGTGGAGCCATGATGCTTGCTACAATGGATGACGAAGAGTCCCCGCATCCCGTGAACGCGGACATAGTTAAAAAATACTACGCATGTACACCCGGCAAGTCGAAAACCTGAAAAGGCGGCTTGGGCAAAAAAAAGGGTATCCTGGTGGACTGAAAACCTGAAAAGGCGGTCCAGGAAAAAATTAGGGATTAAAGCGTATGACTATGTCCCGTTCTCGGTCAGCTTCACCCAAGTTCAAGGGACTGAACAAGCCAATCACTTCTATCCGACAGCAGGAGATGAGAGGCTTGAAGACATAATGACAGTAGTGGAATTAAAATCGATGGGACTTTTTCTGCATAGCTTTCTCTTTGTTTTCTTGACAATTTCCTCTTACTAGGATTTCTGTCTCCCTGTACACAAATTGCCTATTTATAGGCCCTCTTTCAAAATCGATACAATTTTACTTCCAAAGAAATGCTTTTGTTTTACTTCCTCTGCTTCGTTTGCGTAAACGTCCATTGATTTAGTTTGAATTAATATATGCATTTGAACATGATTGATGTTTACCGAAAATACATGCATAAAATAGCAACAACAGTTACTAAAAGACTTTAGGATCGTGGATAAGGTCTAACCATGCTTTCCGATGAATCCGGTTGCTAATCCTATTCCCCGGCAAAAAAAAACCAGTTATTCCCCAGAAGAAATGGGCATCCCCAGACGGACTGGTCATCTCTTCCATCCCCAGCCAGGCTCTGCTGAATATTTCTACCATCAGACCGAAATCAAGTATCCCCCAGCTAAGAAAGGGCCATCAATACAAATATCTCCAACCAGAATATTGGGATTTATTTTCCCCTGGCAAAATTTTCAGAAGCATAATTCATTCATTACATCATTTCACATCATACGCATGCATACAATGTTCGCATTTATTTTCGAAAGCATAAAACATCTCATGCATCATGACATGGCATAAAGCTAGCTTTATTTTTCAGGTTAATTATCCTTCGGATATAGTCAAAATAAAGGTTCATTCAGACAGACACCCTCAGCGGTTACATTCGAGATTCAGATACATCTTTCAGATATAATCCATGTGAATATTCATTCTGACAAGCATTCTGATATCCTCCTAATGATGGCATCTTTAAGCCCATCCCAGACATTTATTGCAAGTACAACATATACAAATGTTATCAGATATAGCCTAACGTACGGTTCATTCTGATTCAGCTCAACATATGATTCCTTCAATTACTCCAATACGGTCTAGCGTACGACCCAGTTGGATATTCATATCCTCAGATACTACCTAGCGTACGGTACATTCCGAGGTGTAGTCTAGCGTACGACTACTTTCTTCTTCAGATACAGCCTAACATACGGCTCATTCTACAACTCCAATACGGTCTAGCGTACGACCCATTTGGATCTTCAAATCCTCAGATACTACCTAACGTACGGTACATTCCGAGGTGTAGTCTAGCGCACGACTACTTTCTTCGTCAGATACAGCCTAACGTACGGCTCATTCTGCAACTCAGATACGATCTAGCGTACGATCCATTCTGATTCTTACTTCGTCAGATACAGCCTAACGTACGGCTCATTCTGCAACTCGGATACGGTCTAGCGTACGATCCATTCTGATTCTTATTTCGTCAGATACGGCCTAACGGACGGCTCATTCTGCAACTCAGATACGATCTAGCGTACGATCCATTCTGATCTTTCATCCCCAATGAAGTCACCCGCCTAATGGACAACTCATTCTGCTATTCAGATACGATCTAGCGTATGGTCCATTCTGATCCTTTATCCCCAGCAGTGTATGACCCATTCGGATTCCTATCTCATCAGGTCCAACTCGCCCTAATATCACCTAATGGATGACTCACTATACGGTCTAGCATATGACCCGATGTGGCACCCATGTCTTCAAATTGGTCTGATGTACGACGCACTCTGGAGCTTTCATCATCAAACTTCCTGGATGGCATCTTTAAGCCCATCTCCGTCAAGACTAATTAACAAGTGCAAATTTTTGGGGCATTCTAAGTGTTCAATAATCTTCCACCTCCAGACCACGAATGGCGTACATACCATTCTAACTCTCTCGGTTCAAGAATATTGAACAGGGGCAGCTGTCATACCCCAAAATTTGCCCGTTAATCTTGCAAGACATTTTTCAAGGCACTCCAACTTATTCTTCAAGGCATTGATCTTAAAGGAACAAAGACCCAGCACACAAGTGGCCAAATCCAGAAAATGACTCAAAATGGCTTGCTCGCTAGGCGAGCAAAATCCTTCGCCTAGCAAATCCTTCGCTGCACCACTCGCCTAGCGAAGCTTGCGAATACCAGAAATTTTGGGCTTCATTCTGAGCCCATTAGGTCACAAAAATTATTATAAATAGTAGAGCTTCATTCACAAACGACAGACAGAGACGGACGGACAGAAACCCTAGCAAGGAAACTCTAGCAGAAGCAACCGAGCAAACCCTGGAGGCTAACCAAGAGAATTCAGAGTAACCCTAAAGGAAACCTGAAGGAAACTCATCTGCACAAAGGTTACCTCCGCCCAACTCAATCCGACACCAACTCTAAGAGTGATCTGCCAATTCAACATTGCAATTCAATTGCAAACAGGTTTGCACTACCATTACCGCTTTATGTTCCCAATTTATATGTGACATTATGATTGAATTTATAAACGTATCTTAGGTTTTGCATGTGGGTTTACGTATATATGAATGTGCAAAATAATATCTTGAATGTTTAACCATGTAATTGCTGTAATGGATGCCATAGGGTTTGGAGTTTCTGAAATCGTGCTGTCATCAAACCCAGAACCCGCAGTCGTTCGCTAGCACATCGCTAAGCGAACATGTAGCGAGTGCTCGCTAAGCCTTCGCTAGGCGAGGCAGTAGCGAACATGACAGTCGCTGTTTTTTTCGTTCTGTTTTGATCTTTGCTCATCTGACCTGTTTTATTATAACCATGCATTGTTTACCTGATACTATTACTGCTTTGTTTGGTGCAACTCTTGATTGCACCCCATTTGGTATTCTGACCTGCTTGTTGAATTTTGTGAGGGCTCACATACTCCCGAAGAAGGTAGCTTGCTAGGTATTCCACTTTATTTGTGGGATACCCTTGTGGAGATTCATCCTAATTACTTAATTGATTATAATGTGGAGATTCATCCTAATTACCTAATTGATTATAAAATATTGCCTTTGAATATGTGATCTTGGACCTCTCTTTGTTGCCTTACGGTATTACGGTATTATGGTCATGTCCCGCGAATGTGGGGATAAACTTAGCAAAGACCCTTTGATTAAATCATCATGTCCCTATAAAATAAATCATCGTCCCTCGGATGTTGCCTGCGAATATACGATTTTGTCCCTCGATGACCCTTCGTTGTAGCCTACGGTTAAATGATGATCGTCCCTTCGAATGCTAAGGTATCCTTACAAATGTTGCCTTCAATGACCAATCGATGACCCTACGATGTCCCTTTTACATCCAAAGGATAAAACTACTTGCTTCTCAATAGTAAGGACAGTTTTACCCTCATAAGGATAGGAAATGCCCATAAAGACCTTGGGTAGGTATAACTCCTAAATGCTTGCTCACAGCTTCAACTACTTTTCATACCTCACACTTTTCGAAACCTCTATTAGAAAATCACCACTTGGCATACATTCGTACTAGAATCATTGCCAAGTTATATTTTTCTAAACAGCTTTCAAAATTAAACGAGATAAATACTTTGTATACATTCGTACAAGAATCATTGCAAAGTTAAACTCTCTTTTCAAAACATTTTCTAAACAGCTCTCACACACTTTTTCAGACAAGAAAAACATAAGTGATCAAGCAATTAAGAGCCCATGGATAACCATCGATACAAAGGGTGCTAACACCTTCCCTTTGTATAATGTACCTCCCGAACCCAAAATCTAATCAAGGTCTTTCCTGTTCTTTTCCGCCTTTCCTTATTGGATAAAAGAAAAGTCGGTGGCGACTCTTGCTATCCGCGACATTTGCTTTCCAAAGCAAAAACACACAAAGTCAGTTCACCGTAAGACATATCCTCCTCTACCTTTGTTGACGACCCACTTCCCTTTGCCTTTCTTTTCTCTTGCTGATTACTCCTGCAAAGCCACGTCAATCTTCAACTTTCCTCCAGCTCTTTCATCTATTCTTTTTTCATGAGATTCAAGTGTCCCTTGAAGCTCTTCCTTTGTCAATGCTAACAAATCTTTTGACTCTTCTATGGCTACTACCACGTGGTCGAACTTTGGAGCCAATGACCTCAAGATCTTTGAAACAACTGATCTTGATGTCACACTTATCCACATACCTTGATTTGATTCACCAATTTTGTAAGCATAGTGAAAAAAATCAATTATGCTTTCATTGTCTTCCATCTGAAGAAATTCATACGTTCTTTTGTTAGTTTCTAACTTCACCTCTTTCACCTTCTCTCCGCCTCCAAATGATTTTTGCAGAATTTTTCCATGTTTCTTTCGCTGATTCAAAAACACTAACCTTTTCGAAATTATCATAATCAACACATTGATGAATTATAAAGAGAGATTTTTAATCTTTCTTCTTCAATTCTTTGTGTGCAACTTTTTCTTCCTCTGTCGTGTTTGTTGCAAGCGCTGTCACTCCATTATTCACAATATCCCAAAGATCTTGATAGAAAAAGACAATCTTTATTTGCTTGCACCAATTCTCATAATTATGATTCTTCAGAATTGGGAGACTCGCCGGAAAATATTCGTTTGGATGATTCATCACCATCGTGTTTTGCTTTCCACGAATTGCTCAGCTAGTGCTCTAGATACCATATGTTGGAATTAAACCCAAAACTTTGAGTGGTTTCGAGTCAATCTTGATGAATAAGATTCAATCAACCGATCAAATTCCCACTTGTTTTTCACTCTTCACTCGAGTGAATCAACCAACCTTGGTCGCAAGATTGTATCGCTACATAATGATGACGAAAACAAGAAAAGAAAATTGAATAAGAAAGAAGATTATGGTTTGACGAAAATAGGGGAAGAAGATGATTTCTGAAGAGTGTCTCTCTGCTCACATCCTGTGAAAAATCTCATTAATTTTATAACTGCACGTGATTACAAGATTGTTATGAAAATAGGGGTTACTCCCTTTATTTATAATTGAGCTAGCTTGCTCCCTAAGCTAAAGCCCAAAAATTACAAAGGTTCAAAAAAATACCTATTTTGGTCTAAGTCGAAATCCTATATCGAGCAACCTGCTTCGACACTTTGACATCTAATACAACTCGACACACACCACATGTTTCGATATATCCGTATTTATGTCTTCATTTAAAAATTTCTAAGTGTTACTAAAAAACTGAAATTGATAATTCAAAAAAAATATTTTTTTTCTTCCAAGGCTTTGTCTGTTTTGGAATTATATGTAGTACTCATTGAAAATTGATGCCATCAAAAACAAAATATTGAGAATTGATGGATACAATGATGGTCTAATTTAGTTTTCAAAAATTTATGAACCATATATGTTATTGTCAAGTTAATTTGAGAATTTTTTACTAAAATAATTCAGTTTTTTAAAAATATTCCCATAATAACCCACTTTTCAGATTAATTCCCAAACTACCCCACTTTGAAGATGTGGCGCCAGATGAATTGGCGCTTGCTCTTTAAGTTAAAGAGGTGGCGTAAATTGGATTGGCTTATGCACCTAATACTGTCAATCCAATTGGCGCCTGTGTGTTAGGTTTTAAAGGAGACACCAATTGGTCTGGCACCTATGTGTGTTGTGTAATTTTTTTTGAAAAACAATGTATATTTTAGATAAAGTCGAAATCGGACCAATTGATATTAATATTAATATTAATATGTGTTTATGGGGATGACCTAACCGACCTCTGGTACCCCATCCCATAGCTACCCGAACGTGTGGCTCTAACCCACGTTGATGATTCACCCCAGGTGTTTGAGGATTTGAGGGGCCAGGAACATCACCACCCTCTGTAGAAGAATTCCTAAGATATTCAGACAAATCCACGTAGTCATGTGTATGCAATGAAGTGCTACTACCATAGTTGAGTTTGTGACCCATGCTAGAGTAGTTGGGTTGTGTTTGAGTTATTGGAGGGAGACTAGGACGATTGAAGGGAGACATTGGTGTGAATGACGCGTTGAGGAAAGGTTGAAATGATTTTTGTGGTGTTTGGTATCCATATGGTTGTTGCATGTTTTGATTTTGTGATGTTTGAGCTTCTTGGCTATAGTAGGAGGAGGGACGGTTGGTGTTAAATGATCACTGAGTGTTTTGGTTAAGGTGGCTATGGTAGGGTGATGTGTTGGGTGCATAACGATGTTAGGTGTCTTGATGATGATCTTCTTGTTGGTGGTGGTACAAGGTATGCTCTTGGTATTGTGGTTGGGTGTTTGGCATGTTAAGGTCGTAAGTTTGTCTGTTTGTGGACCAAAAATTTTGATGGGTAAAGGGTTGTGAGTAACCGGTCTAGAAATATTTGCGGGGGTTAGATGTTGAACCTTCTTGTGTGTAAGTTACCTGGCTTGGGTCGTATAGGTACATATCCTTGGTGAGGAACTCAAATCCAATAGATATGTACTAAGCCATATATTTACGAGTTGGTTTTTCTTCGGTTGGCATCACAACGTCATTTAAGACATGGTCTTGTCGGTGCTTCCATTTTCGACACTTAGATCTAGCGAAGCTTTGCCAAGGGTTAAAGTTCCATTGGTCGTTAACTTTTTGTAGATGCCATTCTCTGACGTTTGTTGGGGGATATGGAATGTGTTGAAGCATACTGAACTGGAATTTAACACGATCACTATGGTGCATCTCCATAGTGGTGAATTTTATGATCGATCTGCATGCAGTCCAAACGATTGCATCTTATTTGTTGATTTCATAGTCATGATCCAAGTTTAGATATGGACGCCAAATGAACTGAAATGTGAAAATATATTATATTATAAAATGAGTGATATTAAAAAACAAATTATTACGAATTAATTAGATTAATGGCAATACATCTGCTGGTTGAAGGTGATCTAAGAGACTGCGATACTGGGTAATACAGTGTCTAGGACATCTGTTGTAACTCATACCACGTTCCGACCATCTGCACCAAAAAAGAAAATATATTATTTAAAGATAATAATAGGTAAAGTAAGTAAATATAGTCCATTGTCAAGAACTTACTTTTGTGCTTACGGGAATGTGAACGGGTTGTGGTTGACGGGCACTAGGGACGCTTGTCTGGACTAACCCCATGCTTGGAGCAAAACAACACATCTAGAAAATGTAGATATGTCTTTGTGTGCATTTTTACACAAAGAGCTATAAAGATAAGCCAAACAAGCAGACCCCAGACTATAACTTCTTATTCTATCTACATGTCTTAGTAAAGGTAAATACATAACATGCATATTAGAACCACTACCTTCGGTAAGTAAAAATAAACTAATTAAAAGCATAATATAACACCTAATTTTTATTATTCGTGCATCTTCGATAGAATTTTCATCAAACTGTAAGTTATCGTAATATGCCTTAAGGAGTGAAAGGAGTATACCTTGACCTCTCGAGTTATCATCTAACAAGTCAGCATCTAAGATTTCCATGCAAATTGAATTCACATAGTTGATTTTCCTATTTACTGCCTTACCCTCGATAGGAAGTCCCAATAATATATACACATCTTCTAACATCACGGTACATTCACCAGTTGAAAACCAGAGTGTGTGTGTCTCGGGACGCCATCTTTTACATAAATCTAGAATAAATTTAGTATCAACCAAACAAAACATGATTTTGCTTACATGTCCAAAACCGACGAGTTCGACATAAGGTTGAATCAACGCGTCGATGACAACAAATTCGTGGACACGAGTTCGAAACCTAGAAACATCCTAAAAGATAAACAAAAAAATAAGTTACTTTATAAAAAAAATATGTTAGAAAAATATGACAAAACATAAACACTTACATAAATTGCTATGTTTGCGACTGTTCCTCTATGCGATTCACCCATAGAAAAAATGTCTCAATCTTGGAGCAACCTATGCATCATAATTTAGTACCTCCTTTCAATTTTTGCAACCTTTGATTTTGATATATTAATAACTTTTTGTTACAACAAGGTTAACAACAAATATCACTCCAACTTAAACACACTTAAAATCGAACAGGTCTGAATAAACAACACAAACAACAGATATCAAAACAAATAAAAATACTTAACCACAACATTTAAAAATAATATTTCTAATTGATTACAACAATTAAACTGATATCATTTGGTCCAAACATCACTTCCTTAACATCCTTATCATTTTTTACTCACACTCATCCACGTAAGGCATCGAGTCTCTCAATACTTCTATTTTTTTTGCCTTCAGGTGTGTTTCTGTCTAACCAACGAACCAAATCCCTCTGTAGTTGCTCGAAACGACAGATGTTCCAAAAGAGCATCTCCATCGGAGGCTTGTCTCTTGAATAAATCATTTTTCCATAGCGGCGACGAAGACGAACCATGTTTGCAATATAATGAAAAGAGATGTGGAAAAATGAATCACACAACACCTCTATTTATACAAAAAAAAATTATACATTACACTGAGGAGTCATACCAATTGGCGTCTCCTTTCATTTTTTACACATAGGCGCCAATTGGATTGACAGCACCATGTGTCGCATCCGCGAAAAACAACCGGCGAAGCTCAAATAAAAACACAACACAGAGCCGCCACTGCGCGTTATTTATCCCAAGATAGGGAAAGGAAACGCTCAGAGAAACCTGGAAAGGAAATGGTCTCGCGACCAAAGAGAAAGGGTAAGGGAGTCGGTTACGCAAGGGGAAGGTATTAGCACCCCTCACGTCCGTCGTACTCGACGGGATCCACGTCCTAGAATAAAGAAAAGGTTGCTAAACATCACACACACACACGGGGAACGCAGGTGGGGTTAGGAGAAACGAGCTCGATAAGGTATCGCACCTTAGGCCTACATATCTTGTCTGGAACAAGAATCAGAGCCACTGTAGTTCGGCTTACGCACGCCAAACAACACAAAACGCACAAACAGATGGCAAACATGGAGCCCGACAACCACTCAATGGGATTACGTCGGCATCCGAACCAAAACACACTCAAAAGGGCAAACGTGGAGCCCGACAGCCAATTATTGGACTTACGTCGGCATCCGAACCAAACACGCAATCAGATAACAAGTAAACACACGCAAAAAAGAAAAAGGTTGCCCGGAGTGGTCTCGCACGACCACCTGCCTACATACCTCGTCTGGAACAAGGATCAGGGCGATGTAGTTCCCCCGAAAGGGACTGAATTGTTAGCCAGAAACCAGGGAAAGACACACTACTAGGGAGCTGGACTCGAGCCTAGTGTTGTCATGCATCGTTTACCCTAAGTTCGGTTTTCTATCCTACTTGCATAAGCAAACTACTCCTATCCAGGAAAGAAGCAAGCACACAAGCATACAGAATAATTCAAGCATACATCAAATGAGAACAAACACCTCAAACAGATATCCACATAGCACACACTATAACCAAACAAGTGGGCTCACACAATAGGTTTGACTGCCTCAGCAAGTCATCTGTACGGGCTGTGTTTGCTCTTAACCTTGCCATTACGAGGCTAAGGTGAAGCAGATGAAAGGTGAAGTGAGGATCAGACCTCACAGCTCTTATCCCTGACCAGGGAGAGCTTCTGACAAATGAGCATGGGTCCAGAATGGGGGAACCCTTCTATACTCAGAGACTCTGACACAATGTGCACTGCACAAGATCTTGGGCTTGTGATCTCAATGCTACAACCATGTAATGGGAGCAAGGAGAAGACTCAACTGAATAGTGGGGGATAGATTGCATATCCCTACCTTCCACCAATTGCCTTGATTAAGGACTTTACCTGCTTAGGCACAATATTAAACAATCACAAACATTGCCTCTTAAGGAGGACTTCAGACAGTTTGCCCGGTCAAATAACAGACCGGGTCTCCAGACTACATGAAGTTAGGAAGTTATACCTCAAGCGGTTTACACAACCGAGCAGCGGCTACCAAGCAAGTTCTTAAAAGAACTAGAGCGACTAAAGGTACCTGTACAAAAGCTAACCAGTTAATAACTCAGACAACCAATCAGAAAACAACAAGTTAATCAGTCAAACTATGCAAGCCAAGGCACACAAAGGCAAGCTATGAGCTCAAGCCCAAGCTTCACAACCTACAAAACAATGTTATGTTAGTGTACAAACATCAAACAACATCATTTCAATCAACTTGGGTCATTCTCCATGAGCCTTATGCTATTCATCCTGAAAAATCAAGCAAATATTAGCAACTAGACCACTAGGCCAAGCCTAGGGTCCAAAAGCAAGAAAAATTCCTAAATAGCAAGGTATCTCCAACCAAAGTCAAATTAATGTCAAACAAAAGCCAACACAATTAGTCCCATGTCCATATCATTCATCATGTTCCTTTTATGCACAAAACAATCCAAACTAGTTCAAATGGAACACCAAACATCCAAACAGAACTATTGCATTCAAATCCATATCAAAACAAATCCAAAAAATCTCAAATAAATTACACCTAAACAGGGTCTATTCAAGGTATGGCACACCAAATTTCAGCTTAATTGGGCAAAGGAAACCATGTCAATGAAAATCAACAAAAACAGACACAATTACATGCTCCAAATCACAACATCAACACATGCTTCCACTTCAAAAATTCATAAGTCCATGAAAACAATAAAGAAATGACTGGGACCAAAACAGGGATGTCATACAATGTGTCTATAACATTCCTACCAAATTTCATAATCATTCAATACCATATGAGCATTTCACATTAAATCTACCAACCTATGTCACATGAACTTGCAAATTCAACCACCAGAGATGAAAAATAGCAATCAATTTGAAAATGCCACATAAAATTCCACAAAAAATCACCTAGCATCTTAACATGTTAATGAACATCCATGCCAAATTTCACATTAATCCAACAAGTATAGGTCACTCAAACAAATCCAGCAAGTTGACATAATGAGGTGTGACACAAATTGTCACACCTAAGTTCAAAAATTCACATCTCAAAGGCCAGGTATCAAAAATTCATGAAATCTACATGTAAATAAACATCAGCCAGTCCACAATCATCACAAAAATTTTCAGACATTTATTTGTAAGCATGAGAATTTCACATTGGATTTGGCACAAGGTATCAAAATGTAGCACATGTTAAAGAACCCTAGGTCAAACATAATTTCTACCATGCACAACTTCAACCAATAGGTTAAAAAATTCTAGAGTCAAAAACAAAGTCAACACAAAAATTCTCACATTTTTCTGATTTTTTATCAATTTTTATGAATTTTTTAAAGTGTTTTATGATTTTTTAAGAATTTTTATGAATTAATATAATTAATTAGAATTCACTAATGGCATTATTGTAATTATATGGCGCGGGGGCGGTAAACATGTGGTTCAAATTTTCAAACGAAGTTTCGGATCAAACAGTGTTTTGCGCAGAAACTTCATCTCCTTCACCAGCAATGCCAAGAACACGTAATCATCAAATCATCACCAAAATGAGCAAACGAATACTCGTTAGAACCGTCTGAGCATGAGGATCTCAAATATCAAACTAATTTTGCCTACAAGTTCCTGAATCTCTCAAATAGATCGCCCTAGGGTTTTGGTTCGAAACTTCAAATCCAGATTTCTTAAGCTATAGTTCACTATAATCAAAACTAAACATACCACTGAATTCCACACGGTACGAGCTTTCAAACGCATATAACCATTAAGCATATCATGAGATTCGAAAAAATGCAAAACCTGGAATGGCAGTGATGTTATGAGCGTTCTTGAGCTTTAATTTCCACAAACAGATGTAGAAGGATGATGAGGAAGGTGAAGAGAATGATTGCTTCAGTTCCAGGTCGCTTCTAGTGCTTGCGATCTTGATTTGCCATTGATGTAGCTTGTAGGTGCAGTCACGATTCAAAGCCTTTTTCAATCCAAACTCCACAAACAGTTGATGATGATGATGAAAGGAGATTGATGCAAAAAGAAATTCGAAGATTGATCAAGAAATGAGAGAGTTCTTGCCAATTTTGGTTTTGGTGTTCTTGAGGAATTTGAGAGAATTTCAAGAATTTTAGATCTGATTTTGGGAAATGTGTTTTTCTGTTATGATTAGATGATGATTATGAATATATATGATTGCTTAATCACCACTTAACCATGTTTAATTAACCAAATGGAATGTGTTAGTGAAATGGTTAATTTTCAAGTTAGGGACAAAATGGTACTTTCACATATAAGCCAATGCCAGCTCATTGACAGCTCACACACTCTCAAAATGACATGTGTGAGCTGTTGCAACTTGTTTCACTCTCATTGGATGCATATTTTGGAAATTCACTATGTGATGGCACTTTGTCCAATTTTACAAGTTCATTTTTCAAGCCAATTTCCAAATCACAAGGCCTAGCCATGTTATGATGATTCCAACAACTTTCAAATACCACTTATGAGGTGTTGCAAAAATCCCCACTCAAAAATTCCAATTATTTCACAAGTTGGACAATTTTGCCCTTGGTCCATTTTAACTGTCCAGTTGAAAATTGACTTTTTGCATTGACCACTTTTGAGAAAATCCAATTATGCACCATGAAAGTACATGTCAAATGGAGTTTGTGCATATAAAGAACTTGCAATTTGGACAAACCATGTGGAAATTATGGCCTCCTGATTATGGGTCATTTCTGAAATTCACTGAGCCATAATTTTCCAACCATACATGGCATTTTCAAGTTCTTGGACTTTTTGGAAAGGTGAGAACAAGATCTACAACTTTCATGTTGAACAAATTTTCATTTGAAGCTTCCTTGGACACGTGGTCTTGAGGTCAAAAACTTTCCATTTTAGGAAACTTCAATTACAAGTCACTTTCTATTTTTGGCAGTTTTTGTCCTGACTTGATTTTCTTCATTCTTGAGCTTTGCAATGTCAAATAACACTTGTTCCAACATGAATGAAGTGTATCTAACTCATTTCCACCTCCAAATCCATCAGATCATGTACAGTTGACCACAGTTGACTTTTTAGCTGACAGATGAATTTGGCAATGCATAGATCAATCTGAGCCCCAATCTTCAACTGAAATGGCTCAAGGGTGAAACCCTAGCCTCAGTAATCTCCATATAATCATATAATGAACCCCATAGCCATCATAGACCCCATCTCCTGATTATGCCCTGACTGGCCCAATGCAACTGATTAGGGTTGACCAGTGGTCAAAACCCTAATCTCAAGGAATCTTCTTCAATCTCCTGATGACATCCAACCATGATGATGATGATGTATCATTGCAATCAAGATGAAGATCAATGTCCATTGAGAATCATGAAACCCTAATTCACTGCCCAATCCTCAGATGGCCAATGATCAGTCAATGAAATCCTAGGCTTGCACTTTGACTTTCTCATCCTCTGATCAAGACTTGAGCGGATAGCATGCACAATGTAACCACATGATATGCAATATGCAATGCCTAATTTCCTAAAAATGATATGTACAATGATAATGCTAGTCCCAAGAGAGGAGGGCAAATTTTGAGGTGTTACACCATGTGCTATAGCCAATTTAATTGGCACCCCCTCTTTAAAATTAAGGGTAGACGCCAATTCATCTGGCACCTACGTCTTAAGGTTTTTTTTAAAATTGGGTAGTTTGGGAATTAATCTGAAAAATGAGTTATTTTAATTTTTTTTAAACAAACTGGGTTATTTGAGTAAAAAATTCTTAACTTGATTCACTGATTTATTATCCTTTGATATGTTAATGTCAGAGTTTATTCAAGGCGTGTTCCGCAATCGTTGAAAAAACATGATATCTATTAACCTACATCATAAGGTATTACTTCTTAGTTGAAAACAATATACACGATACCCTCAAATTACTAATATAAATCAATATTTCATTTTCAATTTCATTAAATAACTAAATAACTAGGTGTTCTGCATTTTAAATCAATTACACTAATTATTCAATTAATCTAAAAATAAAATACTTTTTATAATAATAATAATAATAATAATAATGGAAAGTAGGATTGACAATGAATCAAATCAATTTGAATATAGTTTAAAATTCGATTCGACAACTAAATCGTTGAACTTGATTCATGTAACAAACACTACTATAATAATATATTTTATGACGAAGTTTACACCTCGAACATTCAAAAATTGAAAGAATGTATCATGAGAGCGTCGTGTTTTATTTTACTAAAAACGTTTTCTCTCAGTTTTGTTTAAAGAGACTTCGCTTCGAATCTCATGTATTTCATTTTATATTATTTTTATTTTCTATGATTTATTTAGTATTTCTCACTTGGTACCTTTTTTAACTTCCTTATTTTTCTTTGTTAATCTTTTATTGTTTTTTATTTATTATTTGTATTGACATCAGTTACATATACCAACTGAGAGGTAATATATTGTGTCAATATTTATTAATTATTTTTTTTCAAAATCTACTTTTTTTATGAACTCATATACCTCGATTTTTCAACTTTAACTCAATATTCGTCATCACGTTTGAGGTACTTCTTTATCATGTTTTGTTTATATTACTGGAATAATTTTAGCTCATATCACTTAAATAGTTTAATTTATATCAACATGAACATCATCTATATTTCCATACAACATCATTGAAATGGTTTACTGAAATAGTTTTAGTTCATATCACTTAAATGGTTTCTCATAAGTCATGGCCAAACTGCATTTGTTTTTCACTGAAATGGTGTCTCTCCATTTGTTACCCTTGCATTAGTTTTTTACTTGCATTAGTGTTAGTATAACTGAAATAGTGTCTTTGCTATTATTCTTTATTTAGATAGTCATGACCGATACGACAAATAACTCTCATACAACATCAACGACTCACCCAGAAGATGTTGGTGTCTCGATGAATTCAACCTCCATGACTCATACAACTACCTCTATAGAAACACAACGTAAAAGAAAATTTAGAGGTGCCACAATGTATATTTATACAAAGGTAAAAAAATCCCACAAAAACGGTATTCGCTTTCTGATTAGAGTTGATGTTGCAACCGACAATGCATATGGTGAACATGTTGAGGATTTTACGTATTATGTTACGTTACAAGGTAGAAGTAAAGTGAGTATTTTGTTGGATAATTGGCACGACGACGATGATGATTTGAAAACCAACTTATGGACCGATATTACGGTATTTATATTGAATATTATGATTTATTTTACAAGTATGTATGGCCATTTAATTTTTTGTTTAATACAGATAACAAATCTATTGTGTAAATATATGAAGTGTTTATTGTTAGTCTGAATGATAGTATGGTAAAAAAGAAAGTGCTATCATACATTGGTGAGCGTTTGAGGAGCTTTAAGACACAACTCACTCATAATTATATTACTCATCCAATAGCTAAAAGTAAAGAAAGGTCGATGATCTTTTTCCCAAAAGTAAGTATTTCTTGTGTTTTTTGATATTCTTTTATTTGTGAGTATTAATTAGTAACTATATGAATACTATTTGTAGTAAAGAAGACAACCCAACGGCTATGCTTGTGGGAACTATGTTATGAAACATATGCATGATATTGTCACCGGAGGCATTACAAATGGATAGATCAAGCATAAGATATTAACTTTATATATATATATAATATATATATATATATATATATATATATATATATATATATTTATATATATATATATATATATATATTATATATATATATATATATATATTATATATTATATATATATATATATATATAATATATAATATATTTCTTAAGTTCATATTGTTGTTGATAACTTCCCATAATTTAAACTTTGTTAATATGAGTTTAGCAATAAAACACCATTTTCACAAGAAGATATAGATGACATCCGATAAATTTGGGCTGGTGTCTTCTTATCTTGTCATGAATTTCAACAACAATAGTTTTTCTTTTGCTAAAAGTTGAATTTGTACGTATAGAGGTTTTTGACATTTTCATGTGCAAAACTCTAACTTTTGTATTATGTGTTGATGACAACAATGTAAATTTGTAATTCTGTATAAAAGAGGAATACCAATTTTGTAATTTGTTTTTGATTTGGTATTCGGTAACAATTTTGTAGTTTATGCATGTGTACAAAATGATACCTGCCAACAAAATAAGAATCAAAACAAACTTATATAGCAATAAAATTGATTAAGCCCCTCGGTTAAAGTTAAAAATCGACATACAAACATAGCTTATTATCTCAGTTATTGAATAAAACCAAAAGGTATGTTGCGTGTGCTGGTTAGCTTTAAAAATAAAAATACGCTGTTGATAGGGATCAAACCATTGACCTTTTGCATTTTAATCTCGACTTTATAAAAACCGAGGGATAAAGTTTCCACTTTTCATATCACCCTTCGTTACCTCGACATTGTAACCGAGGTGAAATCCATTTCACATCCGACATGATATATATATATATATATATATATATATATATATATATATATATATATCTGTGTGTGGGTGGGTGTGTGGGTGTGTGTGTGTGTGTTTGTGTGTGTGTGTGTGTATTGTTGAGATATTGTAGCCCATTTCCCATTGTTTACTAACTTTCTCTACATTTTCCTTTGTCAACAAGTTTTCATAAGTTTGTTATATGAACTTTCTGTTTTAGGGAAGTGGTTAGTTAGTTAGTTGTTGGAGATTGTTAGAGTTATAGATTCAGTTATAAACTCTATCTTCCAACTATATATGTTTGTAATGATCACACTTTGAAGCTAAGCACAATAACAAACTATTCTTGCTTCACTTTTATCTTCTGCTTCCTCAAGCTCCTTTCATGGAGTTTTTCACGTGTTGCATGGAGTTTTTCACGTACTGCATGAGTTCTTGAAGTTTCATTAATTGACATTTTACCTTCTTAACATGGTATCACACGCCTTTATCGATCTACCCTTCTCATTCTTCCTTTGATTCGTTTCTTTTTTTCTGCCATGGCTCCGCCACAAACTCTTCCACCGGAACCAACTTCTGATCCAACAGACCCTACTACGTTATTCCTAGTGATGAACCTTCCTCCGTTAAAGTTACACCAGTTCTTGAAAGTTCTAACTACCATTCTTGAGAAAGATCAATGCGTCGGCCTCTTGGTGGTAAATTGAAGCTAGATTTTGGTGATGGTTCCATCCAAGTTCCCACATATGATTTTGATCCATCCTTCTGTGTGTGGAACAGGTGCAACATGCTTGTTCATTCTTGGT